>NW_022436950.1:18134552-18386327 GCF_009761245.1 Sapajus apella | reverse complement strand
GGAAGAGTGATATGGAAATTTCTACAAGGGGGGTTTCAGAAGAAAATGGAGGTCACGGATTATCAGCTCAATTAAACTCTGAAAATATTATAGGCAAACGTTTAATACATGTGTCAGAACCCTTGGGAAGAAATGCAGCGAATACATAGAAAACTAAGATTAAAAAATTTAAAAGGTAACTATTCCCTTCAGGAAAAGTAAAGAATTGTATAAAAAAAAAGAAACAAAGTTGTGGTATACCTCTTTGTTCAGGAGAGGCCACTTTATGTAAATATGTACAACTGGACCCAAGAAGAAACTGAAAGTAGGGTGTGTGTATGTGTGTGTGCTATAAGATAATTAAATCTTCATAAACAGCTTATATATTCAATAGCTTATATATTGATAATACTCACTATAAAATGTTATTTCAGAATATAGGTTTAATTTATATTACATTATTGTAATAAGGTAATTAACTCAAAGAAGTCAAACTAGTAAGTACAGAAGGGAGAAGAGAGCTGCTGTTTTTGCTAATAAATGTTATAGGAAAATTTGACATTTTAAGACATATAAATAAGATGTTTGCATAAACATTAACTTTAAAAACAGGCATATGCAAATCTTTCTCAAATTATTTTAATTTATCTGATCAGTGTAAGCCAAAATTTGGACTAGCATTTGGACAAAATTGTAAACAAGATAAGTCATTTTAGAAAGAATTTACTGATGTTTCCAAAACTCTGTTCCTTCCGTATTTCTTTTCTTATAACTATCTTTTTTTTTTTCTAGAACAGTTCAGGAATTGCCAATACTACTCTTGAGGACATTTTTTTGAGGTGTGAGTTTAAATGGAAAATATCTGTCTTGAAATTCTGCCAACAGATGACAAGTAGGGAAAGGAATAACTTGCAGCTCCATTATTCTGAAATAGAGGTACAAAGACAGAATGTGGTTCATTGAGGTCAGCTTCAGGATTCAACCTGAAATAGTACAAAACGACCAGCTCCTTTTGAGCTTAGGAAACATACTTTCAGCACCTGAATGACATGACCTTCCTTGTACTTTAGAAATTATTAACATCTCTGGCTTACAGATGTTTAAAGACCAGGAAATTAAATGAAAAATATCAGAGAAATACTACTAATTATTCCTAATTAGTCTTAAAAGATCCATAAGAGCATACACTTATTTGAAAGACAGATTCATCTAAGACACTTCTTCAAATTCATGAATACTCTGGAGTAAAGGTCGGTGGTCAAATCCTCATGACTTTTGGCTCTATGATAAAACTGTTTTTCCAAGACAAAAATAAAGTAGTTACAGACAAAGTGTATAATAAGCAGTTACTTTAAATCCATTTTTTATAGTCATTTTTAAAGATTTTATCAACCAGAATGATTAGGCAATTTTGATAATAAAATAAGAAATTTCAAAGACAAATTGTAATCAAGGTCATCAGTGAAAATTATGGACCTAATTTCCTTGTGTTCCCTACATAATGTTGTGCTTTTCCACTAGTCCGAAAGTTTTTACAGAAAAAAAATTAATATTTACGTAAAAGCTGAAGGGGTAAGGATGAACCTTGTTGTGTTAGTCAGCAGTCTAGTTGCAAAAACCAGTATCCAGTCTGCCTGGTTTAAGCAGAAAAATAATTTATTGTAGGTTATTAGGTGTTCACAAAGTCTACCTGAAGCCGGATAACCAGGCTTAAATGCTGTGCAGGATAACCTTTGCTGGAAGTTTTGGCTGCAAGAGCCAAGAAAACATGATTAGCAAAACCTCATCACGTTTTGGAGCTTTTTCAGAGAAAGCACTGTGGCAACCTCCTTAGGGGCCCTGCGTGGCATGAGCAGATACTGTGTAGGATTAGGCAACAAAAGCTCTGCCACCTCTGTTCCCTAAAAATTGGTTTCTTTCAGAAGATGATCTCTGCACACACAGCACCTCACTGTGCTCACTTCTGAACTGAGGTCCTGCCTAGGTCATTGTATGGCCGAAGGTTATGTTGTATTGTACACCTGGACCCTGTCTGGGATGTAAAACTCTCACTAGCGCATGGAGGACATGGGCTTCATAACACAAGAATGTCTCCAAACTTGAAAAGACGGACAAGAACATTCTGGGCAACCATGGCACATGACAAATGTCTACTCTTCAAATGCCACAATAAATATAATTGGTCCAATCCCTAGCTAGTGATAAACAATGCTAGGGAGTTATAAGTAAATCACATTAGAAAGCAAGTCAGTGGGAAATTCAGGCATTCAGGCCTGTATTTAACTGAGATGAGACTGTGGTAATCAGATGGCCCAGAGCAATGGAATCTCTCAGGATATCATGTGGATTCTACAGTGCATGATTTTCCATAGAGTTATCATGGAATGGTGATGATGATAATGATGACAATGGTTAAATAATGATGATAATTAATGTTTACTAAATGTTTTCTATCTCTTGGGCACAGTGCTGAGTGTTTTAAATTAATGAACAACACAGTGATTTTAAGTAACAAACACATTAGGTTGGAATCATAATTTTCCTATTTGACTGTGAGGAAAGCAGAGCTTAAAAAAGTCTCAGCAAACTGACAGAAGAGCAGAAGATCAAACACCGCATGTTCTCACTCATAGGCGGGTGTTGAACAACGAGAACACATGGACACAGGGAGGGGAGCACTACACACTGGGGTCAGTTGGGGGGAAATAGGGGAGGGACGGTGGGGGGTGGGGAGCTGGGGAGAGATAGCAAGGGGAGAAATGCCAGATGTAGGTGATGGGGAGGAAGGCGGCAAATCACACTGCCACGTGTGTACCTATGCAACAATTTTGCATGTTCTTCACATGTACCCCAAAACCTAAAATGCAATAAAATAAATAAATGGGGAAAAAAATTAAAAAATAAATAAAAAAAAAAGTCAAGGAATTTACCAAGAGGTAAGTGGAGTTGGAATTTGAAAAGAGGCAAATCTGAAGAGCATTGGAATTCTGTAGCTCAAAAGCCTGAGAGTTCATTCCCAGCTCTATCACTGTCATAATATTTTGTCCTCTGAATGTTGGTTTCTCTGGAATATGATAACTGGAACTCCTGTCCTCCCTTTTTTACCTGGTTATTTTGAACATCAAACATACTAAATAAACTCCAAGTTGTTATTAATATGTAAGGTGTTATAACCAGTCATTCAGAAATGCTTTTTCAAATCTTGGTTACTGTTATGTGTTTAACATTGTGTTATAAGCATTTGCTTGTTCTCTAGTTTCCATACCCCCTCCTTCAGGTAACAATTTCTTTTTGGAGGAATTTCATTCTACCCGTTTCCTGCCATAGAGTATGGATAGAAATGTTCTTTCCCTCAGCTTCAGGAACAGGTCCTGATTGACTCCAGTCAGTATTTATTGTCTGATTCTACTGACCTCAGTGATTGGCTCAGAGGGAAGCATGCCACCCAATGAGAATAACATGATTACAGGAGATGTTTGCAAGTTTCTGGAAATGAGTGTCTGCCCTCTTTTACAAAATCTACCAGAAGAGATCTTTCTCTTTCTTCAAGTAGCGTAAAATGAATCTCCAAGATCTGGAGCTTTTTGTTTTCGTGAGAAGAGAGCTGGGGCTGTCAGGGAGCCATCCTGTAAAGCCCGAGGAAAGGACAATCAAAGGACAGCAGGACAGAGAGGGGACAATTGGGACCCTGGTAACATCACCTGAGTCATGGATCTCACATGGCTGGAATGCATACCTTCCAATGGACGTTTTGGTTACATGGACCAGTACATGTCTTTGTTGACTTGGCTAGCTAAATTAGATTTTATGTAACTTTTACAACATAGTATTGCATAGGCTTTTCAAAATAGCATTTTGTCCTGTCAAAAAATAGCAATTATCCTTCAACTCCTGTTAACATTTTCCCATTTGAAAGATCCCATTTAAATAAATAAACAACTCAGCAGTAACAATGGCTGACATAGTGATTAAGATCCTCCACAATCTTATGATTCCATGTATTAACAGTGCATTTCCCATCTTCTCCTACTACATTCAAATCAAAATAGTAAAGCTGGAAGGAATCATTTAGCACAAATCCCTCATTATACAAATGGAGAAGCTAAGATTCATAGTGAAGTGACTTGCCTGACCTCAGCTAATTATTTCCAAAGCTAGGGCTAGATTCCAGGTATTCTGATCTTTTTCTCTTCTTCTTATTTTTGGCTTATTAGTTCATAACAAAGAAAGTGCTGGATCCTCTTTCTGTTGCCTTCAGATTAGAGCCTATGGCAGAAATTTTTGAATCCTTTCAGTATTAAGAGATAGCTATCCTTTGAAGATGAATTCAATTTTGGGGAACAATCAGAAGTCACTTAGGGCCAAGTTCAGTAAACAAGGTGGGTAATCATACCAAGTAATTCATGTATTGGTCCAAAAATGGTGTACATTGAAGTAATTAGGCTGATATTTTTTTAAGTCAGCTATTGTGTTATTATAAACCAGCTATTATGTCATTATATTAAAATGGAAATTCCTTTGACATTCATTTTGGAGTTATATTATTCACAATTTGATTCTGTCATGTTCCTTGGATTTTAAGGGAGGCCCTGCTAATATTGCTAGTTAAAATAACAACAACATTATGGAATTTTTCTTGCTTAAGTAGATATAAATGAGAAAGAAAATAAATAATGCAATTTAATTTAACTATAATTTGATACTTATATATCAAGCACTAAAGCAGATCTTGATATAAAGAAAAGAAATGCATGACACTGAATACTTACTCTTAACTTCCTATCTTAATGATGAGAATTTGAGACTCAGAAAGGTTAAGTAAACTTAGTAAAGATTCTTGATTCCCAGACCAGCTATATTGGTAAAGAACCAACCTGTATTAACATTCCACTCCTGATAAATAAATTCAAAATAAAAGCAGTCTTTAGCCAACATAGATAGTGGATTGGCCCCCAAAATTAACAATGCATACTTACAAGCATGATCCAGAATGTATAAAATGATAGTTCTATTTAATTTCAGGAAATACAACAGAAATGTTAATACAGAACGTGGAAGATGGGGGAAATGATATCACCTAGAAATCATGAAGATAATGGAAATCAGAAAATATGCAAAAAAGAATATGGAAGCTTGAAAAGTTGAGTGGAACAAAAGATCAATATCAGTAGTAGTTGAGCAAAGCAATGAAGGAGAAGGCTTTATAAACAGGGTACGGAGAAAGAGAGAAAGGTTTTCCAAAAAACTGGGGAAAAAATAGCCAGTAATTCTGAACACTTGTTCATGATTTCACATTTACTAAGCAATTTAGATATTCGTTTGGTTGCATAATAGGTTTCCACTATAAAATCTTTGAGGGTGGTCTTCCAGGTACTAGTTTTACAATAACTCCTTCTATTGCACAACTTCTCTGGATCCTGCCAGAGACCTGGTGCCTTAGGCTTATGAGACTGATTCCCTAGGGAGCAGCCCTGCTGTAGATTGAGGAATTGGCATTCTATCCTGGCATAAATCTACCTGTGGGGTTGATATTCATGTTCAGCTGAATAGTCCACCTGGGTGTCCAGATCTAGGGATAGAAGTGAGCTTTGCTAAAATCATTTTAACAAAGCAGAGCATGTTAAATTTTCCTAAATCATTATGGACACAACTATCTTAAACTAAAATTGTAATCTTTGTGTATGATGATAAGCTTAGGTTGCATCTCTTGGCTTTGGACATTTTACAGGAAAGGTAGAATAAATACTCCAGAAAAGAGGAGGGAAAAGGTGGCTTCCATGTATATGGAATATGGAAATGTGCACGGTAGGTTATATTAACAAACACACACCTATGATACATTGAGGATGACGAATGCTTGATGGTCAGATAGCTGTGTATTCCCCTTACTTTCCTTCTTTCCTTCCTCCAAGTATATGTCAGAAAACTCAAAAACATGCAGTGACTTGAAAAATCACATGAACTATTAACTAAGCCAGACCCTTCCTGCATATCTCACAGGAGAAGGTGATAAATTGAAGATACATAAGACTGATATTCAGTAGTTATGCACAAGTGTGGATCTACTGAGACAAAGAGGTGGTTTAGCTATTTTAATACCAACCAGGGTCTGGGCAAACTGAAAAGTTCCCTAAAGTGATTCTGATATGCTCCTTTACCTTAGGAGAGGCTCCTAAAGGACAGGGCTCTGACTTAGTACAGAAATAAAATAGTCAATAGGTCGTGTGGCACCTATTGTTGCAGAGTGATATTTAAAGTCAGGCATGTTGTGAGGTGGGTGGATCACTTGAGGCCAGGAGTTCCAGAGCAGCCTGGCCAACACGGTAAAACCCAGTCTTCACTAAAAATACAAAAATTAGCCAAGCATGGTGGCAGGCACCTGCAATCCCAGCTATTCAAGAGGCTGAGGCAGGAGAATCACTTGAACCTGGGAGGTGGAGGTTGTAGTGAGCCAAGATTGGGCCATTGCATTCCAACCTGGGCAAAAGAACGAGGCTCCATCTCAAAAAAAATAAAAAAATAAAGTCAGCCATGTTGGTTTTAAAATATAAGCTACACACTATGAATCTGGGGTAATAATTACTGTGAAACTCAGTTTTCTCATCTATCAAATGGTTATAATGAGGCATCTGACAGAGGACCTTGTGACCATTAAGTAACACTGTATGTAAAAGGACCAAAAGAGGGCTATTTAATAAATGTTAAAGAAAAAAAGGTTATTCTTAACCTCCCTAATGATTGGGAAAAAAAATTACAGCATTAATAGGAATTTTCAGAGGTGTGGCTACCAGAGAGTTGGGATGACGTTGACTTCTCAGTGTGAATAATTTTCCCATTTACACATTTAACTGTCAATATCTAAAAATTCCACGGACAGGTTGTGTTTCTTCTGTGTATCATGCTTAGAATAACAAAGCTTAAAATGTCTCAATTACTTCCTTTATTTAAGTGTGAGAAACGGGGGAGTAGGAATGCAGGGTGGAGCTATGCAAAGTCATCTTCCACTGACTCAATTAAAAGTATCCTTGCAAAACAACAACAAGTTTATAACACTTTGCAGGTACATGAGCATCTTTTGAGTCAAAGTCTACCTCTGAGATATCTGTAGCACTAAAGTCTTCCCCCTGCTTTTAGCATAGACTAGAGCAAGGATTGAAATCAAATAATATCAAGAGTTGAATTCATATATTAAAAATGTGCTAATTATATTATTTAGTTCAAACAAAGAAACATTCCTCTCTAAGGAAAATGGTTATGGGATTTTCAGACATATGGGAGTAAATTTAACCTCAGTTGTCTTTTAAAATGTAATCTGAGGAAACAAAATTAGAAGACTTTTGTTTATATTTAAATGTAATTTTCTTAGTTTCTCTGCCAACATAAAAGATTTTCAGTACCAATCTCTACCTTATACAATGTATGTCTAAGAAAAGAGTGATAATTACCAATTCTATTCTACGAGGTTATACCACGAAGGCAAATGGGAGAAGAAGAGTATATTAACATAACTTTGGGCCAGTGCCATGGCTCACGCCTGTAATCCCAGCACTTTAGGAGGCCGAGGCTGGCGGAGCTCCTGAGCCCAGAAATTCGAGACCAACCTGAGCAACATAGGGAAACTCTGTCTCTCCAAAAAATACAAAAATTAGGCGGGTGTGGTGGTGCAAACCTGTAGTCCCAGCTACTCCAAAGGCTGCTGTGGGAGGATTGCTCGAGCCTGGGAGGTTGAGGCTACAGTGAGCCATGAGCCTGCTGCTGCACTCTAGCCTGGGCAACAGAGCAAGACACTGTCTCATTTTTTTTTTTTAATTTATAAACATATTTATTTAAAAAAATCCGCAAACATACCTTTGGAAGTTGTATGTGCCAAGGTTCTCTTAGGAAGACAGAAACTACCTTAGGTGCACCAAGTACAGGGTATTCAATACAGACAATTTATAACACAGATGATTAACAAATTTGTTTAATGTCTTAAGACTGTGAAGCAACTGAGAGATTAGCAATAGCAGACAGCCAATACCAGCCCTAGGGCAAAAGGTACAAAGACAAAAAGTGGTTTTACTGGACCCCAGGAATGTGCACAGGACCGCATAGACAAGGCAGGAAGGATGGTGAGTTGTCTGGTAGGATCTGAGAACCATATTAGAGAAAAGCCTTAGGAAATGGAGCTAGAGAGGTGATGTGGCTACCACCAGACGCTCAATCTGGACAGGAAGGAGAAGTCATAATATTCTCATGTTTCCATTTTCCCACCCTTCACTTCCCAACTAGTGCTTCTCTTCACCAGACCTACTCAGAAGCCAGTGGTGAATAAAGAACAGAAAATGTAGGCCAGGAGCAGTGGATCACGCCTGTAATCCCAGCACACTGGGAGGCTGAGGGGCATGGATTGCTTGAGTTCAGGAGTTCAAGACCAGCCTGGGCAACATGGCAAAGCCCCGTCTCAAAAAAAAAAAAAAAAAAAAAATACAAAAATTAGCCAGGTATGGTGGCATGTGCCTGTAGTCCTAGGTTATTGGGAAGCTGAGGTGGGAGGATCACTTGAGCCCAGGAGGTGGAAGTTGCAGTGAGCTATGATTGTGCTACTGCATTTCAGCCTGGGTGTCAGGGGCAGATCCTTTCTCAAAAAAAAAAAAAAAAAAAAAAAAAAAAAGTTTCCTGTAATACACAGCAAAGCAGAAGGAATAGATTGGACAGTGAAGACGTAAATAACTGAAATTATGAACATCAATGTAAAAACTCTCAATATAATATGTGTAGTTAGTCTAGCAATGTATTTTAAAACATTATAATCAAATCACTTGATTAAAGAGTGCTACAGTTATTTCACATTACAAAACCAATAAATTTAATTAAAAACAGTAAAAGTAAAAAACTATGCATGCAGAAAAGTCATTTGATAAAATTCCTGACAAACTAAGAATAAAAAGGAACATTCTTAACCTGATGAAGAGTACCAACTAAGCCTAAAACATGCATAATAAATTATTAATGATGCAATTTTCAAAGATTTTCCATTCAGTCAGGAATATTACAAAGATGTCCTCTATTTCGAATTTATTCAGCATTATAAAACAGACTCTAATAACTTTTTAAGAAAATAAAGGAGCATATGATTTCTAAAAAAAGGGGTGTTATAATTTACACATGTCAAAACCTAGAGATTCTACAGATAAACTAGTTAGAAAGTTCAGCACATTTACATAATACTGATAAAGATAAAATTTAATCTTGCTAGCAATAACTGACTAAAAAACAAAACTGTCAAAGTAGAAATTCATAATAGCCCTGAAAACTGTAAAATATCTAGAAGTTAATTATCAAAACTATAGTATTTTAGGCAGAAAATTTTTAAAGTTGTCGTAAAATGAGACCTCAGTAAATGTCTGCATATTTCATTTTCATGGAAGGAAAAATTTAACAAGGTGTCAATTCTCCACCAAACCCAATGCAATTCAAAAAACTATAATGAATATAATTCTTCAATAGTTTAACAAAGGAATTCTAAAATTTACATGAAGACAGAAATTAATAAGAATACACAGACTAGAAGAAGATGGGGAAAACTTGTCCTTTAAGATACCAATGCTTACTATGCTTTAGTAATTAAGACTACACAGTATTGGAAGAGCGATAGTCAAATAAGTAAGTAGGACAAAATAGATGGTCCCCAAATAAGTACTAAATGCTATTATGTATAAGAGGGAAGAAATTACTAAATTGGGAAAATGAAATGGACTAGTCAATAAATGTTCTTGGGACAACTGGCTTTCCATATGGAAGGAAATATAATTATATCCCCTCTTCATACCATGCATGAAATTAAACTCCAGGTGGATTAAAAAACAAACAATGAAAAAGTAGAATTTAAGTTATTAAAAGAAACTGCCGAATAATATACCAATTTTTTACAGCTTAAGCATACTGGATTTCCCTAGCTCACTTCACTTAGGTCTCTGCTAAAATGCCAACTCCTTGGTCAAGTTTTTCATGAAGAATTCATCTATGGCTATGCATGCTAAATAAATATGTATATATACATTTATATATGACTATATATGTATATAGTCATTTAATTCTTCCAAATTATTGAAGACATATCATACCTAGTCAACTGTATTAGTCTGTTCTTATGCTGCTAATAAAGACTGAGTAATTTATAAAGAAAAAGAGGTTTAATTGGCTCAGTTCCATATGGCTGGGGAGGCCTCACAATCATGGTGAAGGCAAGGATAAGCAAGGCACATCTTACATGGTGGCTGGCAAGAAAAAGCATGTGCAGGGAAACTCCCCTTTATAAAACCATGAGATCTCCTGAGACTTACTCATTATCACGAGAACAGCATGGGAAAGACCTGTCCCCATGGTTCAATGACCTCCCACCAAGCCCTGCCCATAACAAATGGGAATTATAGGAGCTACAATTCAAGATGAAATTTGGATGGAGACACAGCCAAACCATATTATTGACATTAAGATTCCTACTATATAAGTAAGGAAACTGAGGCACAGAAAAGATAATCAGTAACTGCCCTCAGCTAATAAGTGGCAGAGCCAGGATGCAAACCCAGGCAATCCAGCTGCAAAGGCTGTGACCTTAACTTTGTTGCTATTTTGTCCCTTCTGTTTTATTTTTCTTTATAGTAGTTATTAATACCTGAGATTAAATTTGCTATGGGTAAGGTTTTCTGTATCTTGCCTATCTTTCCTAATACGTTTTAACCACAATATTCTTCAGTGCCTAGAAGAATGCCTGTAGCATAATAGATGTTCAAAAACTATTTTTGAATGAATAATGTGAAAAAAGAGAAAGAGATTTCTTAAAGAAATTATTGAAACTAGTAATCATAAAGTAAAATGTGATAAACTTGACTACATCAAGATATAAAATTTTAGTATTAGAAACTATACCACGAATAAATTTAAAAAGTAAGCAACAAATGAGAGAGGACTTTTGTAATGCAAGTGATTTGAAATCAGAAAGTATATGAAGCATTTCCACAAATCAATAAGAAGAAAAACATTTAACAGAAAAATGGAAGAAAATAAACTATGAATACACAACTCACAGGAGAGGTAGAAAAGAGTCAATAAACATGAAAAGTTGCTTGACCTCTCTAGCAGTTAGAGAACTGTAAATAAAAACAGCAACCAGATAATATTCCCCACACTAGCACACTAAAAAAACTTGAAAAACAGAGAATACCAAATATTGGCTACAATGTGGAGACGTGGGAAGTTGCAAAAGTGCTGATGGAAGTACAATTGCTTCGAACATATTGAAGAATAATTTAGAAATATCTAGTAAAGTTGAACATGTGCATACCTTATGACCCAAAATTTCCATTTCTTGGTGCATACTCGCCAATACAAATACAGAAAGACACAGGTATAATTGAAATTGACTGTACATTTTTTGTATAGTTAAAATTTTAGAAAAAGAAAACTAAAGATCTCTCAGTATATGAATAAATAAGATATGAACAGTTTATAAGAATACTGTACAGCAGTTAAAATGAAAAAGCAAGCATAGTCATTTAATTCTTCCAAATTATTGAATATGTGCCTAATGAACTGATCCATAAATGACAGCTATCAGTTCAGAACAAAATACAAAGACAACTACTGGAGAACTCTGGATATTTATCTAAAGCAAGGAGACTTTAAGAGGACTCAAAACTTGAAGAAGATAATGAGCATAAAATGTGGCCCCTGTGTTTTGGAGGCTGTGTCCTAAAAGCAGTCAGTCATACTGGCAACTGCAGTGGTATGCGCAGCTAAAATTCTGGATGAAGCAAGCATGAAAGGAGCTGCCAGAGAGCAAGAAGGACCCTAGCAATGAAGGAGCAGCAGAAGAGGGACCCCTGAACATGCATAAACTCACCCTACTTCTAGCTGACCCCTGAAGCAAGCAGGCACAGGACAAACCGAACATACTAGGAACTGAGGTTTTTGCACTGTGAGTGGGAGTGTAAATTCAGCCATTGTGAAATGCAGTGTGATGATTCCTCAAAGAGCAAAGATACAATTACCATTCAACCTAGCAATCCCATTATTGGGTATATACCCGCAGGAATATAAATTGTTTCATCATAAAAACACATGCCCGTGTATGTTCATTGAAGCAATATTCACAATAGCAAAGACATGGAGTCAACCTGTTTCCAGGTTGATAGAATCAACCATGCCCATCAATGGTAGACCGGACAAAGAAAATGTGGTACATATACACCATGGAATAGTATGCGGTCAGAAAAAAAGAACAAGATCATGTCCTTTGCAGCAACATGGAAGGAGATGGTGTCCATTATCCTAAGCAAATTAACACAGGAACAACAACAACAAAAAAGAATACCTCATGCTTTCACTTATATGTGAGAGCTAAATAATGAAAACACATAGAAACTAAGAGGGAAATAACAGATATTAGGGCCTGCTTGAAAGTAAAGGACAGGAGAGAGAAGACCAGAAAACATACCTATTGCATACTACACATATAGAACCTGGGTGATGAATTGATCTGTACACCATTGTGACACAAGTTTACCTATATTAAAAATAAAAAAACCTGCACATGTACCCCTGAAACTAAAATACAAGTTAAAAGAAAAATGAGAGAAAAAAATCATTAACTGAGTTCAGGCATGATATCTCAAAAATGTGTGTCTACCCAAGTTTATTCTCTTCTAAACAGAGATGTCAATACTTTGGGCAGAACAATGTAATAGAATTGAGTTAACACAGCGCAACATTTTCAAGGCCCTGGATGATATCCCAAAATAAGACTTTTTAAAAAACCAAGAAGATGTGAACTATTCTTAAGGAAAACTCTAAGTAATAGATGCCAACACCAAGATGACCCAGATTCTGAAACTATCAGATAAAGTCTTTAATGCAATAGCTCTAATGATGTTCTGTAAGGTAAAGATGAATAAACTTAAAATGAACAAAGTACAATAAATTTCAGCAAAGAAATAGAAAATATGAAAAAGTCCTAAGGTACACCCAATGTTAATTGTATTAACTTTATTATATATAAAATACAACTTTTTAATGTATTTTAATAATATTTACTAAATGGACCTACAAAAAAGTGATTAATCTATTAATCGACTTGAAATCAATTGATGAAAAGCATGCAACTTGAATACAGAAGAGAAAAAGAAAAATAATGAAGAGTTTCAGAGAGTTGTGAGACAAATTCAGAAAGTTTAATATGCAGGGAAACAGAGTCACAGTAGGAGAACAGAGAATGATACAGGGAAAAGAAAGTTTGAAATTTTCAATAATTTAAAGATATATCTACCATATGATACTTGGCATTTTCTTAAGAGAAAATGAAAACATGTCTACACAGTGACATGTACATAAATGTTCACAACAGCTAAGTTCATGGTGTCCCAAAACTGCAAACAGCCCAGTGTCCATAAACAGGTGAGTGGATAAACAAAATGTGGTCTGTCCATGCGCTGGAATACCACTCCTCCATAAAAAGGGAAAACATACTAAAACATACAACATCAATGAATCTCACTATCAATTTGATTAAGGGAGGAAACTAGACACAAGGAAATACACGTAATATGATTTGATATATACAGAATTCAAACTCATATATAGTGACCAAGAGCAATTGAGTGGTTGCCTTGAGTGAGGGGCAAAAGGAAAAGTAATAAGAAATATTTTCGATGTGATGGGATGTTTTATAATTTGATTTTGCTGGTGGTTTTATGGATGTGTACAACTTATTCAATCGTGCACTTTATATAGAGATCATTTGCATATGTTGGTGCTAAATAAACTTGGTAAGAAAAATAAAATGAATGTTTGAGATATACATGTGTGAATATATTTAGCAAACATATAATCTAGTTCTTAATATTAAATAAAAAGCTACTTATAGCAGTTGCTCCATAGCTGCAGTATGATACCATTTGTATACAGTTGTAAAGTGCACAAAAATACCATGACATCATATATTTTATATATAATAATACATATTATGTCATATGTAACCATGTGGTAGATATGGGTTATCAAATTTTTATTTGTTCAGCAAACATTTGAGCACTTATTCTAGTTACCAAAGATATAGCAGTGGTCAAAATCTCTGTGCTGGTACACTAAGAGTTTACATAGTAAAGTTAATGATAGTGGCTGTTTCTGTGGAGGGAGGGAGAAAAGGAGACAGCTAAGACTGGGAAAAGCTACATAAGGGATATCAATTTTAAAATAATAATTCTTATTCTGAAGCATTTTGAAAAAGATCAACATTTGTGTATTTCAGGTGGTGAGTACATGCGTGTTTGTTATATTTGGTCCTTTGCAAAGTTCCATATTTGTTTGTTTGTTTGTTTGTTTGTTTGTTTTGAGACAGAGTTTGGCTCTTATTACCCAGGCTGGAGTGCAATGGCGCAATCACGGCTCACGGCAACCTCCGCCTCCTGGGTTCAGGCAATTCTCCTGCCTCAGCCTCCTGAGTAGCTGGGATTACAGGCACGTGCCACCATGCCCAGCTAATTTTTTTTTTTTTAGTAGAGACGGGGTTTCACCATGTTGACCAGGATGGTGTCGATCTCTTGACCTCATGATCCACCCGCCTCGGCCTCCCAAAGTGCTGGGTATATTTGTTTTAATATACAGTCAAATGTGACAAAAATGCAGTAAATCTAACATGAGAAATTAAATTATGTATCTAGATTTAGCACTGATTGACAGATAAATAAAACTAAATACACCTCCATTCAGATTTCATTACCTCCTTGACTTTTATAGAGAGGGAGAAGGAAAAGCCACATAATCTGAGAAATATTAGAGAAAATGTGTCTTTTATTATTTGAAAAGGGCATAAACGTGGGTGGGGGAAGTTTTTGGAGATGCCAAATATTAAGAAGTTATTTCTGTGTATTGTAATTTAGGGAAATTTCTTAGTTTGTTTTTGCTACTAGAGGAAAATATACCTGAGACTGGGTGATTTAGATTAAACAGATATTTATTGTGTCCCAGTTCTGGAGGCCAGGAAATTCAAGATCAAGAGGCCAGTATCTGGCAAGGGCATCCTTGCTCTGTCATCTCGTGGCAGAAGCCAGAAAGTCAAGAGGGCAAGAGAGAGGCTGAACTTTCCCTTTTACACCAGCACTTATCACCTCTTACAGGTCCCACCTCTTACCACTGTTACCATGGCAATTAAATTTCAACAAATGCTTTAGAAGAGACAAACATTTAAATCCCAGCAAGGACTCTAATTTTCTTTCTCGTTTATTTGTTTATATGTATTTTCTAATTCTTTAAGTTGTGTGGACATCTATTACTTAAAAGAAAAAAAAAATGTTTTAAGTAGTACTAACAATATTGGTTTAAGAATACTGTGATTAACTACTACCTGAAGAGTCCTATTACATTTACACATTGTGTATAAATAATCATATCCATCTGTTTACATATAAAAACACAAAAGCTTCAATCAAATAATGCAAGGTAAGTACATAATTATTGTAGATCCAAAAGTATATACAGGTGTGAGAAGTTTTTATTATACATGCATATACGCATACAGACCTTTTTTCTACCTATGTTCTTCAGATATTTACACTAAATAACTGGCTAGAGAATCTTTGGTTCAAAGAATTGCAAAGTCTTTACTATTTTTACATTTCCAAAATGAGCATCATTACAAATCATTTTGCTTTGTTTGTATTATTTAGATTAAACTTTTCAAAGAGAATCACTAGGTTAAAAGATACAATTTTTAGAAATGTATCTATTTGGTCATTTTCTTTGTCTCTATTGCCAACTTCTCTTTCCAGACTAAGGTACCAATTTCCACTCTTATGAGTAGTGAATAGAACTGTCCACTCATAATGTCTTGGATAATTGAGCATATTTTCAAACTTTTTTTACTTTGATAAGAGAAGCAGGATCTCTTGTTCTGAAATGATTGGAGTTAAGGTTGCGCCATAGTCGGCCCAAGCCAATTACTTCCCTAGATGTCTCCAGTTCAGAGCCAATCACTCCTTGTGCTCCCGTATCACTTCATCTAACTGAGATCAGATTACAAGGTCACTGGAGTTCAGCCTTGGAGTACGTGCAGATGCAGGGAGGGGCATTTCCACTTCAGGTCCTCAGTGGCTTAGATTACCTTAAGGCTTACACGTCATACTGTGGTATTCAGGGCAGTTGAGAGTGAGATGTCAGCACCCTCTCCTACTTATCCCTCCCCCTATCTTCCTGATTCATTGCTTAGTGTTAGATATGGTAACCTCAAAACCAAGGGGTCAGAATTCTCTTTTTACCCTCGCAATGGTTAAAACTATAAATGTCTTTACTGTTTAATTCCTTTTCTTCCTGGGTTGGAAACACAACATCCTCTTTCTCTATGCCCTGCCTTTCTTATTTCTAGCCTCTTTCACTAATAGAACATACAGATAGTCTTAATTTAGATGCTGGAATGTGGGGAACATCTACTGATCAATATAGGGAAGAGTTCTTTACAGCAGAGTGCCTATTACATTCCCAACAACATTTAGTACTTATTGATATGCAATTAACATAGAATTAAGGGTTTGTTAAGTCCTGTCTTCTATCTTCCTCTCATTTTTAAAAACTGCTCTAATAGTAGATTTTGATTGAAGCAAGGCAGTGGCGCTTAATGGAGGTAGTATTGCCCCCAGAGAACGATTTAGACATGTAGAGGAATGATTTAGAGTCATAATGATGGAAGGACACTACTAACGTGTACGGAGGCATGCACCAGGGTTGCTAGGTCGGCATCAGTGAAGAGGAGAGTCCCAAATAAGTAACAGCCTGCTTGCAATTAACTAGGCTCAGATGCTTACTCTCTTTGATATATAGACACAGAGTATTATCTGCATATTCCTAATACACAATGAATGTTTCAGAAATGGAATTGATGAGGTGAAAGGAAAATTGAACTTTGTTTTACTTAGAATATTAGTAAGTATTGTTCATCATTTAAGAACCAGCACAGCACTCACGTTAACACCAAAGCAACCTACCCTCAGCATTGCCATAGATCCACACATAGGCATAAGCGTCTGTCAGGTTCTGTGTTTTCTATTAGTGGTTGTGACCTCACAGTTATCTATTAAAATATAAAAATTGCACATGTATATATGGTTTTTCTTATAAAATACATATCCTTTATTTCTTCATTATATTACAGAGTATTATTGATTTTTTTAATTATATAGGTGAAAGTTTGCTTATGGATTTTATTTTATTTCAAGATAATATCAGGAGCATTACAAAATATTATAAAAGAGCACCTGTGGGTGAGATAAGGCTGAAAACCCTTTGTCTAGAGAATAATCCTTAGCCACCCAACCAGCTCCCCAGACTAATGAGGAGGTAAGTGTGCACCTTGACCTTCAGCTGGGTTCTTGAACTGGAAAAATAATCCAACATTTGTTCATCCTTTGGGAAAAAAAAAACTATTTGCCAAGAATCAGAAAATCATCACCAGAAAAAGGATAGTAATAGTGTATTCTCTTTTTTCTCTCTCTAGCTCTCTCTCTGTCTGTCTGTCTCTCTCTCTCTCTGTCACAGTCCCCAACACACATATACACACTCCCCCCCACACACACACACACATGCATCCCTTTCTTTGGCAAACAAAGAAACCACAAACAAAGGAATAACTTGGCAAATGCTGCTCTCCTTGAGAAAAATTAAGGGAGAGTTCCCCAGGCCAAATGAGTTCTCTCCACACCAACCAGTCTTTTTGTTTTTCTCTCTTCCTAAGATGTCTTTACTCTTTTCCACATTGGCTTAACTTCTGCTTGTTGTTTGTGATTTTGCCCGAGTGCTGCGCTCACTGTAAAGCCCTTCTTGGAAAGCAGGAGCCGTGGACAATTATGTCCCTTTGAACTTCTCAGTTCCTTTGAACACATCTCTCCCTCTCCCCTTAGAGCTTACCGTCTCAGCTATTTAAAGCAAGGAATGTGTTTATGTTCTAGCTTTCAAAATGTCTACCAAGTAGTGGCATTTAGGAATTGTTTGCTTTGTATTGTATTTTGAAGTCAAGTACTGTGATGCCTCTAGCTTTGTTATTTTTGCTCATGATAGCTTTGGCTATTCCAGATCTTTTGTGGTACCATACAAATTTTAGGATTTTAAAATATATATTTCCATGAAGAATGTCGTTAGTATTTTTATAGGGAATGCATTAAATCTGTAGATTGTTTTGGGTAGTATGGACATTTTAATGATTTAATTCTTTCAATCCATGAACACAGAAAATCTTTTCACTTATTAATGTCTTATTTAATTTCTTTCAACAATGTTTTATTGTTTTTTTGTAAAGGCCTTTTATCTCCTTAAATTTATTCCTAAATTTTTGTAGCTTCTGATTTTTGTATGCTGATTTTGCATCCTGAAACTTTATTGAGTTTATTATCTTGATCAAAAGAACAAAGCTGAAGCTATCACACTACCTGACTTCAAAATACACTACAAAGCTAGAGTAACCAAAGCAGTATGGTGCTGGCATAAAAACAGACACAATGACTAAAAGAACAATAGAAAAATCGTAAATAAACTCATGCATCTATATCCAAATGATTTTTTGACAATGGTACCAAGAATACACGATGAAGAAAGGGCAGTCTTTTTAATAAGTGGTTGTGAGAAAACTGAACATCCATATACAGAAGAATGAAATTAAACCCTTATCTCACACCATGTTCAAAAATTTACTTAGAATGGATTAAAGACTTCAATTTAAGAGCCAAACTATAAACTTCTAGAAGAAAATCTATGACTATAGACAAAAACTTTGTGGATAAGATTTAAAATCATAAATAACACAAGTGAAAATAAACAAATAGAATTTTATCGAACTAAAAAAAAAGTATGCACAGAAAAAAAAATCAGTAGAGTGAAGAGAACCTACAGAATGAGAAAAAATACATGCATACATACATACTTCATAAAATACAAATTGCATACATCAGATAAAAGGCTATTATCCAAAATTTACAAGGAACCCAAGCTACTTTATAACAAGAAAACAAATAACTCTATTAAAAATAGACAAAGAACTTGAAGAGACAGTTCTCAAAAGAAGACATACAAATGGCAAACACAATATATGAAAAAAATGATCAACATTTCTAAGCATCAGGGAAAAGAAAATAAAAATCATAACGAGATATCATTTTACCCCTGTTAGAATGCTATTATCAAAATAATGAAAGATAACAAGTGAAGATGTGGCTAAAGGAAACATTTACACACTGTTGGTGTTATATACTGTTGGTAAATTAGTTACAGCCATTTTGTAAAACAGTATGAAGGTTCCTAAAAAAACAAAAATGGAACTATTATCTAATCCAGCAATGCCACTACTAGATACATGCCCAGAGGAATTGATATCAATATGCTGAATAGATACCTGCACTCCTATGTTCATTTCAGTCCTATTTACAATAATTCAAGACATGGAAAGAACCTAAGTGTTCATCAATGGATAATTAGATTTTAAAATATTATGTATATATGTGCATATATATATGTTGTATATATGTAAATATAAAATATAAAAATATTATGTGTATTGTTGACAATGATCAACATTGTCAGGTGTGGACATGACATGCTGCTCCTGATGCCTGATGGCTCTGGGCAGGCACCCACTTGGGGTCATGGCAGGTGAGGTCATGGAGCTCTGGAGAGAGCATGGCAGGTCCAGAGAACTTCCTGTCTATGGCTGCTACCTGCAGTTGCTGGGCCCGATGTTGTGAGATCTTTGCATGTTTCAAGAGAAGTCAAAATACATTTTCAAGTGTTGGGAACTAATTCTGTTAAAAGACTATTGTTTTGACTAAAAATACTAAAAACTGTGAGGATCAGCTTTGGCCTAACAGTGCTGGTTTAAAAGTGTCTAGTAGAAAAACGAGGTGATTATAGTTGACAATAATTTATTGTATATTTCAAAATAGCTGGAAGACTTGGAATATTCCCAGCACAGAAAAACGATATATGTTTGAGGTGGTGAATGTTCCAATTACCTAGCTTTGATCATTACACATTATATGGTTTTATGAAAATGTCATATGGACACCACAAATATATATAATGAAGGCATGTAAAGTTAAAAATAAATTTTAAAAATATTTTTAAAAAGCTATTCTCTATAAGAGACTCCCGGTCCTTCTACCCCTAAAGATGTCTCTTTATGAGCATGGTTCATTTTATTAAGGAAAAAAATAGAATTAGGGGTGGGCAAGAGGGGCTAAATCTTGGCTTTATTACTCACTAGCAGTATAACCTCAGACAGTCACAAACTTAGGCTGTTTGATCTATAAAATAACAAACATTGGCTAGATGTCACCTAGATGCCTCTAAGCTCTAAGATTCTGTAATTCTTTCATTCTGACCTTAACTATTGCTCTTGTTTTGTCTAACACATTCACCATCCACCCTGAGAATCCTCAAAGGGTGTTAGTTATTTATATTTTCTATTTCTTAAAAATGAAATTTGTTTTCCTATTCGTTTCTCAGGTGTCTGGCTCCTAATAGATGTGCAATTAATACTGATTACTAATAATTTTAGTACGGAGCAGTACTAAAATGTTACCCTAAAGCAGAATATATAGCTATATTAATTTTTAACCCAATAATTGAATATCTTTCCTTTGTATTATTACTATTATTACAAATTATGCATAAGCAAAAATTTCAAGAAAACATAACTTTTTATTTTACTGAATTTGTATTAGCTAGTGAGATTGTGGACTTTTTCTTTTACTTCTCTGTTTTTCTAGCTTTTGGACTTTCTTTAATGTGATTACATTTAATAGTAAAAGTATTCAAGTATTATTTTTATTAATAAAAAATACTATATAAATGATCATTACAGATAAACAAATAGAAAAAGTGCCATGAAGGACACACAGCAAACTATGAATGATGGTTACCTTGTTTGAGAGAAATGAGATTTGGGAGGGGGACAGGAGCATAATAATTCAGTTCTCTATATACTTTAGTATTATTTGAAATTTTCATACAGAACATTTATTCATGCATTATTTATGAACTTAAAATGAATTAATTAAATTTTAAAATGAATGATTTACCTTGCATTTAGAGGAACTGAGTCTTTCTTGATTGCAGATTGATTTGTCAGTTTCCTGCCAAACAGAACCTTACATGACGGCCTCAGTTTCTGCATCCTATGAAAGAAAGACAGGCTGGGGAGCGTATGTGACTTGTCCAAGTAGCAAAGAATGTTGGAAACTACGTCTGGGCTAAAATCCGGTACTTGCCTAAACTGAGTCCGTAGCATTTTTATTTGGCTTTTTAAAATTTCTTTCTGAATTAGCATCCATTTGTGTTCAAAAAAAAAAAAAAATCTTTGATTCTTCCCTGTCCTGAAGTCCATAAATCTTCCTCGATGTTACTGTAAGAGATAAGAGGAAAACATCAATTTCCTAACACTTTTGTTGTTTAGAAAATAACATATGTGATTAAATAGATAATTATTATTATTTTTCCTTTTGGGGGAGGGTATAGGGACTATAGATACCAGTTGGATTATTCCTTGAATATACATCATAATTTACTTCCTTACATAAATTCAACAGATGCATATCTGTGTGAAGCAAAATACATAGGAAGTTTGTTGCTTGCCATTTGTCTCTCTTCAAGTTCAAAAGAGCCTAGCTGGACTTGCTCTTCCCAAAAGCAAACAGCATTTTTTTTTCCAAAGCAGTCTGTTTCTTGCACAAGTCTTTCCAGAAAGAGTCATCTATTCTTTCTTCTTTTGAAAGTTACAAAAGCATCTTTCTTAATCACCATATTTTTACCTACAGTGTAGAGGCAGAGATAAATCTTATTTAGATTATAATTTTTTCTTTGAAGAATATGCACTCCATTTAATTTGGGGAACTTGTACATTACCATGACTAAATCATAACTAGAAAGATTTGAACAGTAGCAGAGATTTCTGTTTTTTTTTCCTTTAAAACAAAAATCCAGCTTGCATTTCTTTAACTTTCATCCTCAACATCAGGGCTTTCGTATCTTCAGTTTTTGTGATAACCTGTTGTTCCTTTGTCTACAAATGCAGTTTGGGCTTTGGCTCTTGCCTAGGGGAAACTACTAACAAATACATATATAGTATTTGTTGGTGGGAAGTTTCAATCTGTTCCAGTCTGTTTCCCTTGAAAACATCCCTCACCCTTCCCCTTATGCAATCAGCCTTCACTAACACAATCCCGTCTGTGCCTACCAGAGATGTGGGACCCACATGTTTGACAGGTGAAGGCCTCTCCTGCCAATTTCCTGTGGCTACCTCTCTCCTTCCTCTCATTGTTCCTTTCTTTTCTTCCTCGTTCCTCCTTCTCCAGCTGCTACATCAAATAATTTCCACCGCTGCCTTCTTTTCTCATGTCCTTTCATGGGACTGCTTCATTATCTGGAACTGGTGAATTCTCTGCCTGCTCTGTGTAAACTTGTTTTGGGTCTGGGACAGGTGAGGATGCCTCCACCTCCTTATCCCCTTCTTATTGTCTCTAGCCCCAGGGCAAATGCTTCTCTTCTTTGCAAATGTTGCACCATCCCCTCTGCCCACAATTGCTACCTTTGTGTTCAGAATCCAAGCACCTGAAACATCAGAGCAGGTTGCATACCACGCTAATTTTGCCTGTGTGGATTAAGGCATTATAATGATCCCGCAGCCATGCCCTGTGACCTCCACAACCAAGTTTCTGCTCTGAAGCCATGGTCCAGTGGCATCAGAATAGCCCTACTTATGAATAGGACACTGAAGACATTTATAAATCCCTTTCTGGACCTCTACAATCTCTGACTCACATCTGAATTCTTCAGGAAGGACCACATAGCTATCCCTTAAATGCACACACAAAGCACTCTGATAATTAGAGTTTTCACTCTGTAATTTCAGTATAGGATAGAGTCAACTCATAATGAATCCAATTGTTAAATTTTAAGGAATTTTATGAATCAGTTAATGTAATGTTGGTAGCTTGAAGTTGGCCTCGGGGGAGTGTTTACACCACTGAAGTTGGCAATTCTACTAACTAAGACTTTTTATTTTTCCTGGAGAGCCAGTTATGAAACATTTACCAGTAAGCCAAGAGCAGGGCTCTGATAAAAACTTGAGTGAAAAACAAAAGAAAGAAAAACAAAAATCACATAAAATGTGACAATTCAGCTTTGTGAACATTTTTTGAATCTTATATCCAAACATCTTTAAGGCCCTGAAGAGGCCCTGCTCTTCAGATGTGTTTTTCTTGATTTCTCTTTCTTCCTAATATTTGGTCTCTTTTGGTTCTCATGTTTTAGCAAGAACAAGCACATGACCAAAATTAAAACTGGTAGCAATAGTTGTAGAATGCTTCCTTCTTTGTTCCAAAGTTTATTTTCCATTTTGCTTCTTCATCTCAGGGTTTCCCTTACGAACGGTGGATGAGGTTGACTGGACTGCCATCGTGTATCACAGAAAATGATGCCCCTGTCTTAACTTGCTTATGATCCTGATTCTGCAACTTTTCACCTCTCTTTTCAGACCTTCCAATATCTAGTTGACACATCTCTTCCCCAGCCATTTTCCAGAATTTCCACAGAAGCCTCTTCATTGTAATTTTATCACTCATTGAGGTCATTTTGTGAGGCTTGGGTTGAGCAAGAAAAAATTCAAGGTGCTATGACACCAAGAGATCATGTCCCCAAAGAACTTTAATCAGTGGTATAACTGGGACTGGAACCCAGGTCTCCCGAAAACTGAACCTAGGATTCTCACTGACATACAGGTCTGCTTATTTTAATGCTGAAGTACCTGTAATTCATTCTGCTTTCGCTTTCTTAAACTTAAGCCAGTTGGTGATTCAAACCTTACTCAAAAAGCTCACACAAGAAAAAAAGAAATGAGAATTTATCGGTTCACACCTAGGCAGTCCTGATGATGCTACAAGTTTTCAAGTAGCATCATCGGGAGTCTTTCTCTCCATCCCAGAATCTTCTTTCTTTCCTCCACGTGTCCCTTCCTTTCAAACCAGGCTCTTCCCATGTGATGGTAAACCTAGGGGCACCCAGCTCACGTCCTACAGGCTGAGAAAGTCCAATAAAAACAAGCAAAAGGCTCTGGAAGTTTCTGCTTGGTCTGAAATATTAGGGTGCTAATATTAGGGTGCTGCAATCAAAGACTGGAAAATAAATAATGAATAGGCAAACACACCAGATGTCTGATAGAGCCCCTAATGGGGAAGAAAGAAAAGTTACACCTGCCATTTACACTGTGATTATGCACGGAGATGGTGCTCAACACGAGGAGTCCCACCATGTCTTCCAGCTTCCTGGAGCATGGCAAGCCCGACTGATAACTTCAGAGGTGACTCAGTCAGCGTGGTGAAAGCATTCATGTTGGCAGACAGAAAGCTGATACTCCCCCAGTTTCTTTGTGTCTAAGAAGTAAAAAACAAACGGTAGCTTTCTTAACTCTTGACATTTTAGTTGAAAAAATATTTCCTTCCAACTATCTTTTTTTCTATTAATATCTCATTTCTTCATTTTTTATGGTAATTTTGGTGGGAATGGACAAAACACCCAAGAGTGGCTCTGGGCAGACAGGATGATGAAAGAAATGACATCGTGGGTCTCTCCTATTACTAATTTCCATAGCTTTTAGAGCACAGGCTGCTGACATGAAACGATGTAAGTAGGAAAGTTGCTTGGCACACAGAAGTTCAATGCATCCAAAGACCTGTGAGGTTACCCCCGGCTAAACCTGTCCCAAATCAGTATATTTTCCATAAGGTGATCTTTCATTTGGCCTCTTTTCCCAGTAATGAACTGCTTTCTCCTATCAAATATGTATCATGACCCATCCTGAAGCACAGTCTCCTCAGATGACAAAATGATTTAAAAATAAATTGCATTTTAAAGAAAAAAAAATATTGTTAAATAACAGGGTACCCTTGAATAATAGGATACCAAAATGTGTTGTGTACATGTGGAAATGTTATGTCTTACTCGAGGTGTGTAGAGCACTGGTTTTCCTGAAACGACTCCAGAATACACTATATCAGGAACTCTGAGGGGGAAACCCAGTACCGTTTTAACAAACCCTCTAGCTGATGCAAGGCAAGGTTTCAGACCCACTGGGTTTTATTCATAACTTTCCTAAGCCTCGATGTCATTGTCTATAATGTGTGCATAGCACCTAATTTGCAGGGTTTTCATGAAGATTAAATTTGACCAAAATTGTTATTGTTATTATTAATATTAATAACAAAATAAGTGCATGTGAAAGTTTTTTAGATATACATAAGATGGCATAAAATGCAGTATCTTTTCTTTTTCCATAAAAGAGGCAGGTGCAGGAATTCAACATTGAGTGATAGCATATAATAATCAAACGCCCAATGAAAGATGGCCATAAAGTTATCAATCCAGTGCCTTCTCCCTCAGCAACTGTACCTACTAAAACTACTCTTACTAAATTCATTTACTAAATTTACATTTTAACAGAGATGAGTAGAGTAAAACCTTCTATTTCAGTTCCAGAAATTCTTTTCCCAGAACAAGATAGAGCTTGAATTAAGTACAGTATTATTCTGCTCAGAGGAAGGATAATGAACAAAAATATTTCATGAATACCTTTTCCCAAATAGACATAAACACATTTCCATTCAATCTTAGGATTCTTTGAATCTAGGAATTAGTTTCCAATTATCTGTTATCTCCCAATAGAATCCTATAAAATACATGAAATTCTTCTTGCCACGATTAACTTTCATTTCATCTCAAAATGTAATGGAGAAACTTTCATTCTAAATTCTTGCTAAATTTATTTTGAGATTTATAGCCCTGGATAAAAGGAATGGGAGAGCCACGGCTCCAGGGTGGGGACTGGATCCACATTAGGTTCCAATTAGACACCTGGAAATTCAGCTTTCAGAGATGAGGCATCCTCAGACACCAGCTATTCAGGAGGGAATCCCATTCTTTTTTTTCACCCTCAGGAAAGAAATAGAATTTTTACTTGCTTAGTGATTTGTGGACTCCTGAAAAATTGTACTGAGACCTGAAGAGGACTCAGTTCAGTTCAAGTGACCTCAGCACAAGGAGCAATGAATTGAGATTTATTTTTTTCTATTCCTTTCATCTCAGACAACTGTGTTTACTTGAAGTGCCAAATATCTAAGGAACAAAACAGCGGAAGCAGAGGGCAAAGAAATGGTTTTCCACTCAGCTGAGATTCCGTTTCAGCAGACGTGGGGGCCTAGTTGTCTGCATTTTACCAAGCACCCTTTTTCTCCTAGTGGTTCTAATCCAGGTCTGCACATCTCATTTTCAGAAACACTGATAGAGGGAAAAGACAACAGAGTTTTGAAACAGAAAAACTGGAATTGGACGTTCAGCTCTGCCATTTCCTAACTGGTAGACTCGGATGACTTGCTTAGTATCTGAGGTTGTTTCCAGGCCTATAAAATAGAATTAGCAATAATAGTGACCTCAGTTGTTGTTCTAACAATCATGCAAGATAATACATGCCATGTGCCTAGCATATATAGTAGGTACTCAATAAATATTTGTCCCAGTTTTAGAGGCTTTTAGGACTAGAACGTTAAGCTATATGAAGTGATATCAGGAAGACATGAACACACACACACATCCCACCTTTCTGTGATTTTTTTCCAAATTTATAATTAAAACATTCATAACATACTGCTTCTTACTCTTACTCTTTTACTATTTGTACTATTGTCTTGCATTATTGTGTAATGTTTAACATGTGTGTTTATAGGTCTGTGGACACTGCGCATGTTTTCTATACAAGCAGCTTGCAAACTTTTAGGGAGCAAGGGCTGTTTGCTGCATTGTCAGAAATATCTGGCACACAGTGACAGTTTCCATCACAGCACTCTGCATGTCAAAGGTCTTCAATAAATATATATTCAGTTAATGCATTTGTTGCAGTAAATAATGCCAAATTTCTCAAGAATTGGGCCACACTCCTCTCAACTCTGACTAAATAAAAATAATTGGATCAAATAATCTTGCCTTAATTGAAGCATGGTCTCAGGTAAATTAAAAGATTTTATAGTGCTTTTTATTTTTGAGAACAGAATAATAAGAAGAATGATAAGTAACTAATAATGCTTTGCATTTCATGTAGTTCTTAACATTTTCAACTGTCCTTGAAAATTAGCTTATGTTCACCACCTAAAGGATCAGTTACCTGGTAAGTTGATGAAATCATAATATTATAAACTATTGGGGTATTAGTTTTTAAAAATCCTTGGATTGATGCAAGCAACCCCTCAAACAGGGAAACATACTCTGACATATTCCAAAGAAACCAAGCAAAGGGAAATATATATATATTTTTTATAACTGTAGTGGTATTGCCTTTTTTGTGGGTTATTAAAAAAAAGCAAATAAACATTGCAAATTATCTGTGGCAGCAACTTCAACCTGATTCTCAGCAATCTGGGCTGCATATACATCCCATCACCATTATGCTATATCCTTAGCACAGAAATAGCCAAAAACCCTTTCGGCATCTCTGTTTAGACCTCTAAGATCATTCTACCCGCCTGGGTCAAAAGTTGAAATATATAAACAGTCTTTCTGTGCTTGAACTTGAGAGAAAAATCAGTCATCTGTACATGATCTGTGTTAGAGTAAAATGTAATTTTTCCCTCTGACAATGTGTTTATGGTTGTTAACTTATCTTGATTGCCAAGAGAAATCTGTTTTGTGTGGCAGGCTTTTCTGACTTAAAATGTCAGATGCCACCCCTACCCCCCACCCCATATCCAGCCATCCTTTCAACTAATTCACAAATTGACTTGACTCTCAGCTAGGTTAAAAAAATAATTTCCTGAAAATTAAAAGTCTGGCACAATACTGTACTAAAAGTCCATTCATCTTGTCTATTTTTATAAAGCCTCATGGCAGCATCTGGCAAAATGCCCACTTCCAGTAACAAAGGTCCCCGAGGACATTTGGCAAGAGAGACTTTTCTTCTAAGACCCCGAAAATGATCCTGGGCTTCCTAACGTTTGATTTTAAAAGCTTGCAATTAGGATTTGTAAGAGGACCCTGTGTATGATTTGTTAAAGTTGAAGAGAGAGTGAAAACGTTGTGGACATAAAGCGACTAAAATACTATGGATGTATCTTTGTCATCTCTGTTGGAAGCGCCGCCTCTTCGGTGATCACATCAGTCAGGGGCTGACTGAAAGCTCAGGATTCTGATGTTATTATGAAAGATAATGGCTAAAGATTATCTAGATGGAGCAATGCAATGATTCACTTTTGTTTAATCAACTACCACTTCTACTAAGCACTCAGTATAAACCAGGCTAATCTTCCCACCTTCCTGCAGGAAACTGCGATGGCACCTGTTTATTCAGCTCCACTAGTATTGAGTAAATCCTTCCTTTTCGTCCCTCCTTCTCCCACCAGTCAGTTGGGGGAAAGGTTTTCAGCATTTCCAATCTAAGACTGATTGGTCTTTCCTGTTGATGTCAAGTTGAAGCATTCCTTTGGGAAAGCAACCTCAAGACTGTTGACTTTTTTTGTGGCCCTGAGCTAACCAAATGATTGCAGCAAATGCACCCCTCTTTCAGGTTATAAAAGACAAACGGTTTGTGAATTGCTTGCTTGGAATGATTCATGAAGAATCGACCATTTGTGTTGAAGAAACTGCAGATGTGTTTCACCCAATTTGGTACAAGGTTTCCCATTTTTTTGACCACAGTTCCACTTACCAGATTCTTTTTTAAGAAGGACTTAGGCTAATGCAAAGCCACTTTGTCACTTTGGTGACACCCAAATCAATAGTCGTTTTGCCTCAATGATTTACCCTCGATGTCATTTCATTAATAAATTCCTTACTTTGAAACTATTGATACCAAATTCCAAAGAGATTGCAGAATCAAGTTTTTTTCTTTTTTGCTTTATTACATTTGAAATATTGAAAGTTTTTTTTTCTTTATTAAATTAAGTACTTTAGAAGAGTTTGAAACTCTTCTGAGGCATGACCAAGGCACAATTCCATCTGTTTTGTTTTCTTATTTATGACATAGATGATTTTATTTTAAACAGTGCATGCATTTCACTTTAATTCTTCTTCATGTCTGTCAGAGCACATCATCTGTGATATGTGCATAGTTAACTGGAGCATTTTGCAAGAAGATTTAGGCAGGAAGTAAAAGCAGCTTTGAAAAAAGTCAGCTAAAAGTAGAAACCAAATGCTTATAGGGTTGCTGGATGTCTGCTTTGTACTGAGCAACAACTTTAAGGACAACTTACTGATACCTGAAACATGTTAGAAGTTGTTCTCACCCAATTAGTGAATGTTAAGCCCTTTCTCCTGGACAGGTGTTGAATGTCCCAATGACTGCATGCAGGTCTCTCGCATTAGTATTTTGTGGCTGGGATAGAAGCCAGGGAGAGAGCAGCTGTGTAAATGCAGTCCTCCTCTGGGTACGCTCTTTGGTCTCCCCTCATTAGAATTGAGTTGTACCAGTGCAGATGCTTCCACCTCTGAAGGGTTTGGTCTGCCCTGTTCACCATGTTCCTTAGTCTGAGATATTCACACAACTTTCACCCCACTGCCACAGAGAGTGAAGAGTGGAGTTCTGGGGTCCGCTGTATCTATAGGATATTTCTTCCTAGAACATCAGTCTTGCTCTATGGTAAGAAATTTAGAATAAATTTTACACCAAAGCAAGCATAATATGCCATGGAGTAAAACGTTCAATTCCCAAATTTTCAATAACAGGGGCTTTAAGGAAACCTCACCATAGTTGTAGGCAATTTGGACTACCCCTGAGAGCACGTAGTGACTCTTCCTCCCTGCTGCTAGGTTGGGAAAGGTTCAGGAAGTTCTGTTGAGTGCTCTAAATTCTCTTTCAGAATAGCATCTTCTATTGTATTTTCAGAACTTGAGCTCTTGAAAACCAAGAGTGGTGAAATTGGCATCGCCAAGATGCCACATAGCTGAATTGCATATTGGGTTATTTTGGTTATAACCCCTAGGAATGTCAAGCCATGACATTTGTTTCATGTATTTCTGAAGCCTCCACCAAAAGCAGTCTTGTGGAAACTATTTCCAACCATTATGGGTTCAAGTTCACATGAGATGTATCTGCAGGTTATAATATTTACTCAATACACATTTTATGGAACACAAATTATATATCTTGGAAATAGTTTGGGGTTAGTTTTATAATCTTGTGCTTGGTAAGATTCACGAACCTCAAATATTTTTTAAAAAATATGATTACAGAATTAGAGGGTTTTTTTATTTATTGCATTTGGAAATTGAAAGTACTTTTTCTTTATTAAAATAAGTACTTTAGACCAGTTTGAAATATTTCTGAGTCATGACCAAAGACACAATTCCATTTAATTTTTTCATGTGAGGTGTATGTGCAGATTTATTACTTATTTAGTGCTCATGTATAGATTCAGTATTTTTTTAGTACTCACCTTATACTACACAAATGATGGATCCTGGAAACATCTAGGGTCAGTTTCATGATATTGTATTCACTAAGGTTCACAAGCATTTTGAAAAAAAAAGAAAAAACCTGGTTCCCAATTACTCGTTACATCATGACTCCATACTGCAATGTAGGCTTCAAGAATGTTCCTGTCCTTTCCCTTTCAATGCAGTTATTCCTTTTCCACTTCTGTTTCCAAAACGAGATGCTCATGGTACTAAAAAGCTCAACTGCTTTTCATGGTAAGGCAGGACACACAAAAGAATGAAGCTGCTGGCAGAGATATTAGGCACTACACTAGTTATGTTTTGATCAATCATATTATTTCCCTAGTTACATCAACTTTCTGCAGGCCAAATGAAGCACACCTACTAGCCAAATTCACCCTGTCAGCCTCCGGCATGCAGGCTCCACCTGGAATACCTTCCTTTTTCCTCTGAAGGGGGCTCCCTCTTATTTCTAATGCTGCCTTCAAAATCCACTACCTTCACACCACAGTTACTTGCACCAGTGCCTGTCCTAGTGTCCACAGCAGGCTCACACCCAAGGCTGGGTGTCAGCTGACCTAACAGGAGACACAACTCTTCAGAAACAAGCCATGTATGGCATTCTTCTCTGTGACTCTGCTTAGCTGGTTTACTCCCCCTGACACCTGAATCACGGCTGCAATCATCATGCGGAATGCTTTTGGTACTAGTATCTTCTATATCAAGTCTTGGAGGTGTTCTTCATCTCAGGTCATACAGATAATAAAAGGCATCATTGAGAATAAAAACCCACACTACAGGCATGCACAGCAATCAGTTTAGTTATTAGTTACTAGAAGCATAGTCATGGGTATCTATCAAACAAATCCTAAATGAAACACATCTACTTCAGGTATATACTTCTCAATTATTCCCACCCTCCATGCCCCATAACTCTGACACACACACGCAAACACACACACACACAAACACAACTGCTGGAACCTTTGGTTGGCATAAAAGAAATTATTTGTTCTTAGCCTTCTTTATTGTGGCCCTTTGACTTTTTTTGTGTCTTTTACCTTCTTTCTTGGGATTCCTAAATTAGAGATTTTAAAACCAATTACAGATAATTGTCTTTCTGCTTAACGATTCTTTATAATTCACACCTTCAGGACAACATCCAAATGGCAGGCACTCTGATAAGGTGACCAATAGGCTATCTATAAACAAGGTAGGTTCAGGACCATAGCCAGAGGATTGTTGAGCAGAACATTGACTGACCCTGTGTAGGTTAGGGACATGTGCAGTGCCCCAACTGCCCAACCATACGGGCCAGCCGTGTACATTAACCTGGATTTTACTTTAACTGTTTCATAGTTTCTTTTAAATTTCATATTCATTTTTCCTTGGTGTGTCTTACCTTCTTTTTGATTTATAACACTTAATCAATGTCATATCAAAACACTATGGCTTGAGGTAACTACAATACAGTGAGGAAAGTAGATCTGCTCCATGACAACAGGTGAAAGTAAGGGTCTACTACAACAAATAATGAATAGGGCTGAATGTGGAGCAACTCAATTTTAAGGCACTGAAATGACCCAGTGCACAATGCACGCTTTACCTTGATTCCCAAACCACAGTAAAGTTAGTGATCAGGGGTCTTGTCTTAAACGTCTGTGCCATCCCAGAATCACACTGAAAGCTCTGTAGTAGCAGGCACTGCCCTTTCCAAACTTTGGTGGAAAGGCCAACCCAAACTATCAGCAGAGGACAGGGTGGAGGATTCATCAGCTTGAAGTCCCCTCCCCATAGTCTAAAATGTGCGTGGAAGTTTGTGTCTGTTTTGCTATCATTGTTTTCCCTTGTGTTTCTGTGATGTATTTTATTCAAAGGAACATAAATACAAAAATCTAGAAAGTTAGTAGTCATAACCTTAAAATACAAAAAAGCATTATTTTTTTCTTTAAAGAGAAAGTGAATTTCATTATTCCACAATTTTTATGCATTTCAACTATCCAACATTTTTTTATGTCCCCTTCCTTTCAGTTCGAATTTTCAAGGTATTCTGATGCCTTAGAATACCCTAAACAGTATCACATCTCATTAAGGAGCTGGAAGCCTTTTGCCAACACAGCATTCTCATCTGTTCCCAACATGAATAGGTCATGTATGCCACTGCTGCGTCAAAGTCTTTCAAAGTAATAAATTAATTGAATTACTGTTTTGTGGTGAATGAAGAACAGCTGAAGCCTCACTGCCACGGTTGCTCCTTTCAAGTAAATACTTAAATTTCCTGGGCATGGAAAGGAATTCCCCATAAACTAGACAAATGATCCATCTCAGTGTGATACATCTATTTTTATTATACCTGTAGGTAGACATTGATGTACCCGTTCTTTTTACTCTAAAGCAGAAACATTAATGAACAAGATGAAGTTATAGCTCTCAAAATGTGATTTCTTACCTGAGTGACTGTCACAATCTATGCCAAGTTGAGGAAAGAGTAGAAGGAAACAGTGAGAAGTGGCACAGACAGGTTCCAGAAAGCTCTTTTGAAAGCTCTGATTTCTTTAGTTTGTTCCCAGAAATCTTCTGACCTAAACTCTATGGATTTTAGTTTAACACACTGTAATAATTGCTATAAATTCTTTTCTTTCTTAAAAGAAAGCTTGAAAGCTATCCTGAATTTTCCATTTAGTTTATAGCTGAGATCTCTAGAGTAATTTCAGTAGGATTATGACACTTAGAAATAAAAAATGGAGAAATCATCACAACGTGAAATAATGAACACTTTTTAATAAAAAGAAAAGGAAATGTGGCTCTAACAAGGATATGTCTAGTCTGACCAGGACGATATCCTTGTGGGAGTTCTGGTCAACCAAAGGAAGCCAGTGATATAATCAATCTTAAGTTTTAGCAGCGTCTTTGATTCTGCCCCACACAACACACACATCAATTAAGTGGAAAAACAAGGTCTGAACTACTCAGTCATGAGGAAAGTGGAAAACCAGCTGGAAAGTCAGACCTGAAGAGAGGTTATCAATGGATCAGTGTCAACCTAGGGACACACAACAAATGGTGCCACAGTTCCTCCAGGGTCAGCTCTGAATCTGGGGTGGCTTAACATTTCTATCAGTGACCTAAAGGATTCAACAGAGAGAAGGTTCTTATTAAGCTCTGAAGGGCAAAGAGGGAAGGCCAGATTCCTGGGACTAGGGCAATAAAATCCAAAGCAATGGAGTAAATTGCCAAATAGATCAGCTGCAACTAAAATGAGGTTTAATGTGGATAACAGTGTTGTACTGAAGAACAGATTTTTCCTGATGAAGACAGGAAAATGTTAGGTTTATGTAACTGTGGCAGTAAAACTCATTTAGGATTTCTGCCACAGAATTCCTATTCTTTGGTTATAGTCCAAGCCCTTTTCCTCTAATCCTGACCCAAAGTTTATACTGATGCATGCCATAGACTTATATTTCTGAAATCTTTGGGAAAAGAAGGTAAAATATTGTGAAAATACCAATATCAGTTTGCTTTGTATTTTTTTTAAGACCTGTGTTGTTTTTGGTTATCTAAAACCAGAAAGTCTCATCTCAAAGAAAAAAAAATTATCTTCACTCCAAAGATCTAATATACATTTTGTACAGTATTTGTAAAACATTTATTTGTTGTATTCAAATTCCACATAGGTGTGCATGCACACACACACACACACACACACACACAAACTCACACCACCTTAATGTATCACATGGAGCTCTCTGTCAACAACTTGCTCCTGAGAAAGACCATGCCCAATAGTCCCTTGCCCTAACCTCAAGAACAGAATCAAGCAAGAAAAAAAGTAGACCTGAATAATTAAAAAAAAAAAAAAAAAAAAAGGACACAGCCTGGACAACATAGCGAGACCCTGTCTCTACAAAATAAAAAAATTAGCTAGGTGTGATGGTACAGGTACACACCTGTGATCACAGCTACTCAGGAGGCTGAGCTGGGAGGATCACTTGAGCCCAGGAGGTTGAGGCTGTAGTGAGCTGAGATTAAGCCACTGCACTCCAAGCTGGGTGACAGTGCAAGACTCTGTCTCAAAAACAAAAAAAGAAACAAACAAAAATAAGTACAATATAAAGATGCAAAAAGTAAAATATATAACATCAAATCTTCCCTCTAGTATTGAACTACTTGGGAAAAGTGAGAAAAATTTATCTATAAAAATGTATTTTAAAATTTAAATTTAAATTTTTTTATTAAAAAATTTATAAAAGTTTATAAAAATAGAGAGTTAAATATAAAAAAGCTAAAGGTTCTGAAATTGATCAACATAGAACAAAGCTTACAGGAAGATTTATCTTAAAACTGAGAACATGTTTGTAAAGAAATATTAAAATTACCTGTTCTTCAACTTCACTAAGGATGCTGGGGTAGGAGGAGGAATGGGCCTCAGCTCTGAAATGGAAAGATATAAATAACAACTTCTAAAATTTGGATGGATGGATAAGACAGACAGATAAACTGTAGTATACAGCGAGTTAGGCACTTGCCTTGGGCACATATTTAAAAAGTCACCAAAATCTCAGTAATCAAGATAAATAGTGTTTTAATGCAATATCTTTCAAAAATCAAAATTAATGCAAAAATCCCATAGTGAATGAAATATAAACATTTTACATAAAGCTAGGATCAGGATTACTGATGTTTCTCTTTTACCTCAAGCTCCAGCATGGCTTGGCAACAATATGGCTCCACCAACTGCTCAAGTTACTACCCATAAGGAGTTGGAAAAATCTGTAAACAACATAGATTTTCATCGAAGGATTTGACTATTGTGAGGTATTCTTTCAAAGAGGCAGATTATTTAAAGCAAAGGTATATTATTAGTTTCCTAGATAGACTTTGTGGTTGCATTTATCTTTTCCAGGAAACTTAGTTAAATGTCATGCTTATTAATTAAAATGTTCCTAAGACAAGGATGACAAAACATGGATCATCATATATTCTTCTAATTTACTGCTGAACACACGAAAAAGAAAAAAAGAAAAAACGCTATCTCTATTCCAAAATTACCTTTTATACCTAAGTCTTTTTTCTTTTTCTTTTTTTCATTGAATGTTCTGGCCCATATTTGGTTCTGTATTATTTAATCTTATAAATGTCAGCTTGTTCACATATTGCCAAGAGGGGGAGGTGAATCTCTTTACAGTTTCCTGTTACATTATTCCTTCCTGTAATGCTATAAATTAGTGAATATTCCCTGGAATCACTCTTGTCAAAAGTAGTAAGTAAAGTAAGATCTCAGATGAATATGAAAATCATGTCTTCCATAAAATGTGATACCATGCTGTAGGTATCTGTCTCTTAGATCTCTGATAATTCATAAAACATCAAATGATCCACCTCTGATGTGAAATCTCAAGTAATTCTGGTATATAAACTTGTTTAACTGCCATAAATTGAGGAGTTTTAATGGGGCTTTTATAAGTGTTAACAAATTTCAGTTTCAGCCCTGTCTCTTTTCACACTCTCTCTTCTTTTTCTCTCTCTTTCAATTTAGGTTTAACCTCCACATTAAACATATTTTTTCATGATGAGAATCATTTACACTTTCTTGATTCAGACATTCTTTGGCAGTGAAATGATTACATATCCTGTTTCTTTCATTCCTTTTTTTGATTATTAAGTAATCTCTAGTGGCAATAAAAACATAGTACTGTGGATGACACAAAAATGAGAATAGTGAGATACATTTCAATGTACCTGAAAGTAAATCATTGTTCAAATATGTTTCACAGAATTTTCATGAATGTAGAAGATATCCAATTATAAGTGGCCAAGAAAAATATTGAACCCATAATTAGGGAGAAATAGATAATGCACAATTTTTCCATTATATACTTTTCTTATACAGCCATGAACACATTTACACTAGAAAGTTTTCACACAAATAAATATTTATGTTTGTGCCCATATACTGCTGAAATAGATAGGTTTGGGATGGGTGCAATTAATTACAAAGACATTTGCTTATTCATCATGTCAAATCAAGTCATTCAGGCATAGAGATTTTATTTATTTGAGTTTTGCAGGGTGAATGTGCTAAATCATCAGGGCTGACCAGAAGAACCACTTAGATTCTCAGGATAACGTACAACCATTATTTCTCATGGATGTATGAAATAAAATCTAAAATCAACTTAAGTCTGAATGTATTATCTTTTCCAGAATTCAAATTTAGATGGACTCTAAGACATTTTGACTCAAATAGAGAGTGGGCTGAAGAAGTGACCCAAGTGTCTGTAATTCTCGTTCTTATCCTATCATCTGGGTTTCAAGTTCAAAAGAATTAAATTGAAATCCTTCCTTCCTCTTGTGGTCTAGAAAATTGCCTTTTCCATTCTCAAGAGCTCCCAGATGACAAGATAGTACATATCTCTCTTCTTAGTAACGGAAATCCAAAGGCTTTATGGAACAAAGGTTTGGGGGGAAAATAATATGAATACACAAGTACAGACTGGAAGGAGAGGAAACTAACAAGATCATTATTAGTGAATGACATGCCATGGCAGCTCTCTTGAGTTGAATTAATGGTGGCCTGGTTTCTAGATAAAGGTGATGGTCCTTATCAATGCTGTTATTCTCTAATCACTCTTGAAAAAAGCCATGCTTCATTCAGTCCACAGCAATTAACACAAAAGGACTCTGAGAGCAGTAATTAGCCACCACATATATAAGGGTCAGTCAAATAAATGATGGCTGTGAAGCCTGGAGAAAAGATATAGTTACAGTGTTCAAATACCTGTAAGACTATCACAAGGAAGAAAGAACAGATTTGTTCTGTGTGATTCTACAAATGGTCAACTGAATCTCATCACTAAATTAACTTCCATGTTTCTTTCCATTTCTAGGATTCTAAGAATATTTCTGAGATTTTATGACTTTAATTAATCAGACCTTTTGTAACCAGGGAATAATTAAACTCTTTAGGTATACGAGAATTTCTTTTGCTTTAAAGGTCTACATCTTTTATTGAGGTGGAGGAAAACTATAGGCTTCTCTTTAAGGAAAATCAGAATACATTGACATTCAGTATTTAAACTTGATGTAAGAGCTACCACTTAATAAAAAAGAAAAGAAAAGAAACTCATAAATAGAGGTACCGGCTGGACATGACGACTCAAGCCTGTAATCCCAGCACTTTGGGAGGCCTCGGCAGGAGGATCACCTGAGATCAGAAGCTTCTGACCAGCCTGGCTAACATGGTGAAACCCATCTCTACTAAAAATACAAAATTTAGCCAGGTGTGATGGCAGGCACCTGTAATTCCAGCTACTCAGGAGGCTGAGGCTGGAGAATAGCTTGAACCAAGGAAGGCGGAGGTTGCAGTGAGCCAAGATTGTGCCACTGTACTCCAGCCTGGGTGACAGAGTGAGATGAGACTCCCTCTAAAAAAAAAAAAAATTAAAAAAAAAATATATATATATATATGTAGAGATTTTTTAAATAAAAGTGGAATTATTTTTAAAAAGCAGACTTCATTAGCCATAAAGAAACTAGACACTCCCAAGAGAGAATTATGAGAAAGAGGAAAAATAATCTTGGTAAAAATTTTACAGAAAAAAAAAACTTAGAAAAAAATAGATGTGCATTCTATTTTAAAATAAATTCCAGCATAGCAAATGGCCTGTGATACATGATGATTCCATGGATCTGGATATATAGTAGGATAAATTATGTCCTCCAAGAAAAGGTCATATCATAAATATAACCCAGGATACAGTTGACAGTTTTGCCCCATAGTTAAATGGGTTATTTAAAAAGTCATTATATTTTTAATAGATAAGTTTGAAAAGTGGATCTCAAACCTTTACTTTTAACTGTAATCTGCTAAGGTAGAAGTCATCTCATTTGCCTGGAGCTTTTGAAGTCATGACTAAACTCACTCCTTACTTCTACCGGTAGCAAAAATATAAAAATATTCCATGTATCCATATTCCATTGACCAGATTGCCTCTTTAGGGATATATCACATCTGTAGGTTTATTTGAAAAGTAGAATATATCAAGGCACTGTCCACATTTAAAATAGTGTCAGAATTAGGAATCAAAAGACATGCATTTGCAACTAGGCTCTGTCCCTTGTCAAGTATGTGGGATGGTAAAAAGGGTTTCATCTTAGAATCAGATGTGTTTTTCAAACCCAACAACAGAATGTTTCTGAAGCCCTGTTTGTTCAAAAATTAAATGTGGAAAATAAAACCATCTTTTGAATAACAAAAATAGGTTATATACACACGTATAAATATGCTCAGAAAATCTTTTTGAAAGTATCCACCACTTGATAATTTCCTTTCCTTCCACTAACTTGTGGAATGATCATGAGAAAGTCATTTAACTCCAGTGATCCTCACTTTTCTTACTGAAAAATAAAGTAGTTGCACTCTGCAATGTCTAATATTTTCTGATTATTGTGGGAGATAAAATTCTCAAAAAGCAAAGTATGTGAAAGTGTACAAAGTTTCTGCACACGGGATTGAAGATGTATCTGTTATTTTTTTAACTTCAGAAGATGATGACCTTCTTCTAATCTCTGTTCATCTGAAATCCTATCTGGCCCCACTCTTTTAAGATTAATTTACAATCAAGACCAGATGGTTCAAGGCCACCCGTTTTCATAACCAGGCCCAATCATCTAATTATCAAATCTTCAACAAAAACATCTTGGCTGGCATGCAAATGCTTGCAGAAAGCATGATTATGCACATGAAATACTAAGAGCATATATAAGTATTTATGTATGAGTGTACGGCATACTTATAAAAAGTGAGCATTTATATTTAAATGTCAACACATAATGTTGGCTATGGGACACTAGTGTAACAAGATGCTGTGTAGAATAACAATATATTAGGCTCATCCTAGCTTTGTCGCTTGATCTCTTCGACCTTGTTCAAGTGACTTGACCTCTTAGCGTCTTCATTTCCTCATCGCCACAATGGAAATCTTGAATTAAATGAGCTCCAATTTTATAACTAGCTCTAAATGTTATTCACCTACAAACGTGGATTGTGAAGATCACTAAATCACACTGAAAAATAGAAAAGCCTGCTCTGTAACTTTCAGTCAGTTAAGAGTTATTATAAACTGTCCAGTTGTGTAAAGTCTTAGAGTCTATAAGGTCTACTTTCAATGAAATTGAATTTTGCAGTTACATCGGAACCATGGGTGCTGGTTTGGGGATCACTACAATAAATTTTCAATACCTGATGGCTGGTCTCTCCCTGCCAGACTTGATCATAACCAGTATTTTTCTCTTTTCCTTTGTCCTATCTCTTCCTTCTCTTCCCCACTTAAAGTATATGTGGAAAAATTTAGTCGCCAATTAGGAATAGTATTTGCATTGCAAAACATTACTTTAAATAGACAGGGAATGAATGTGATGTGAGCTAACATTGGTAAATCCACTATATGCCAGGCACAGTTTGTACAGTAATACATTTAATTGTGACATATTGTTACAAATGGTTATGAATTATTAATCATTATAACTCTATAGGAAAACTATTATTAATCCCCCATTATCCAGAAAAGGAAATGACTACTGAAAGTTCAAAACTTGCTAAAGGCCACATGGCAAGTGTTAGAAAAAGAATGAATCTTGTCTATCCAGTTCATTCCACAACACCATTCTCTCATATAAACAAAGATATTAGAATCCTCATAAATTAAATTTGTATTACAAAAATAAGAGTCATGGGTATTTTGTTCAATCACTTGGCACTAAAAGAAATGCCTGTTATGTTCCAGGCACTGTGCTAGGCATGGCAAATATAGTGGGAAATAAAGCAGAAACTGACCTTATTCTTATGCTCCATAAAATGGACTAGTTTGTCATATCTGGGTAATAGAAATAGAAATATTTTTATTGGCTTTTAGTTTTGCATTTTTCCCATTTTTTAAATAATCTATAATAAAATATAATAACTTTCATAATCAGGAAAATATTTGAAAGTAAACTTTTATCTTTTATAGTTGTGTATAAGATGGTTGACCACTTTCTTCCTTTTTTTTGGGTTGGGCTACAGTTAGTAGAAGCTATGCAATTTTTTAAGTAAGTTATTTTGGAGAATATCACATTGTAATGTATAGATCTGTTTTTATTTCAATGTAGTGAACAAAAATAACAAAGCATATATTAAAAATTATTTACATGGAAACATTTTGAATGAATGTTTGAGAAGAGAAAAATTCTCATAGTTATGCTTTCTGTATATTATTTCTAAGTAAATGCAATATCCACTAACCTGTATTCAGGTTATATCCACCCTGTGATTCACCTCCAATCCTGTGATTCACCCCCAATCCTGTGATTCACCCCTAATTCTTATGTTACAACCCTTGTCTCAACATTTTTATGTTCTCATTTGATTGAAGTAAATTCGTAGAGCTAGTCATCCTCAAACATATTTCCAACCATTTCTCAAAATATTTAGTGATCCCTTCAACCCATCGTTTGCTCTAGTAGATGTTTCTGTGAGTACTTTCCTTTCACTCTGGACAGAGTGTACTTTAAAGAATGTTTTATGGATTGGACTCTTCTTTTGGATTCTGAGCTTCTTAAGGACAAGGTTTTGTCATTTTTTAATGATATATTTTCTATTTTTTTAGCAAATACACAAATGCATATTTTTAAAGGTCAAGCGTACTACATAGATTATAATGAAAAACAGCCATCTCCAGCTCTGATTCTTCTCTGGTCCTTTTGTTACTTTGATCTCTGGTTAGAAGTTTTTCTTAAAAGCTGTTAGGGCACTGAGTACAAATTTTGAGAACAGGAAGGATTTCCAAACATCGGGGGTCTTGATTATTTCATTACGAGACTCCCAAATGTTAATAACCATTTTTTCTCCTCCAGAGCTATTACAGTTTCTTCAGAGAAATATTCCTGGTTTCTTCAACTGAGTGGAAGAAGGACGTTATAGGTCTTACCAGTTAGGGTGTTTTTCAGAACACAGTGCTGTGAGAATCTCTACAAAGCAAAGAGAGTCTTTGTTTAATGGTCAAGTAAGTGTAGGAGAACGTGCAGGTAAGAGATGAGGCATGTCTGCCTTTCCATAATTTCGTGTATTCAAAAGTCAGCTAACCAAGGTTCCTTTTATCCTTTTTTTCCCTTTTTCTTGTTGAACAGGGGGGGAAAGAACTATATTTGAGGCTGTATACCTTGCCGATAGGGAGCTATTTACAACTTTATTTACCTAGTGACATCTCATGACCATGGGACACACATCAAAAAATAATTATCTAAGTCAGAACTGCTCAATAGAAATGGAATGCCAGCTGCAAATGTGAGCCGGAGAAGTAATTTAAAGTTTTTTACGAGCTACGCTTTAAAAAGTAACAAGAAGCAGGTAAAACTAATGTTAATATTTATATTATATTAAACCCAATGCAGTCCTATTATCAATAAGAACAATATTGAAATATTAATTTCATTTTTGGACTAAGTTTTGAAATGTAATGTATATTTCACACTTATAGGATATTTTAATTTCAATTTAGATTAGCCACATTCCAAGTACTCAGTAGGCACAACGTACTAATGGCTACTATATTAGGCAGTAAATATCAGGTCAAAGATCTTGACCTGGAGGCTTAGTACGTCTTTAAGATGTTGTCTGTTTATTTGTTTGGAGGCTTAATTTTGCTTTGTTTTACTGAGAGAATAATTTTAAAATAGGGGATTAAACATGATCGATTCCAGACTTCTAAATGTTCTTGAAAATTGGGAGGTTTTGGCCACAATGGGCCATTTGGCAACATTCTCCATTTGGTGACTCATCATCACCTGAGCTTAGTAATGGCTGCACCTGCCCTCTTGGTCATGCTCGTTTGCAGATCATTTCACACATACATATCACCTGCCTGGTTCTCACAGGATGCTGAATTTGCAACTCCAAATCTAGGCCAACCTTTCTTTCTTACAGATAAGAAAACTGAGTCTCAGAAAAGTGAATTCACTTGTCATTCAAGCTACAGATGGTAACAGAGCTAAAACTAAAAGCTACGTCCATGATAATGCTTTCTAGGGACATCAGGCTATTTTCTCGGGCCCAAACTTCAATCTTTCCCACTTTAATTAGCCTATTTCTCATTTTTTCCTCCATAGACTTAGAACAATTGCTTAGAATCTTTCCTCTAAAAGCAACTCACATACAGTACTCATAGTTACACAGTTTCTAGCTAATTATAGCTCCTCTTAATGTGATAAAAGCAACTCTGACTTTCGAACAATAAAATAAATGCATTGTTTTTGAACCTTTAAAATGTCTGTGGCTCTTTTCTAGTCTTGGCGTGGTTTACTTAGCATAAAAATTCTTTAAAAATTAAGTACATACCACATTACAGAATTCTTTAATACCACCATAACTAATAGCAAACATGGAGAAATTATTTTGCTTGCCATTCTCTTTAATTAACACTAAATTAGCACTAAAATTAACAATAATTTTAAATATTAATCCAGACACAAAACAGTACATATGGAGTTCAATTTATAGGAATTGCAAGGATATGTGACACTAACTGATGAAAATACAAGTAGGAATAGCAGCTATCCCAAAGAGATGGAGAGGTGTATTAATCTGGAAAAGACCTAAGGAAACCTCAGAACTGCAGGAGATATTATATATTTTGATGTGAATGGGGATTACACAGGTATATAGATAGATATGCAAAAATGTATCACTTGAGAGTACCGCAGCTTCCTACTTTATTGTATTTATTTTGATCTCCATTCTAGAAAGAAGATGAAAATTGCATCTTTTATTGATTCATTGCTTTTTTAACTTTCAACTAAGATGTATAGAGCTTTACATACCAAGATACAGTCAAGTATGTGAAGTATAATAATAAGCAATAGGGCTCAGAGGATCCCAGGACACCAAAAGACAGAAAAGAAGCATAAATATATACTTAGGGCTTGTGCACTAATATCAATTGCTCCACATACGCAAAAAAGTGACACACAACGATCGGACCTTATATATGCTAAAATATACAATCATCTAGTTTGGAATGCTTTCAAATCAGTTACTGCGTCTGCCTGTGCCCTAGGACATTCAGACAGTGACTGATGCCAGTAAGCCTAATGTGTGACCAATATAGGCAAATTGCCTTTTTTCTGGTTTGTTTATAATTTTTTAATTGTGTTAAGTAGTTAAATAATTAGTTTAAACATGCTCAAAGCCAAACAAAAGTAAAAATATTGCAAAGGAAAGGAGAAAATGTGTTTGCCTTTCTTTATTCTTAAACTAGTGGTATACTGCATGGAATTTAGCATGATTGACCATTGTAATTACTTTTCTGGAATGAGCAAGAACCATATTCTCATTCCTCTGCCACCACAAATACTAAGCCGTCACTGGAATGTCTCTTGTGGTATATCTGTGGGTTTATATCGTGTCACTTCTACTAGAATTATAATCATTAATTGCTTAAGAGTTTATTCAGTTTAAAATATTTTCCATCAAAAGCCACTCTCAAATAAATACTTGGATAAAATGGGAAGTAGTGAGGGATTTTTAAACTGTAATTTTTAAAAAGCAGAAGTTAACTTTTTCCTACTCTATAAATCGTGCCTACTTCAAAATGCAACTTGCATAATGAATTGTTTTTCATTTACGAATACAGAATTATTTCATTTGTGTTGGTTTATAGTGCTTCAATTTTTTAAAAGACATTAAACTAGAAAGCTCTCATAGTCCTTGGTAGCTAATCCAGATGCTTCCTTAAAATAAACCTGCAGGGACCCCGTTTTCCATGACGTGATTATTACATGTTGCATACCTGTATCAAAACATCTCATGTACCCCATAAATTTATATACCCATGTACTCACAAAAATTAAAAACTATAAGAGAAAAAAATATTTTTTCTTATGCATTTAAAAAAAAAAATTCCCGCAGGGGATAGATTCCAGTGGGAAATTGCTTTCAAGCAATAATTTTTTTTTCTAATGCTATTTCAACAATGTCAACCAATTTTTCAAGTTATATGAGGAGCAAAGAAGATAACATTTTAAGATAAATTTTATTCTTTACATCCAAATCTTTAAATATTAAAATTTTATTTTCTTTTTCCTTGGAGGAAGAAATAATTTATTATCTTCTGATATAAGGAAAGAAAGAATTGAGAAAAGCTAGCTCTCCATTTTCTTAGTAATTGATTTCCTAGTATTCAGGAGCTGCTTATATAAATGGGAGTATTTGCTTTTTAAGCTTTGTTTACAGATTTTGCCAGATGAGGATGTACCCTGCTAACTATAATTGTGGATTTCCAGCTGTTACCAGAAATCTTGATATGCACAGCTTTGGAACTCAAAGCATGTCCAAAGATCAGCCACTGGTAAGCCTAAAATAATATCAAGTATTAATTATTGGTAAACCTTTCAGCAAAGGCTGCTGATTCATGAAGACCATAAAATTATGGGGATGAATATGGTCTTAATAAATCCTCTTTTTTTTTTGTCCACTGAGGCTTGAGTGGACTTAAATGAGCCTAAACAGAGGAGACACTCTGTATTTTAAAGGCTATTCCAGTAATTCAACAACTTCCTTTAGGGACCTACTATGGTGTTTCACCACCCTTCTTTTCAAGAGTATTTTTTTCCTTATTTATCATCAAAAGCCCTCTGGCTACAGTTGAAATTTGAGCTGGATCTGTGATTTTTCTACTTTTTGAGGAAGTATTTTCTGGCTTGGTTCTTCATGGCCTGGAAATGCAACCCCTAAAACAGAGTTAGAAGGCGTAGAGTGCTGAATCCTCCACTCATTGTCACCAACTCCCTTCTCTCTCCCCCCACAACACACACACACACAGTCACTTTGTTTCTCCATCTTTTTCTTGTCATACTTATACAACGTTATTCCCAAAATATAATTGAATGAATTCTCCCTGATTCCTGGTTTAGGAGAGAAAGACTAGCCAATGTTAAACTAAAATTGTCTGGGCAGTGGATAATGCAGTCTCTTCGAACTTCTATCTAAATGACAACCAGCTGGTGAAGTCCCAGGGTAAGAGACCAAGTTAGGAGCCCAGTAATAAGGACAGGAGACAAAGAGCACTGGGGTAGATTGAATTTTCCAAGCTGGAACTGACAGCAGAAGCAGGGCACTCCCAAAATGGAACCTAAGGCTGAAGCACAAGAGGTATTTAAATGCTATCTGTTGCTTCAGGTCAGGGTTGTACCATTGAGAATAATTGTACAGGAAGCTGGTTAGTGTGAATGCTATAGTTACCTTACAAAAAGGGAGGGGAGGGCCAAGTCTAGAAACCAAGCCACACCTGAAAAAGCTGTCTCCATTTACAAAGTAACAAGACATTAAATACCCAATGGGATTGTTATATACACAATAACAACTCAGTGGAATATTATGTAGTTATTCAAAATGATGACTATGACTATATAGAGGCATGAAAACATATTATATTAAATGTTTTATTTTGATAAGGTTGTCATAACAAAATACCACAGACTGGGTGGCTTAAACAACAGGCATTTATTTTCTCACATTCTGGAGGCTGGAAGTCCAAGACCAAGTTATTGGCAGGATTAGTATCTTTTCAGCTTATAGATGATCATCTTATCCTCTTAGCGTCTTCTGTGGTCTTTTCTCTCTGCAAATGCATCCCTGGCATCTCTTTGTGTGTCCAAATTTTCTCTTCTTAAAAGGACACCAATCAGATTGAACTCACCCTAATGTCCTAATTTTAACTTAATTACCTCTTTAAAAGCCCTGTGTACAAATACAGTCACATTCTGAAGGGCTAGGGGTTAGGGCTTCAACATATGCATGGGGGGAGGAGACACAAAATCTAGCCCATAATATGAGCAATAAGAAAAAAATGTACTAAAAATGGTTAGAATGATGGGAACTCCAGCATCCACCACTCAATAAGACTTATTATATATTAGCTCCTTCAATCTCACAGGAACACAAGTCATAATTTGAAAGGAAGAAACAGAAACTCAAAGAGTAAAATAATTTGCCAAAGTGCCCACAGTTATTACATATAGAAACTGGGATTTAAGGCCAGGTACCTATAGCTTGTGATAAGTTAAAATAGAGTTATCTGATTTTTAAAAGTATATGCCATTATAGCATTATTTTATACAAATAAAAGAGAGGGAAATGAATATTGTCGAGAATTAAATATGCACCAAGTTACTTTGCAAGGTGTCATAGGGTCATAGTAGATGGATAAAATAGATAGAGTCCTTGTTTCTAAGAAGAGGGAAAATTCGCATGTATAAATGCATAAAACAGCTACAGGTAAGAAAAACAGATGTGATAATTACAAAACAGGTTAAGTAATTAATGAAGAAATTAATTATCTTAACCATATTATACTTACAACTAAGTTTTGGTAAATCCATTTAAATTTTTTTTATATTGTATATCTGTATGCATTAATTCATTCAATGATATTTATTGAGAAGCTACCATGTTTCAGACATGAATATATAGGCATGAATAAAATAAAACTGGTTGATTGAAGACCTGGAATCAACCTAAATGCCCAATGACAAACTGAATAAAGAAAACGTGGTACATATACACCATGGAACACTATGAAGCCATAAAAAAGAGGGACATCATATCTTTTGTGGTAATATGAATGAAGCTGGAGGCTATTATCCTTAGTAAATTAACACAGGAACAGAAAACCAAATACCACGTTCTGACTTATAAATGGGAGCTAAATGAGGGGAACTCACGAACACGAAGAAGGGAATAACAGACACTGAGGTCTATTTGAGGGTGGACGGTCGGAGGAGGGAGTGGAGCAGAAAAGATAACTATTGGGCACTGGGTGATGAAATAACTTGTACACAAACCCCCATGATACAAGTTTACCTATGTAACAAACCTTCACATGCACCCATGATCCTAAAATAAAAGTTAAAAAATATAAAAAGAAAGTCTAGGAGCCATAAGACGTTATCTTGCCCTTTGTCCCTATGCAATAAGCCTCAAACAAACACAAATAGATCGCAATCTTTGCTAGCCAAGGGCTTCTTAGAGATCTCCCTTTTTGAGCCATGCATGATGAAGCCTAACAATCCTAGCTTGTCCTAAAGGATTCCCTTCTGGCCATTAAAATCTCTCTTGCCACAAGGGAAAAAAAAAAAAAAACGCTTGTAACTTCCAGAGAGAATTTTCAAAAATCGGGTCTTGAGACTACATGCATAAAAGCTCTCTGAACCTTTTCCAGAACTATTCAATCAGACTATCTGAAGCTGGAAATGTTTATTTTTAAGAGTTCACCAGCTAAAGTTTCTGATTTACTGATCTATGGGGAAAGTCAATAAATGTGATCGGTGCTATAATAATTATCTATTGCTGTGTGATAAATTATCTCAAACCTTAGCATCTTATGACACCAAATATTTATTATCTCACAGTTCTGTGGGTCAGGAATCTGGGTGCTTCTTCCTCAAAGCCTCTTCCAAGCTAGTGGAACTGAAGTCTCACCCAAAGGATGAACAGATGGCCCAGCTTCCAAGCTCACTCGTGGAGTTGTTGGAGGCTTCCCTTCCTCATAAGCGGGAGGACTGAGGGCCTTGGTTCCTTGCTGGCTGTTGTCCAGAGGTCTTTATTCGTCTTTTGTCATATTGGCCTCTTCATAGGGCAGCTCATGACATGGAAACTGTGAACAAACAAGAGAGCAAAACAAGACAAAAGCCAGGGCCTTCATGTAACCTCCTGTTGGAAGCAACATCCAATTCCATTGATCCAAAGTAAGTCTCCAGGTCCAGCTCAAACTCAAGGTGAGGCAGGAATAAGGGCAAGAATGCCAAGTCATCTCAATGGTGTCCACCACTTATCCCTCGCCCAGAATTGGAGGGTCAGCAAAGAGCCTCTGAGCTCAGACCTCAAGAATGAGGAGCCAACACTGGGGGGAATGGAGAGGCCAAGGACTATTCCAGAGGATGTGGAAATTACCACAAACTCAGGGGATAGAGAGAGTTCAGTGCATCCAGGGAAACCCTATTTGTCTTGTAGGTGTCACAGCTGTTATCAAAAGCACACTATTTCTGCTTATTTGAGGGGGCTTGGGAAGAAAATCTTATCTCTGCACTATCAGGATCAAGGGGATTTTTCTCTTCAAGCAAATGAGATTCTGAATATACTAAAATCTTTAATGAATCTCAAACCTCCTCTGTGTGGGTTTTTGTTATTGACAACAACAAGAAGAAACTAAAACACATGAAAATATAAAAATACATACATTTGGTAGCAATAAGCTGGTTTGTTTTCTTTTAGTCTGTCTTTGTTGTGGCAGAAGTCTTTCACTAACAATAAATCCTGTCTCCTTTGCCCCATTTTAGTCTTAATTCTTCGTCATGCAAACATGGTCCAGGTGTGGGCTACACGTTTAAAAAAAAAAAAAAGAAAAAAAATAAATAAAAACTACTGGATAGTTGGACTCTGTTGCTGACTGAAGGGGAAAAAAAAAGAAACTCTTTCAACAGAAGCTGCTAATCTGAGTGTCAATGTGGACTGGAATAAATTTATTTGAATTTTTTAGTCTGTATTGTATAACCCAAATTCAAAGTGGGGAATTGTGGTATCATAGAAAAGGCTCTGACCTCAGCATCTGGGAGAACAGGGTTTTGCTGGTTTTGCTTCAGCTGCTAACTGATGAGTAAGCATGGGTAATTAGATTCCCTTTGCAAGGCTTCTTGCCTAATCTGGTAAATAGTTTGAGTAAGACCAGCGTGGTTCGCAGTGTGATGCCCAGGTCAGTGCCTCAGAATCACCCAGAAGGATACTTGTTAGAAATGCAGATTTGGGGCCCGACTTCAGACATGCTGAATCCGGAACTCTGGAGTGGAGTGCCAGACTAGCCATTCGAATAAGTGATTCAGTGTATTCTGAGACATGCATACATTTGGGAACCACTGAGCAAGAAAATCAGATCTTTCCAACCTAAAAGCTATAGGATTCTGGAACTTTACGAGGGTAGCAAAAAATAATAGAAATGGTAACATTTTCTAATTTAGAAAATTAAAATTGTTTTTGGACAAATAAGGGAGATGCTAGCACATAATGCTCTATCACATAAGCATTAAAAGAAATAGATCAGGGCAGATTATTATTTAAGCCCCTACCTATATTATAGAGACAAGTAAAACCAGGACTGGGCAGATGAAGCACGTACCTTTTTGACCTGGGGTCAAAAAGCAAATAGTGGCAAAGTCAGAACTCATATCCAGAATCCTGATTCCTGGTTTAATATGTTTTCCTCTCCACAGCTATTACTACTTCTGTTTCAATATACTTGGGTACCATATTTTGCCCGCATATATTCTCTAGACATAGAAGCCAAGCATTATCTATCTGTGAATGTTTTCGGTCAAATTTTACCTCTGATATCAATGGTTTTTCTTAAAGCTTGAGTCACAATAGAACACAAATATATGAGTATCCTGAGAAATAGAGCATATATATATATATTTATATTATAGAAACATATTTATATTATAGAAATATATATAGATTATATAAATATATATTATATAGAGAGATTATATATATATGTGTGTGTAAGTTTCAGTGAATTATTTTCTTGGAGGTTCCTAAGCACAGTCATTCTACTTTGGCTGGGTGCCTATAACTAAAGTTTTCCAAAGTTTTCATTTAAACTTTCATCTTTAAAATTGATAGTGCCATTAAAATAAAGGGACATAGACATTAACTGTTCAGTAATTACTGGCTATTAGATCTTTGATGGTACTTGAAAAACATCATCCTTTTAAAAGATATAACAGGCAGTAATGGCTAATCGCTTAATTTGATTCTAACTTTTATCAATGAGTAATAATAATATTATTAGAAGCGTAATAAATAGAAATATATTTTGTGAGACCTGAGGCAGTCCTAGGCCAAAATAGATTTTCTAACGCCTTCTACAAATTGAAAGGATACTAACAAGATGTTCATGGTCACTTGTACTCATTTGATATCCAATAATCTTTGTCTTAAGGCTCAAGCTGTTAACCTCAGTGCCCTGTCAAATTCCTACTTTAGTAATACAGTTTTGTCTACCTAAATTTTTTTTATAATTTCCAGTAAGTAAATTATATCTTCACTTTTGTTTCTAAAATAATTTTATAGTGTTATAGTTTATTCTAACAGGTCTTGTTTTCTCATTCTCTCTCCCTCTCTCTCTCTCTCTCTTAGGGTTAATAAAAGGAGGTTATACCATCTCCTTTAATCTGAAATTAGGAAAACGTGACATGAATTGAAATACATATGATCTAATGTAGTGCTGGCTATCAGAAGCCTTAAAACACCATGTGTTGGAGAAAAACACTTGACAGTATCATCAGTTTATTTTAAAACTTTCTTTTAAAATCGACTTTCTTTGATCCATCCTTAATTTCTTATGTTTTGAAACATGGCTATCTCTTCTCATTTGAGTTGTCATCTATCTCTCTTCCTGGATCACTGCTCTGTAATCTATTTAGGAACCTGTAGACATGTGCAATAAAAAGACAATCCTGGTCTTGGGCTTACCATGCTACCAAGCGAGGCCAGCCCTTGCATCACTCTCTGAAGGAATGGCAGAGGCAGTGTGAGTTGGAAATCAGGTCACATGGCTTTGATCTTGGCTTTTAGCTCTGCCGATAACTAGTGTAGGTGCTGGCCTAAAGCGTTTAAGTTCCCTGGACTTTGGTATCTCCATCTATAATTTCTTTTAGCTTTGACATTTCATTAATTGTATCCCCTTTGGCCCAGAAGCAATTTTGGAGTCCAGGGGGTTCTTCAGGAAGCTTCACAGACTTCTTAGGAGAGAGGAGCACTTGCAAAGCCATGTAACTGGCAGAGTTCCAAGGCCTCCATCCCCCCTTAAACATGACAACTTCCATTGTATCTCAGCCTCCATTCTCATTATATATGGGAGGAGAGTCCAGGTAAGATTATTTGGGGACTGGAGGGTAAGGAGTGGATGAGAAATTCCAATGCTAACTCTTCGTTTTGACAACTTTGTGCAATAGAATACCATAAAACAGTATATTGTAATAGATTATAGAAATCATTTTCTTTTAGAGTCAAGGTCCTCTTTACCTTATTAAACTACAAAAAGTTTGATATTGTCATGTATTCTAGATCAGAGGTTGGCAATTTTCTTTCTGGAAAGAACCAGATAGTAAATATTTTCAGCTCAGCTGGCTTATGGCCTTGGTTTCTGTTGCATTGAGCCTGCCGTTGCTATATGAAAACAGCCATAGACAATAACTAAAGAAATGGGCATGGAAGGGACTGAGCCTTGGACTGTAGTTTGTTGATCCCCGATAGAGATTAAAGGATTGGATTCACCTGTAAAAAGTGTTGAGGCATGTTTGCTTGTTGGAGAAAAATTGTTTAAAACTATAATAAAGATTTTAGAATTTTTTAGAAAATAGATATTTTACAAAAAATTGTTTCATGATTGTATTTTTTTCTTAAAAGATAATATGTCAAAGAAAAATCTTTTTCTTCTGTGCTCATTCTTATTTGCATTTACAACACACATTCATTAAATATTTTGGAATAAATCAAAATAATATTAATTCTTATAAAAAGTTTTAAATTAATAGTTGTTCTATCTTGTAATAATAATTTGCCATCAAATATCTCACATTAGAATTATTAATCAAGTGATCACTCTACTAGTATTCATAATCTTAGAATTGTGGTTTAAAAATAGTTTCATTATTTTCAGCATGTATCTTGATGATCTTTTATTTTCTGTATTTACCTCTAGAAAAATGTCTTGCCTCTCATGGAATAGAATTTATTTTTAACTGCTGGAAGACACAAAGAAAACATTTGCATTTGCATAGAATATATTTTTTGTTGATTCATTTTTAGCAATAAATTCAAGTTTCTTCAGTACGTTTACTTTTCAGTCTGTGTTGATGATTGTATAGAATCATGACTTCTAAATGGGTCAGTTTCAGAAAAATCTGTCTAATCTATACAACTTCTGGATAGAACATTTGTTCCAATGAACAAACACACTATAGTGCATGTGATAGATAACAAATAAATAATATGGATATAATGAATGAGAAGATTTCTAAAACATTATCAAATTAATCTTAGGCAGGACACAGCCAAACCAGAGATCTGATTACTTCATCCTAAAAGTGAATAGTCTTATTGAGTTGTTTTTTGTTGTTGTTGTTGTTTTAAAGGAGTGTCGCTCTCTTGTTCAGGCTGGAGTGCAGTGGCGCAATCTCAACTCGCAATCTCAACTTACCACCTCCTGGGTTCAAGTAATTCTCCTGCCTGAGCCTCCCGAGTAGCTGCGATTATAGGCATGCTAATTTTTGCATTTTTAGTAGTGACACAGTTTTGCCATGTTGGCCAGGCTGGTCTCAATCTCCTGATCTCAAGTGATCTGCCTGTCTCAGCCTCCCAAAGTGCTGGGATTATGGACATGAGCCACCGTGCACAGCCTTATTGAGTTTAGATTATTCAGCTAAAGATGTTAGCTTATGCCAGGTGCGGTGGCTCATGCCTGTAATCCCAGTACTTTGGGAGGCTGAGGCGGGTGCAGATCATTTGAGGCTAGGAGTTCCAGACAAGCCTGGCCAACATGGCAAAATCCCGTCTCCACTAAAATACAAAAAATTAGCAAGAGGTGGTGGCACAAGCCTGCAACCCCAGCTGCTAGGGTGGCTGAAATAGAAGAATCACTTGAACCCGGGAGGTGGAGGTTGCAGTGAGTCAAGATCGTGCCACTGCACTACATACAGCCTTGGCGACAGAGTGAGACTCTATCTCAAAAAAAAAAAAAAAAAAAAAAAAAAAAAAGTAAAGAGAAAGACTAAAAACATAAGCAAGCCAAATGATGGTATTTACGATTTTCCAAGTTCAGTGTAACTATGATTAATACATAACTAGAAAATCGAACAGTGGTCTTTATGGTATTTAATCTTCCTATATTGGCTGGTTAATATCAATACCACAAACTGAATAAAAATTTTAAAAAAAGAATTAAAATTATTTAAACCTCTCTGACGTGTTAATGTGAGCAAAAGCACAAGGCTAGGCTTTCAACAGAGCAGCAAATCCACAACCTGAGTCTATTGACTTTTGGAAGTATAAGGAAGCATTCAAGGGAGTGGTAACCTCAAAGCGATCTGACTTCACTTTGCTCAAATCTAAGAGGAAGGGTCCTGTGATTGCAGGTGAGTTGAATGAAAACCACGATCTCTCTTATACATGGAGACTATGTATTTGGAAATCAAAGCAGAGTTCAGATTTCTGACCCCACCCTTTCCAGCTGACGTGCCTATAACACTGCCGTAGAAGTGTTATAAAACTTATAAAATGGCTGCAAATAATTCCTTGTGCACGTGTCTGGTCCCCACTCTTCCCCTCAGGGGTAGAGTCCATTTCTATCCTCCTCGAGGCTGGGCTAGCCTTGGGAATTGCTTCCACGTATCAAATGTGAAGAAAGTGACACTGTGTCATCTGTAGCTCTTACAAGGCCTAGCAGCTTCTGCTTTTGTTCTCTGGGGGGATCTGAGCTACCATATAAAGAGGCACCATTACCTTCCTGGAAAAAGAGAGATCCCAGCCTTCTAGCTCAGGCATTCCAGTGAGCCCCAGGCATTCCAGTGAGGTTATCTCAACGTACCTAGGCCCAGGCTTGCTCCCAGCTGAATGCAGCCAAGTAAGAGACCCCAGCTGACACCACATGGAGCAGAGGAGCTGCCCAACTGAGTTTAGTCAACACAGAGAACTGTGAGAAATAAATAAAATAAATAATAAATCAGTAGTTTGTAGCATAATCTGTTACATAAAATAGAGAACTGAAAAACACATCACTTTATTTCAGCTTTGCAGCTTACATTTTGATGGCTGCCTCTATAATATTTCTAAAATCAGTCTACTGCATTAACCTAAATGCATTCTGTTGAAGCTTCATTTTCTTCTGCCTCATGACTAAATTTCTCCAGACAGACACACACAGGCACACATACATGCACACACATACTAGTAATGTTTAGAATTGGCCAGGATCTATATGTACTCTCCAGGGCTGTTTATTTGTTTTTGAGATGGAGTCTCACTCTGTAGCCCAGGTTGGAATGCAGTGGTACAATCTCCGTTCACGCAGCCTCCACCTCCCAGGTTCCAGCAATTCTCCTGTCTCAGCCTCCCAGGTAGCTGGGATTACAGGCATGCACCACCACGCCTGGCTAATTTTTGTGTTTTTAGTAGAGACGGGGTTTCACCATGTCAGCCAGGCTGGTCTCGAACTCCTGACCTCAGGTGATCTGCCCACCTCAGCCTCCCAGATCACTAGGATTACAGGTGAGAGCCACCACCAAGCCTGGCCTCCAATGCCGTTTTTATTCTCTCATATATTGTCTTCAAGGTGTCAGTGAAACGTCAAAGAGAATTTTTCTTTTGATTATTTTCAACCTGTTTATAGCATATGCCAGTGAATTCTACAATTGATCCAACAAATCTTTGCCCCTAAGCAATTAGCAGTAACATGAATTCACCAGAAAAACAAAAGAAAACACTGTGCTGCTGTGTTTGTATGTATGTGCACACTAGGGTGTAAATGTGTGTGTATTTTAACCTTCCATCTACTATAATTAAACTTGCCCATGCCTGTTGTATTCTTGTGATCTGAAAGGCTTAAAATGAAATTTAGCTGGCTCCATCCCCAGAATGTCTAAATTTTCCCAGCTCTAGGAAGAATGACTTTTACACCCTCTGTACACATCTGTCCCCCATACTCTTGCCGTCAGCTTCCCCCCGCCCCAGCATTAATCCCTTAGTCCTCTTGCCAAAGATGTTCTGCTGTTTGATAGAACACTAATCTCCTAGAATCTCAAAGTATCAGCTTACCTGTGAACGCCCAGAAACTGTCTCCATCCTTAGCCTCATCCCCTTTTATGTTTTCTTCATCTTTGAACAAATGCATTGCTTTCTGTCTGAGAATGAGGCTTACATTCTGTTGTGGTTAGGAGGGATATTGACCTGAAGGCACACTGTTCCCTCTTAACTCAAAGAAGCAAGATCAACATTCAGAATTGCTCAGTGACAAATCTCAATTGGTAGAAGAACAGGTCACCCATGGGCAGGAAACGCCGGTAAGCTCAGGGAAGAATTCTTTGTTAAATTAACCTGAAGGCTTTTGCTGAACTAAAATAAGTCTTGGAGAAAGAAATAAAAGGCAGAAGTAGGCAGATAAAATGTAACAGGGAAAAAGTTCTCTTTCAATATTAATCTCCCGTCATGGTTCTACACATTTGTAACAGGAGAGAAGAGGTGATACAAAAGGAAAGTGCAAATTGACAGTCTTAGGACTCCAATTTGGGTCAATTTATTACTAGGAAAGAGGCTGAGCTGTGAAATGAAAAACTCAGTTCCTGTGCAGATGAAGGGTCTCAAACTACAGTACTTCTTCACTGGGAAACTGCAGTGGATTTAATAGAATCCCACGGAGTACAGCTAAGGAGTTCACTCCTGTATGTCATATAAGCCCAATTTTCTTTTTTTCATTTCTTTCTTTTCTTTTTTTTTTTTTTTTTTTTTTTTTTGAGAGGGAGCCTTGCTCTGTCACCCAGGCTGGAGTGCAGTGGTATGATCTCGGCTCACTGCAACCTCTGCCTCTTGGGTTCAAACAATTCTCCTGCCTCAGTCTCCCGGGTAGCTCGGATTATAGGCACGTGCCACCATGCTCAGCTAATTTTTGTATTTTAGTAGAGACAGGGTTTCACCATATTTGCCAGGCTGGTCTCGAACTCCTGGCCTCAAATGATCTGCCCACCTAGGCCTCCTAAAGTGCTGGTATTACAGGTGTGAGCCACTGTGCCCGGCCTCCAATTTTCAATTCTAATGGGTGTCAAGTTTCTCATGCTTCAACCTAAATAACGATTGTATGAAAACTTGTCTTTTGCAGGAATGATCTTTGCATTTGCTACCCTATGTCTAACCTTCTCAGGCTCACTGGTGACGTGGGGTTAAAGGTGACAGGAAGGTGTCCAGCTTTCCCCTCCTCCCAATCACCGCAGAGCTTCCTTCCCATCTATATCTGTGCTGCTGAGCTCTGCTGAGAGCCCTGGGGTTTCCTTCAATCTGAGGCTGAGATTGTATTTGGAATCTTTACCAATACATCTCAGGAAATGCCATGATCTAGCAACAAGGTGAAACAGTGTTTCGATGTTTGCCAGACTGCTGATGGTCAGTAGACCACATGTGTCCTTCCAGACTCTATAGGCTTATGGGAAGGCAGAGGGAAAAAAAAAGACAAGTGAGATTCATCTGAAAATTCAGAATCAGCATGGGCTAATAACGGTATATGTGTTTATGTGGCAATTTGACCCTGACCTTGCTTCTAGGTCCCAGGATGCCTCTAACTTTGTCAGGTAGGAGTGATCTGCCCGTGATGTGATACCTAGTTAAAAAAGAAAACCTCTGGATTCATGCTTCTCACTGCATGCAGAAAAGCTGGGAAGAAAGAAAAGAAAAAGCTATGCTAATCGAGGGTGGAAAGATAGACTTATTTTTGAAATGGAAATGGAAACAAGTTTCAGATGCATTCAAGATTCTTTTGCACTTTTTCCCTCTTAGCTCCACACGATTGTGGTGAGACCACACCTAGACGGCTGCGTGATGTCTTGGGTACCTGAGTACCCAAAAACTTGGACGGAGTTCAAAGGAGATGATTAAAGGAATGGGGGAATTGGAAGTGATTGACTGAGGAGAAAAGATTAAAGGAGCCAAATCAAGGAAACTGACAGAGCAATAGCTGAGGGGCAAAATGATAAAAGCTACAAGTACTGGGAATGTGCAAACACCAAGTAAGAAAAACATTCCTTGTTATAAATTAGCAGAGGAAAGTTTTGGCCGAGAATTAGAAAAATCTTGCGAGAGAAAGTGTTCAATTAGCCAACTGATTACTAAGTAATAAAAGTGGAGGCTGGATCAGGAGGGACATTTTACGAGCAGGCAGAATATATTTCCAGAAGGTGCATGGTAATGAGCACTCCAGCACTTAGAAGGCACCATGGCCTGCACAACCTATCAGAACAAAACTCCAATAATTAGGACTAGTCACGTTAAAAATCACATTAATTACATTAATTTGTTCAGTCTTCTGAAAGGTAACTAGTTACTATAGAGAAGGGCAGCAAAAACCTGGAAATTATAGACTCAGAAAACCAGCTTTAATGTCAAACAGTTTACTACAAATTATAACATGGAAATTAAATGCATAGCATCTTAGTGAACTTAATGAGGTGAGCAACAACTGCAAAGACTTCTAATGAAAAGTGAAAATAATTGAAAAAAGGCACTTCTTATAAAGTCAGCCTCTAGTAATGAGAACCACAGCTGCTTTGAAGCTTTCAAACCATTCATCCTGATGACCAAAAGGGATCCCTTTTGGTCACGGAAGTCATTTTTTAGTTGTCCTCCTAAAATTCCTAGTATGACCTTGCTGATAAAAGTATGCTAGCTTGTTAAAGAAACTCTTCTATTTAGAGTCTTAGCACAAAGGTTATGGAAATCTTAGATACAATTTGCATAATCATCAACCAGATAACTTGCAATGTTAAAACTATTCCCTTAAATGTTGAAAAACATGGCTCTTGAAGATGACCACCCCGCCCCGATTTTTAGGAAAGACTGAGTTTATCAGGTGTTCTATAAAAATCTACTGAACTAAAATCATCAAATTATTTTGGAGTTTAAAACCTAATATTTACATATTTGCCTATCACCTATCCTTTATGCAATTGTGTAAGATTACAGACAAATTGGAACTCTTCTTGATAACACTTTTTCTGATTTCTCACTCGTTTTTATCCAATTAAGTCCCATTTCTCTAAGAAGCTGGACAATTCTCCCCATGATAAGCTTTGCCCCCTGCCCTCATTTAACTGCGCACACCCCAATTTCCTCAGTGGTAAATTTTACAGGGCCCCTCTACCAGAATTAAGAATCATGAGCTTGCTTTAATTTGAAATTGCCCAGTCCTTTGCTACAATAAACACCCCCAAGATTTCCTCCACTGGCATTTAATAATCTGCTTAATTGCACTGGCAGACACAGATATGGTTCATTTAAAGCCTGCCCATTCCATTCTGTTGCCACTCTTTTGTCCCTAATAACTGGTAAACAAAACAAAACAAAAAAGACTGGACATAAACATGTTATTCTATTGTACATGATGAATGTGATTTTTACTCTCTAATTATTACCTTTGACATTTTCTCCTTTCCTTTTTCATTATTTTTCCCTAAAGAAATGTATAAGCCCTACAGGCTGGACACGCTGAACTGAAGCATCTGCCACAACGTGGTGTCTGTTTCTGATCGTACCAGAAATTTCAGCTTCCCACTTGCGGTGTGCAGTTTCGTTTTATGTCAGTAGTGGTTTCATGCAGAGAACAAGATCTCAATGTGAGGAAAAGGATAAGAAACCATCCCCCAAATCGCTGTCACATAACTTAAAGTGGAAGGGATCCCAAAGATCAAGAGGGAGGCGTAGAATCTGAAAGCTGAGTGGGATCAGATTGACTGCACTGGAGAAAGTTTTCCAAGATCAAGTTCCTGAAATGACAATCATTCATCCCTCCCTGAGAAAGAGAAGATGCATGTGTGCTCATAGGGGCCTGCTAAAGGGTCTGGGGTTATGCAGAAACAGTTGCTTATAGTTTATTGTACTTCTCCAGGGAATATATATATATATATATAGAAACCTCCTCTTACTACATAAAATTCCAGTAACTTATCAATATGTTAATTGCCATCTGTGACTTGCCCTTCTTAGAAGTAATAAGACTAAAGAATATTTTCTTTATAATTTCAAAGTTATATGCAGAACTACCTTAACTTGTTTTTATTACCTTTAATTAGCTTAATAATCTTCACATTTCCTTGTTGAATAACTGCTAACTTAATGTGTTGCCATAATGCATTTTTAAATTACTGCTTCAAAAAATTCAGGGCTGATTTCCACTTTCCGCTCACTGTATTAATTATCTATAAATATGTGTGAGATTTCCTTCAGCAGATTTTCACAATCTCCTTATTATTACTATATAGACAATTTAAGGTGCTACAACAATTCAAACTTCAACATCCCTGTAATTTACTCAGCCTTATAATTGATATTTACAAGCTCAGCAAACCTGGAAGGAAAGAGAAACATTAGCCAGCCCGGTTCAAGTTCACAGACTTTTAATTTGGACATAAGCGTCGGGATCTTGGTTGTAGAGAGTAACAGTCCCACCCTCCTTTGTGCTTAGATATTTGTGCCTTTCAAGACACCGTTTCTCCTTTTTAAGCAACAGATGATTTTCCTGAGCCCATTTATTCCTGTAAGCATGATTTGAAAAAGAAAGTGAACGAACAGTTTGTGAGCTGTGTGTCGGAAATGGACAGTTGTTGGACTCCCTTCAGCATTAACAGAGTAGAATGAAAAATAAAATGCCTAACTCCTAGCACTTGTTATACAACGAAGAATGTGTCACTTAGAGTCACAGAACCTCTATTTTCTCATCCATACAACGGACATAATATTTGCTCAAAATAAGGTTAGCAGCCTTGTGAAGAACTGAGGCAATATAAACACAGTGCTTTGAAAACAGTGAAATGTTGAAAATGTGAAGATATGATTATTAATGTTACTCATCTATGAGGGCCTGGAGAGACGATCCCAGATAGTCTCCCCAGTATAGGAGTACCCCAAACCCTACCTCCCTTTTATTAGTTACTCTGATGCTGTAGATGCATGTAGACCAATGGTCATCAAAGCATGCGCTTTTAATCAGCAGCATCAGCAGCCCTTGAAAGCTTGTTAGTTTCTACTGCATCCAAAACTCTAGGGTAGGTGCAGCACTCTCTGTTTTAACAAGTCCTTCAGATAGTAACAATGCACATTACAGTTGAAGAACTAATGACTTTGCCTATATCTGTGATTTACCAAAGAAATTTCAGGTTGGATTCTCTATGAAGAGTCATAAAAGGGCCTAGAGCCCACGAAGAGAAAAGAGGAAACGGAAAAGCTGTTCTTTCCTTCATCTTCCATGGGCAGCAGTAGTGGGTAGTGATCAAAGGTGTGTGTCCTGCAGTCAGATTGCCTAAGGTCAAGCCACCCGCTGGGTGGCTTGGGGGAAGTTAGCTAACCTCTGTTTCTTAGTGGCTCACCTGAAGATGTTATCAAGTAAGAAAGCTAATTCATACGTACGACGGTGCTGATCATGCCACACGTGCTCAAAACATGTTAGCTATTGTTATTCTCTAAGTTTGGCTTTCTAGACAGCCCACATTTGTGTATCTAGTTACTCGACTATGTAAATAAAGTAAGAATAAAGAAGATATTGTACATGGTTTTGGGGATATATACACACACATGGTTCTTACATGCAAACCCAGGCAAACTTTAAAGGCAAATTGACAGAACGATCCCAGATAGTCTCCCCAGTATAGGAGTACCCCAAACCTACCTCCCTTTTATTAGTTACTCTGATGCTGTAGATTTATAACTCTCCATTGTGCCTCCCTGTAGATAGAAACTGTTATCCATCCTCCTTCAAGAAATAAGAGGCAGACAGAGTTGATGGAAAAACAAAGCCCAGCTGATTATTTTTATGAATCCGTAGGCTCAATTTCAAACAGACACAGAGAAAAGAATCTTGAAGAATTCTGCATTTAATGGAGAGAAAGTAGTCATTAATTTCATAAAAAGAACCATACAATGTATATTCATTAATCTATCTGTGAGGTGCTAAGAATGTTCCAGGTGCAATGCTTATTACTGGCATTAAATGCACTGCGATGCCAGAAGCAGACAGTGAAATAATACAGATAAATCTGTGTGCATGAAAAAAAAAAAGCCTTGGGAAATCTGCGAGACACTACAATTAAGGTGAGATAGACGGCAACTCTTCTGAAAAGGGAGAATAAGGGAATCAAGGGCTTTCACTGCGGTTTCACGGAGGATTATTTGAAGATCTAAGGGCAAAAAAGAGAAGCCCTGCAGGGGAAATGGAAAATACAGGTCGGAACCAAAGAGATGGGAGGGAAGGATAAGGACAGAGAAAGAATGCCGGAGCGTGTCCTTGAGGGTCGGAGGAGGCTCCGTGTGATAATGTTCTGTCCTGGCAGAAAGAAGACTTGGTAGGAGAATTGCGCCTTAATGGCTACATCCACTTCTCAGCTTACTAACCCAGTTCCTTAGGTTCATTGGTAAGTCAACGAGTGAAACTCAGAAGAAAAGTTTTCCTATGGAAACATCATTCATGGTGATTTGGCTTTCCGGACAACCCACAACAGGGTAGTTGACCCAAAATGAAATTGGATATTGAAACTAATCCTTAAAAATATGATTTTAACTGTGTCTAAACAGCATTTTTAATACTTGGGCCTTTGGAAAAACAGAGTTCAAGTTCAAAGGTGGGATGAATCAATGGATTCCTGGGCCTGGGCCAGCAACTTAGCTCATGGCCCCTCTGCCTAAAATGCTCTTTCCCCAGACGACCTCAGGACTTCACACAAACGACACCTTCTCAAGGAGGTTGTTCCTGACCATCTTATCTAGAATTTCCACACCCTCTCTCCACAGCATTCTCTAACTCTCTTCCTTTCTGTATAGCACACCATCTGATATACTCTATATTTATTTTTTTGATTCACTTACTGATTTGTGTCCCCAGGGAGAATATAAATGCAGTGAAACCAGGTTTTCTTGTTTATTTCCCCAGAGATGCATTATATCACCAGTGCCCAAACAGTATCTGATACACAGTGGGCTCTGTTGAATACACATTTGTTGAATTTGGTTATTTATTTGTTTAGCTCTTTATTAACTGCAGGTTGGAGAGCTGGGACTGGGCCAGAGACCAGGCAGATTCTCCTGGATCCATGGTAATGTACAAGAGAAATTGAGTATCTAAATCAGCCTTTCCCCAAGTGCTCTAAATTGGAGAGAGAAATGTGTGTGTGTTGGGTACATGGGGTTGGGAGAATGGCGGGGGTTATACATGAAACATTCCTGGCCTAAGAGTGAAAATAGCCTGAGATCTCTTGTCCCTGGTACTTACTAGCATATGACCTTGGACAAAACATTCACCCTCCAGAATCATTGTTTCCCTCCATTTCACAGAGAGGCCGTGCCCTTCATATCCTGCAGTGCTGTTGATGAAGATTAGCTGATAAAGATCGACATGTGATCTTCACATGAAGAAACTGAATATATAACCTAATCCTTAAAAATATAGTTTTAATGGTGTCTGACCAGCATTTTTAATATTTGGGCCTTTGGAAAAACAGAGTTTAAGTTCAAAGGTGGGATGAATCAATGAATTCCTGGGCCCAGGCCATCTGCCCAGGATCTTCTCATAAAGATTAATGTGTGAAAGTGTTCTGCAAACAATAAAGTGCATCCCAAAATAAAGAACTGAGGATGATGAAAGGATGATGTATACAAATACATAGGAAAACTAATTCCACAGTGACCCCTCTGTAGGATGCTAGGGCTGTACTTTTCTGAATACAGTTAGCTACAATGCTTAGCTCAGTAGCCTACATATGCAAAGTAATCAGAAGACTGAGAAAAATGCATATACAACTGACATTCTCAATAAAAGAAAAAGAGAGTTTAGGGAAATATTCAATAAAATATGATACAAAACATTTTGCAGGCTGATGCAGTGGCTCACATGTGTAATCCCAGCATTTTGGGAGGCCAAGGTTAGAGGATCACTTGTGGCCAAAAGTTAGAGGCCAATCTGGGCAAAATAGTGAGAATCTATAAAAAATAAAATGAAATAAATTAGCTGGGCATGGTGGTACACACCGGTAGCCCTAGCTACTCTGGAGAATCACTTGAGCTGAGGCGTTTGAGGCTTCAATGAGCCGTGATCATGCCACTGCACTCTAGCCTGGTGACAGACAGGGACCTTGTCTCAAAGAAAAAAAATGACACCAACAAAAAGTTTGAGTTGGAAAATTATACCTTAGTTCAAATGTAACTTTCTCAGAGAAGGTTTCCCAGAGCTAGCCACAGCTCTCATATATCTATCCATCACAAATTTAATCTCTCCATAACAGCTTCTATCACAATGGGTAATTATATATGTGAGACATATAATTTATTTGTTTACAACCTGGCTTTCCTCACCATTTCCATACTGCAAGTTACATGCCCACAAGACCATTTTTGGCTTGCTCACTAATGAATAACCAGAACTTAGTACATTACCAGCAATGTTGTAGCAAGCACTCAATAAATATTGGTTGTGTGATCAAATTAACAAGTACACAAATGAATGAATAAGTGAACAATGAATGAATGAAGACATGAATGTATACACATGTACGTATGTTCAAGGTCTGAACAGGAGACCTGAATCCATCTGGCAATTTCTTTCATGCATGTGTAATAATAAAATACAATTGTTTTGTGTTCTGTTTTAGCAAACACAGCTTTCCTGGTGAAATAGTTTACTAGTATCTGATGAGAAGGGCTGAAATGGACTGTGAGCTGCTGATTTTGCTCCCACTTTTCATTCAAACTTTGTCATTGGCACAGGTGCAAGCAAGTCCTGCTTGACTAGCTAAACCTGTCAAGCAAAACTCTACTTAATTACAGGCAGAGAACCCTGGCACACCATTTGCAAGTCTGTCTTCAGATGGGTTTGTCCAACAAAGTCCAAATATGTGTGTCTGCTGTTTTACTCTGGCTAATTGGTCTGCAGTGAGAGGAGCTGGAGCCTGCTGGGGAAATGAAAATGTTAGAGGGCAGGCCAGCCGTAGAGCTCGCTCCCTACAAATTTCTAGGACACAGATCTGCCTCAAATGACCACGCAGGACATGAAAACCAGGGAGTGATATATAATAGAATGGCCAGGCATTGATGAAGATAAGGCCTGAGGGAAGGGCACTCAACCTGCTCTCCCAAAGAGCATATTCCATCTTTTCTTCAATATGCCCAATTATTGAAAAGAGTTCTGGTTTGGGAGTCAGGCATCCAATTAATTTGCGGCTCATTTATTTAATGTTTACAATTTTCTGTTTCCCCATTTGTAAAATAAGAATAAAAATACTTACTCCTCAATATTGTAAAGGTTAAAAGTGTATGTATGTGGCAGACATATAGTGAGAATTTGAAAATTATAGTTATTATTGTTATTTTCTGGATTATATGCTTGTCTCGTAAGTCTCAGCATACAAATAGTTTACACAGGGGTACCTTTCTCTAGCACAATCTTGGATATTCAAAGTAGATAACTTGGGGTGCTTTAAAAAAAAGAATCGTGGCCAGGCATGGTGGCTCATGCCTGTAATCCCAGCACTTTGGGAGGCCAAGGTGGGCAGATCACGAGGTCAGGATATGGAGACCATCCTGGCCATAGTGAAACTCCATCTCCATTAAAATACAAAAAGTTAGCTGGGAATGGTGATGAGCACCTGTAGTCCCAGCTACTCAGGAGGCTGAGGCAGGAGAATTGCTTGAACCTGGGAGATGGAGGTTGCAGTGAGCTGAGATCGTGCCCCTGTACTCCAGCCTAGCCTGGAATTCCAGATTTTTAAACCCTCCCCTGGTGGTTCTAATGAGCAGCTATGGTCACTGCTTTGGCTGAAGAACTTTTCACCCAAAAACTGACACCAAACCAAACTCTCTCTACCCCACAAAGCACTAACATCAGAAGTCCTTTCTAACAAAAAGTCAGCCTTTTTTGTTCTTCAGTGAGTTTAAGGGGACATTTTCCTGGAAAAAGATACTCATTAAGTTGCTATTAGGATTTTAAAGTCATTCTGTGGAGCAAGTTCTCAGAGGAGAAAATACAATGGAGCATCAGTACAGAGAAAGGAGGCTGGAAACAGCATGTGCTTCCATTTCTCACCATCTTTTATTCTCCAGAGTTACTAGCAAACTCAGAACTCAATTTTATACTCAGCTGCCATAGCTGTGTCTTCAACTAGAATTTCTTGATAGTTCTCTCTTTGCCTCTTTCTTAACTTCTTGATAATTTACATTTTTCTTGTGACAATTGGCTTTGGGTTTATTTTAGTTCTTCTTTTATTGTGGAACCATATAAATTGTTTTTGGAAGAGAATAAGAAATACATAAATGAGTAAAATATGCCACTATTTTGCTGAAACCTTGCCCTGCATTATTTTATAAAAATATAAAAATTCGGGCCGGGCATGGTGGCTCACGTCTATAATCCCAGCACTTTGACAGGACCAGACAGGTGGATTGCCTGAGGTCAGGAGTTCAAGACCAGCCTGGCTAATATGGTGAAACCCCGGCTCTACTAAAAATACAAAAATTAGCTAGGCATGGTGATACATGCCTGTAGTCCCAGCTACTCGGAAGGCTTAGGCAGGAGAATTGCTTGAACCCAAGAGGAGGAGGTTGCAGTGAGCCAAGACCACACCACTGCACTCCAGCCTGGGCAACAGAGTGAGATTCTGAAAAAATGAAGATAAATAATTAAAAATTTTACTGATCACTAGTAATGCAGACTCTCAAATGTAGTAATAATGCTTGTGATAATAATAATAAGCAAGCAAAAGTAATCATTTTTGAGTACTTACCCTGTGCCAGACATCATTCTGAAGAGTTTGCATGTATTAATTCATCTTCATAACAACACTGTAAGCTAGATCAGTTCCATTCTACAGATGAGGAAATAGAGGTATTAAGTAACTGTCCCAATTTCCAGTAGTTAGAGGGTAAACAAGTTAGAAGTGTAGACTTGCCAGAAAAAATATATAGGATACCCAATTAAATTTTAGTTTTATACAAGCAATGAATAGTATGTTAGTATGTTTTAAATATTCAAATTGAATATTTTAATATTCAAATTAAAAATATAAATTTTTTAGTATAGGTGTGTCCCATGTAATTTTGGGGACATGGTTACAGCCACATATATATAGTTTATCTGAAATTTACATTTAACTGGGTGTCCTGCCCTTTTATTTGCTAACTGTGGCAAACCTAGTTAGGAGCCAAAGCCAGCCTAATTCCAGAACATGTGCTGCTGCCATTATGACCGCCAGAAGAATGGTGAACATTTCTGCCTTTAGGAATGATGGCCAACTCCATGATTCCAGAAATTTGGGAACAGGAGACATGGCTGCCATGTACCAGGGCCATGCTGACCACCAGCCTCTTTCCCTTTCTCTCCCCAAGGGGATCACTTAGTCTATCTGCAGGCTCAGCCTTGCTACCAGTTTCTAACCTAAAGCAGTGACTTTGGCCCAGCTGTTACCAACATTGAAGAGTTCAGAATATCTTCCTGCTGTCGATTCAGACTGCAGGATAGCTTGCCGGACATACGCGATGTCCTGGGTCTGATAAGCGGTCTCTCATTTTCTCTTCCATCATCCGTTCATGGTGGGCCCCCAGCATCTCGACAGCTGAACTTTGGCCTTGACTGCTGTTATGAGTGGCCACTTAGGTAGAATGACTAGTGCATCTGTCCCGTCCAAGGCTGGTATCCTGCTTTGTTTTCGTTAGACCTTCTCCCAAGGACTGCCGCCCTGCCTCCAAATCTTAGCCCAAAAGTGTTACTGCCTGTTGATAATCTTCCCTGAGGCTCATGCACTTCTCCTTTAAATTTGGATAACATTCACTCCAGATTCCTCCTTGCTGAGTGATCATTACTTATCAGGACACCCCCATTCTTCATCTTAAATTTCTGTCTATCATCAATTGCATCTGAAACCTCCAGCCTTAAGTTACCAGACTTGGCCTGCTGGACAGAACCTTCCTGTGTAAGCCTGCCCTTATTATTCCCATGCCAGTTCCTAGCCTATCCCAGTGGCCGGTTTGAGCTCTAGGTCTTGGTGCTCCCCACATGTGCTCTCCAGCTGCAAGCAACCAGCCAGTTGGCCTTGGCTGCCTCCCAAGACAGGACAATATGAACAGTCTCTTCCCCCGGGCACCTTCCTAACACCCGGCTTCATCACTTTTTAGTAGGGTTTGAATTCACTGTTCTGTGGACTTGGACCCCTGTCTGAAAGTTTAAACTACTTGGCAGTTCATGGGGGTCGTGGCAAGAGGAATACACAAAAGCTTTGTTTATATCCAAAGAAAAAGAACTAAATGGTACCCATAAACCCTGAAGTAAATATTAGGAGAGGGAAAACTATCCAAATTCAAGAACTACAGGAAACTTGGGTCTATTTTTTAATAACAAATCATGCCAGACAACCTAATTAGCATTTTGATGGTGTTATGACATGACTAGTTAATGTAGCAGTTGGTGGTAATATCCTGGATCTTTCTTTTAATGAATCATTTGATAGCATCTCATGAAATTTTTACTCACTGTTATCACTCTGTAGTTTGTTGCAATTTGCTCAATGCCTCTTAATAAACATACAGACAAACAAGTCTTCTGCCCAAGGGAGCTTACAATCAACAAGAAAAGTCAAGCAGAGAAGGGGTTCTCACAGGAAGGAAATAAAACCTCTTACTACCAACACAGCCTGCTCTAAATTACCAAGTGCACTGGCCGCATCATCAGTCATCCTCACAAACGCTTATTAAATGCTAATCCGCACGTGGTGATGTGGAAGGATCTTGCTCAAGGGAGTGAAGCAGAAACAGTCCATGCTCTCTGCAGGAATTGACAATCCAGGGAGCCAGAGAAGAGACTGTGTTGCACTTTTCTTCTCCTATTTCCTGGTGGCTCACTGAATTAGTGCTGCTTTTGCCTGGGAAATACTAAGTCATTGTGTCCTTGGGGCTTGCTTTTGTCCCCCTGCTCGGGAATACAGGAGTTGACCTTTTCCGCTTCTGAACATTTTCTCCCTAAAACAAATTAGGTTTACTTTTTGATTGTTTGTCAAATCTGAAGTCCTTCCATCTATAACTCGGCCTCCTTTTAAAGAGCTTTCATTTTGGATTCTTACTTAATTTTTAACACATGTTCAAGTGTGCGCTGCTCATCTTTCAAGAGCAGATTTCAAAAGCAAGTTTATAGTAAAGTATCCTGTTTCAGATGGTGCATTAAATCTTGATGTAATTTACTTGTGCTTCTGAGTAGACACGTGGATAAGCCTCTGTGTGAGCCCCTCCATCCTTAATTGCATATAACGTACAATATGAATATGTAAAATAATAATCAGGATTTATTGGGTGTTCCCACAGTTTTATGCACTGTGCTGATAAACTCAACTTCTCTTAGAGGAAAGGTAAGATGTTTTATCTACATTTTATATATAAGAAGATGAAGCCACAGAGAACAGCCACACAGTAAGTCGTAAAAGCGGTCTTTGAACCAATAGTCTAATTCCAGACCTATGCTTGTAACCATTATACTGATTGAAATTTTATTTTGAAAGCTTCTATTTATAAAACATGCCCCGGAGATTCCAATGTACAGCCAGTTTGAGGATCAGTGATGTATAGAATGCTGTTCCCTCATTTAAGACAGACCATGGCGGACTTCTAGAATAGACATGAGTTAAAGTGCCTCTGTGGGACCCTGCAGATGTGGCTGCCATATCTCACCGTGCACCACTGCTGCTGCTCCTGGACTAGGTTCCACCTCCCTGAAATCTCCCCGGACCCTTGTGCTCAGACTGATGACTTTCGCCTTGAGAACACAGGCCCTTCCCCTTACTGGTATCCCTCTCACTATCCATCGGCAAAACTTTTCCAAAGAATTCTCAAACACAACACAATTTACTTTTCTGTGCTAGTGAAGATTTATGAGGGCACAAAGTGTATACCGGCAGGCAATTACGGCCCACTTGAAAATGCCTTTGCAGAAGGCTGAAATCTGATAAGGAAGCAGGGTGAGATTCTCAGAGGGAGCAGGCCTCCTGTTCTGCTTTTTCCATGTTCAGATCACCTCAATTTGGGAACGCAATATTTTTTAACTTGCACAGATTGACTTTTGTGCTGCTGCAATAGATGATACACTTAAATACTTTTCCAGAGCACGCATAGCATTAGACCCTGTGCATGCTGGATTGGATAGGACAGGTCCAGTGTCCCCCAGCCAGCCTGCCCATCTGAGAAGTCAAGCCCACAGCTCTAAGGCAACGTGTTAAAAACAAAGAAGTCACCATGCTTTTCACTATATGATATCACAATCCTTGCCACAAGACGATTAGACCAAGATCATCACTTGACCCAAGGCAGCCATTTATAGGGTGTCTGGTTGTATTTGTCTGTTCTCACGCTACTGATAAAGACATACCAGAGACTGGGTAATTTATAAAGGAAAGTCGTTTAATTGACTCACAGTTCAACATGGCTGGGATGCTTGGGAAACTTACAATCATGGCAGAAGGGAAAGTAAAGACGTTCTTCTTCACACGGTGGCAGCAAGAAGAGTGCAGCGCAAAAGAGGGAAAAGCCCTTATAAAACCATCTGATCTCGCGAGAACTCACCATCAGGAGACCAGAATAGAGAAAACTGCCCCATGATCCAATTTTCTCACCTGGTCCCTCCCATGACCCATGGGGATTATGGGAACTACAATTCAAGATGAGGTTTGAGTAGGGACACAGCCAAACCATACCACCAGTGATCCATGAAACAGCTGCACTTGAGAATTCCACCCAACAGGGTGCCTGTGTAATTGTTAATGAACCTCACTAATCCTCCCTGTGCCAGAGAATTTGAACCTGAGAAACAGTAGAAAACAGAGGTGTAAATGCAAATACAGCCAGGAGGTAAAAGTCAGGAGGAGAGAGCAGTGCTGAGTACATGAGTTGGTAGAAACAAAAATAATAAAAGCTGTCACCATGATGGTTTAGTCTCAAAAAATGGAGGCCTCAGATGCTTGTTGCTGAGATAGGAACAAGAGAGCCAGAGACACAGTAAAACCATTCACAGCCCTCCTGTCAGGCTGGCTTTGAGCAAGGAAGGGCCCTGCCAGTGGTTTAATGCTCTGTTGCTGCCATCTTTAAATTCTTCATAAGACTGAGGGGCCCCACGTTTGCATTTTGCATGGGGTCCGGCAATTATGCAGTTGGCCCTGCTACTTGATGTCTTTTTAAAAACATTATATAAGTTATTTTATATTGACAGGGACTTACTGTGTTGCCCAAGCTGGTCTTGAACTCCTAACCTCAAGTGATTCTCCTACCTTGACCTCCCAAAGGTGGAAAGTGCTAGAATTACAGGTATGAGCCACCATGCCTGGCCATTGCTGTCTTTGAAAGCGTAGCCTTTCGGTACCTGAGATCGTTTTCTTTCTTTCCTAGTGGACTACACAAGCTTTGTGGATCCTGAAGCTTGTCTAATCATGAGATCCCCCTTAAAGTAAAAGTTACAAAATTATAAAGCTAAAAATAGATGTGAAGTGAATATTTACATAAATTGAATAAATAAATCCCGAAAAACACCACCAACTAGAAAATCTAGAAACTGATGTGTTTCTGTAATATGTGTCTCATGTTTTTGCATTCTCTTTGCCTTTTTGTACGTCCATAATTTTGTAACTATTTTCTCATTCTTCTAGCATAGTTGGTCAAATTTTTTTCTTTTCTTTTCTTTTTTTTTTTTTTTAGATGGAGTCTCACTCTGTTGCCAGTCTGGAGTGCAGTGGCGTGATCTCCACTCACTGCAACCTCCACCTCCCGGTTCAAGCCATTCTTCTGCCGCGGCCTCCTGAGTAGCTGAGACTACAGGCATGTGCCACCACGCCTGGCTATATTTTGCAATTTTAATAGAGTTGGGATTTTATCATATTGGCCAGGCTGGTCTCGAACCCCTGACCTCGTGATCTGCCCACCTTGGCCTCCCAAAGTGTTGGAATTACAGGAGAAGTCACTGCACCCAGACGCTCAAATTTTTAAAATTGAGAACTAGAGAATTTCATTTTGTTTCACAAACTGATATTGGCAATATCATGTAGCTTTTCAGAATTGTTGTCAAATTTGGAAAACTCATTTCATTTATATGTGAGTTCAGCACATTTCGGGATTATTTGTGCAAAGACTTGCCTTAAATGACCCTTGAAACAGAAAAGTCATAAACCAGTTTGTCTCTGATGTCTTACATTGCAGCACCAGGTACGTTCTCAAGCGCAGCACCCAAGGGAATGTTTCTGGAACCCATTTTGACCAGCATTAACTTAACACTATCTAAAAGTGACAGATAACCCATCCATATGTTCTACTTATCCTAAACCAAATGTGTACCCTACCCAGTTCCTCCTTAGTTGAATCTCAAAAATACCTGTATCTATTCCAATTCCACCTAATAAGGGAGAAGTGTAATTTAGAAGTTGGAGTAAAAGGGATGGTTTTCCTGATTGAAGTTAAAATATCTTACTTTTTGCACACTTTGCAAAATCCTGTGATTACATTGCTAGGGCCACTTCATGCAAGGAAGCGTGCCCTAAAGCTAAGCTTCCTGAGCTTTTAAGCACACTTAGAAGATACCTATACTGAAATCATCTTTGTTCCTTGCAACGTGAAAGAACCCAACCACATCCATCCAATGCTGATTTGCTGGCTTTTCAAACAACGTTCAAAAACATCGCAGGCTGACTTCATGTGGTCCTCTAAGTACCAGGGGCGGTGGACAGAGCAGGCTTTAAGGAAGAGAGGGTTATTACCACCTCTTAGTCTGGACAACTCTTTCCAGCTACACCAGCGGAACCTTTTCTTGGACCAGTTTTCCTCTGCTTATTTTTTTCCTCAAGCCTGTTCTAAACCAAACTATCTGTACACAGTACCTAAAAGAATAATACTTCTAGGTTGTGAAGAATCCTAGGATTTCCTGTTCTGCAGTTTTACTGCATGAAAGCATCTCTCTCTCTTTACTTCGTTTTGATTATCCAGACACCAGTGTACTTTGTTTATCATGATCTGTTTTTACATCCTTTAACGCATGCACACAATGCACCAGCAATACTCTCTACTTCAGGTTATTAAATCTATCTCCAAAACTCCACCACACCTTTTCATTCTTGGAACTTGTTTTTGATGTGGTTTTCCTTTAATATCATAGATCTGAAATAGGAGAAGAGTAGCAAACCTGTCTCAGTTTCATCCAGATCATACTTTGATGAACCAATAGGTGTGAAAGTTCTTCACAAAATATGCTGTTCATAATAGAAATTCAATAACTGCTTATACTTTTTTTGTTTTGCTTCTCTGATTCAAAGGTGTACAACATACATGGGAAAATTAACATTTTAAATGTCTTCTAAAGTTTTTCTTGAAAAATATATGACCCAACTTTCACCTATAAGACTGAGTGGAGTCCAAAAATACTCATTGTCTTCTTTTAATTTTTTCCTCTAAGTTATTTCAAAGCATAATTCTTAATTGTAAAATGTACAACGTAGTCTTAAGTTAATTGCTAGAATCAGTTGAAATATTTCACAATGTCTTCTAACTGTATTATGCTATGCTGGTTTAAAAGCAGTTAATAGTTCTATAAAATAATGTATTAGCGGTCAAAAATATGAATCAATGATATTACTCTAATATCATTTTAGAAGCAACCAGAATGGTGGAATTAATAACATCCTATTATTTAATTATTGTGTAAGAATTTATAGTGATGCTGACACCACACTAGGACTAATTCTCTCTTTTATTGGATTTATTAGACAATGGATGACAGGGCCTTCTCCAATGTCCCTGGGGAACTCCACAGTGACCCAGGCAAGGTCACTTTCTTAACCCTCATCCAGAAGCTCATCATTCTTTTGTCTTTTCAAGTTCACACAGAGTTCATGCATGCAAATACCTGCCTAAACCAGAGGTCAACCAATCAACAAGGTGGTATTGGAACACTTAAGCACTTAAAATCCAACTTGAATTTGATAAGTAATATACTACAGGATTTCCATCAGCAGCTAGCTTTGACAGGGTGATCTATTTTTAGATTGATGCTTTGGAACATTGACCAAAACTAATGTTGTTGGACTGTCCTGAGTCAGAATTTGCAGGCCGAAGATAGGAGAGGAGAAGACTTCAATTGATGATATTGAAGAAAGAATTTCATTCAATCTTTCTTTATCAGCATGAGAGTTTGGGGACGTTTTGAGTCCACATAGGTTGAAAAGATCATCCTCATCAGCTTATATTGTGAGGTAAAATGTATGATTCAATCTGCTATTGCTATCTGGATCTATAATACCTGCTTGTGGGCTAAGCAATTGATTTAAAAAGCTGCTCATCCCAGTTACCCATTCACTTAAATGATATTTGCCAAGCACCTGATATACACTAATCATGGTTTTAGTTATCAAGGAGCCAACATGGAACAAGGGATTATTCTCCTTAAGATCATAATTCAGTCTTTCTGATCCACTTATAAGGCCCTGCCTTAGCTAGAGATAGAATGAAGAAAGTTCTGATGCTGTCTTTTCCTGGGGCCCTTGGTTCTAACTTTAGAGAGAGCCTTTTTTGTTTTGGCTTAGTTTAAGTTTATAAGTCATTCATATTCAAGGCTTCTCTCCATTTTCAAGAATATAGCAATGGCCACAAAAAGTCATTGTAATACTCTACGTATTTAATAAAGTTTTATTCAATGAAGAGAATAAAATTGTGTATCATTTGGCTATAATAAAATTTCAGATCCAAGAGAAGAGATATCGAAATTACTATATTCAGCTCTACCAACGTATATTCTTTCTTTCTACTTTGTATTGTATTCTACATTGATAGCTCTCAGGAAAATATTCTTGTGTATTCCCAAGAGACAAGATGAGTGAACACAAAATAATAACATATTGAAGCTAGAAGAGACCTTGTGAATCACCAAAGCTCTTGATTGACATGGGAGAAAATGGCCTTTTCTTCCACTATGTTCATTCCTAGCACACTGAAGTTTTTCAATGGCAGAAGCCATATGTCTTTGTTCATCTCTGTTTCTCAGTCTGCAGGAGGAATCCTATGGTGCCAGTGAAACTGATGTGACCTTCTCAAGTTTATACAGTGAGTTATCAGCAGACCCAGGACTAACACATGCTTCTAATCCATGGTCTTGGGTTTTTTCTACAATACTACATGAAGGAGTGTGTGGGAGGAGAAAGTCTCATAAATTGAAAAGAAAAGGCTTTGTACAGTTTTCTTTAAGCCAAATTAATGAAAATTCATGAGCACTTTTGCCCCAGAGTCTGTGCCACCCACATGATCCTATGACTGGTCTTCAGCTACTTAACATGAGCAGCTTTGGTTTTAATGGAAGAAGGGGAAAGTAAATCAACATCTATTGAGCACCTGCTATATGCCAGAAAGTTATCACATACTATCTCATCTATAGCCACATATTTTGTAGAATTATACCTTCTGATTTGTTTTCCTTTCATGTTTACTTGTGAAACTCTTTTAAGTAGTAATAAAGGGGAAAAAAGAAATTGGAACAAGAGAGTTTGCAAGATCCAGCATCTCCTGGTAGCTCACAGAAGTGATAACAGCCTGATAACCTGATAGAGGATTAGGTGAAATATGGTAGAGCTAGAATAGGTGGAGATAGGAAACCTGCCTATGTGCATGAGACCCCAGGTAATCCATGAGACGCAGCCCCTCAAGCCTCACCTGGCTTACAGGCTTTAAGCAAATAATAGGAAGTTTGGAAGTAATTGTTAATAGTGTTAGTTAAGTGTTAAATCAGCCTGCAACTTGGTGATTCTCTTGGCTTTTTCTTACTGTGTATCACTTTATGATTTCAATATGGTTGCTCAAGAGCTTAATGTCTCAACTTGTACAGAAAGAAAGTAGGAAGGGGTTCCTTACACCTTATACAAAAATTAACCCAAGATGGATTAAAGACTTAAACCTAAGGCCTAAAACCAGAAAAACCCTAAAAGAAAACCTAGGCAATACCATTCAGGATATAAGCATAGGAAAAGACTAAAACGTCAAAAGCAATGGCAACAAAAGCCAAAGTGACAAATGGGATCTAATTAAACTAAAGAGCTTCCGTACAGAAAAAGAACTATCATCAGAGTAAACAGGCAACCTACAGAATGGGAGAAAATTTTTCAATCTATCCATCTGACAAAGGGCTAATATCCAGAATCTACAAAAAACTTAAACAAATTTATAAGAAAAAAATAACTCCATCAAAAAGTGGGCAAAGGATATGAACCAACGCTTCTCAAAAAAAGACATTTATACAGCCAACAAACATGAAAAAAAGCTCATCATCACTGGTCATTAGAAAAATGCAAATGAAAAACACAATGAGATACCATCTCACTCCAGTTAGAACGACAACCATTAAAAAGTCAGGAAATAACAGATGCTGGAGAGGATGTGGAGAAATAGGAATGCTTTTACACTGTTGGTGGGAGCGTAAATTAGTTCAACCATTGTGAAAGACAGTGTGGCAATTCCTCAAGGATCTAGAACCAGAAATATCATTTGACCCAGCAATCCCATTACTGGTTATATACTCAAAGGATTATAAATCATTCTACTATAAAGACGCATGCACATATATTTTTATTGCAGCACTATTTACAATAACAAAGACTTGCAACCAACCCAAATGCCCATCAATGATAGACAGGATAAAGAAAATGTGGCACATATACACCATGGAATACTATGCAGCCATAAAAAAGGATGAGTTCATGTCCTTTGCAGGGACATAGATGAAGCTGGAAATCATTATTCTCAGCAGACTAACACAGGAACAGAAAACCAAACACTGCGTGGTCTCACCCATAAGTGGGAATTGAACAATGAGAACACATGGACACAGGGAGGGGAATATCACACACCCGGGCCTCTCAGTGGGTAGGGGGCTAGGGGAGGGATAGCATTATGAGAAATATCTAATGTAGATGATGGGTTGATGGGTGCAGCATGCCACCATGGCACGTATATAACTATGTAACAAACCTGCACGTTCTGCACATCTATCCAAGAACTTAAAGCATAATTAAAAAAAAAAAAAGTAGAGAAGAAAGAAAGTAGGAAGGGGAAATGACAGCCACTTGTATGCTTTTTATCAGGATATGAAAATTCTATAATAGGTTTTTCTTATATCTCATTGGTCAGAACAATGTCATATGATCACTTTTGTCTACATGGGAAGCAGAAAAGATGAATACGCTATAGTGCAACATGAAGAGTGACAAGGACATTGGGAATAACTACTGGGGAAGCAGCACCTGCTTAGGCTTCTAGAATTAAATTGAGGCTGGTGACCTTTAAAAAGACTGTAAGTCTCTGAAGGGAAACATTTGTAATTTCCTGGTGGCTGTGTCCTCAGAATTAAGTGGGAGTCAAATAAATGAAGCATCAGTCATTGGATGAATGAATAGAAACAGGAACTGGGGAAAGTGCAACACGGATGCTTGAGAGAAACTGAGCTTCCAAGAGGAAGAAAACAGAGTTGAGGGCCAACAATGTCAGAGGGGGGTGCTCAGAGTTGAGAGCAGAGTGGAAAGCCCTTCCTCAAATTCCATGTGACACCATTTCTCTAGGTCACCAATTTTCTGTGCCTTCAGAAACCATGCCTGGCTTACACCAAAAGCAACAAAACAAATGTTAGCATCTGAAAACACGTATTCTGGATCCCTTTCTCAGTGAAATCTGAATTGCTCTTATTAGGTGAGCTGAAGAACCAGTTAGCAATTTCTCAAAAGCCTGAAGACACTTTTTGGATGTCATTGTTCCTTCTCTTCCCCCTCCCCAGCCCACATACCAAGTAATTATGTACACTTAAAAAAAAAAAATTCTTGGTTCTTTTTTCTGACTATATAGAAATGTGCTTAATTGGGCCTTTGTCATTCAGGGAGAGTGAACAGATGGAGGAAGAAAAAATATTAACTAAGATTTCCCACCTCATTGATTGAGCCATCACAAAGGAGATTTAAAAACTTGAGATTTCTTATCATGCTTTAGAATATGATTATGTAAGCCACCAAGCAGTTCTAGGAAGTCTTTAGACAAAGCTATTTAATTATCCTTGTAATCAGCATGACCCATATCTCCAGCTTGGGGAACAAAGAGAATATATCTTTTGCTTTTTTCCTCCAAATTTACTTGTTCACTCCACCCTCTCCCACAGCCCAAGTCTAGTATCGCTCTATAAGCCTCCATTCACTACTTAAATAACTAAGAGTCAGATGGTTACTTATTTAGTCCAAAGCGTTCAGTCTTCTCTCTAAATGCTTCCTGGACAGAAGGTTGAGTTGTCCCAAAAGTCTGCAAGTGAGTGACTCTCAATTTTTTTTTTTTAAATCAACTGATACTAAGAAATCATTTCGTGCTGTGCACCATGATATTTTCTATTATATTTCATTCCAAAATAATATTTGATCCTTACCTACTAAAATGACTTTACCATACTACCCATTGCACTTGGGGAAGGGGGTTGTGATTTTCAGTTGTTGCTGTCATATGGGTATTGCCATTGACAGCCAATCCAATGCCTCTCTGTCAACTGCTGCAATGACACCATCTGTGACTTCAGAATGTGCACTGACCATAGTTCTGCTCCATCCTTTGGACTTTCACAGTGAGAGTTCTTTGAGTGCATTGTCTCAGAAACATGAATACCATGCTGTGGTAGTAATGGGAATAAGCACGGCAGGAATGAGCACAGGGGGTGCATGGTGGGCAATCTTAGTGCATGACCCAGCCTTCGTCATGCACTAGGGAAAATGTCAGCAGTTCCCTCACACACGTTAAACTTTGGCATTAGATCTAAACTAATATTCCAGGCTCATCCATCTTTCATGATCAGTTTCCCCTCTGGGGTAACCATAGGAGCCCTTTTAGGATGGCTACAAAGCAGAATAATATTGAGCTTCCTAGGAATTCCAATATTCCTAGTGTTCATATAGAAAAAGGAGTTTGTTCAAGATCCTAAAATAAGAATCTGCTTTATTTATGGTTTCTACCTGGACAGAAAAAGAAGTAGTCACATTTTATATTGCAACCTCACTTGTTTAAAATAATAACTGGCCAGGCGCGGTGGCTCACGCCTATAATCCCAGCACTTTGGGAGGCCGAGGCGGGTGGATCACGAGGTCAGGAGTTCAAATCCAGTCTGGCCAACATAGTGAAACCCTGTCTCTACTAAAAATACAAAAAATTAGCCAGGTGTGGTGGTGTGCACCTGTAATCCCAGCTACCCAGATACTGAGGAGGCTGAGGAAGGAAAATCACGTGAAACTAGGAGACCAAAGTTGCAGTGAGCAGAGATTGTGCCATTGCACTCCAGCCCGGGCGACAATGTGACACTCCATCTCAAAAAAATAATAATAAGAAGAAGAAAAACAATGATATTTCACCAAACTAGGCCCTGTTACGTTTTACTATGGAGAACTAAAAGGAAAAGGACCAAGATTCACATGTGGCTTTATTGAACAAGCTGGGTCACCCAGGTTCAGTTGCTCCATCTTTCCACATGGCTGTTTCTCCACATCTCAGACAGAGGTCATATACCTTCACTGCTTAACTTCTGCAATTACAATGAGACTGTTGAGCTATCAGAAGTAGGGCTAGAAAAAATTTTAAAAATTATCCTGATACAATTATCCTGACCATGAATGCAACCTTAAGGCTGTCTAAGGAAATTTTTCCACTGAAAAAGTGAAATGGGCATGAAAGAGGCCATGTTTCTAAGAACATACTTTGCTTAAAGTCAAAAATCACCTTCCTAGCTATGAGAACTCCAAAAATTTCATTATTATAACTTTTTTTCCTGGAATCAAAATTGCCTTCTCTATTCACCCTTGAAGCCACTTCAATAAAAGCTCTTCCTAGTGGGCACTCACAGGAAGTCATTTGTTTGATGTATATATTTAATTTTGTGTACATTTTGTGCCTCATCTGCAAATCCCACTTCCAATATTTATCTCAAGATCCTCTACAGGAAGCCTGATGTAGACTCTTTCCTTCCAAGAAAAAAGAACTAATGGACTCACAGAGAGTTTTGTAAAAACAGGGAAAAATAGTAAATAAAAATCAAGGTCAAGGTAAAGGGTTTGTCATCTTGTTGCCTTTAAACCTGAATTGTAAGGCCAAGGCAAAATAGTGTACTGATTTTTCTTTCCTCGCTGATGACTTTGTTGCTGGATTGGATATATAACATATTAGCTTTGAAAGAATGAATGTTTTAGAACAAATTTTCTCTAAATCATTTTTCGAGGCTTCCTGTTACTTCATCTAAAGCTGCTTTCCATTAATAATTTCTCAGTACAAAGCATCTAGACACACAGACACCATAATTAGGGGGATTTCAATTACCTATGTGAGGAGGCAGGTAATTGACAATCTAATTAGTCTCATTTCAATTACCATTTTTCTCTTCATTAGAGCAGTTAGTTGGAGAGTAGAGAAGGTTTGTAAAATATTCCAAGACCATGCATTTTCAAGCTAGATTTACAAAAGATTAAGGCTGGACTTTTCCAAGACCAAGGGAGCATACAAGATAGGAAGACAAGGGCCAAGACAGCTGCTGTGCACAAGAGCCAGACAAGCATATTAGAAGCTCATCAGGCAAAAATGTGACTCCAAATCCTGGGGTAGAAGCTGGCAGATTCTTCAGCTAGGACTAATTCATTGTCCAAAGGAGAGGTTATTTGAAACATGTGTTATTTAGTGAGCTAATAATCACTCTCATTTATTGTTTGCTATGTGTCAAATACCATGTAAGCATCTGATGTGTAGTATTCTCTCGTTCTATACACACTTCAACTCTCTGATGTCATAATTGTCTTCTCTACTTTACAAATAAGGAAAAGGAATGAGACAGGGAGATTGTGCAATCTCTACACCCAGATATTTTGACTCTGGACCCCATCTCTCAAACTCTGTGTTTATTTCCTGATTTGTGGAGGAAAACATGGCTTTGGATTTTAGCAGACCTAGGGGCAAATCCCACCTCCTCCACCTGCCAATCAACTGTTCCAGTCTCGGCAAGTGTCTGAGTTCTCTAACCCTCAATTTCTCCATCTATATATTAATCACCGTACTTTTGTCTTCTTGTGAGAATTAAGGAAGTTGATGTTTGTAAAGTACTAATCAGGGTTCCTGGAACAACAACAACAAAAATCGCCACCAAAATACCATGTTCCCCCTCACCTTCCTGAATAGAATAACAGCTGCCTTTTTCTTGCTGCTAAATATATGCAGTATACATATTACATAGATAGGTATATACATGTATATAAATATGTCTACATATAGAAAATTAAAAGTACCTAAAGGACAAAATCAAAACACCAAGGCCAGTAGTAATATGGATTAACCCAAGAATAGCCCAAACTTGTATCATCTCCTCTCTGAGCCCTATAGCTCTGTTGGGTATGGCTTGCGTCCAATCACCCAATGCCCTAAGCACCCCTATTCCATCTGGCATGATGGTCAGTTTCATTTGTATTTCTCTCCTTCTTTTCTCCTTCCTATAATGACCTACCTGAATCTTCCAAGACAACTTAAAACACAAAGAAAGGTTGACACTGAAAAAGGTCACAGATTTTTACTCAATATGTGTGACTGTCAGAAACATATTAGTTTATTTCTAGGAAATTTTAATGGCTTAATCCAAAAGTCATCAGGGCCCCTGTGTATAGATTGTAATAAGACAGTTCTAAAAATAGGGAAATGAGGTCATCAAGCTTGTGGGCCAGTGCTGAACAACAGAAATACAATGCAAGCCACAAACACAAGCCATGTATATAACTTCAAAATTTCTAGAAGTCACATTTAAAGAAATAGAATAAAAAAGTAAAATCGTTTTTAAACGTATTTTATTTTATTTAACACAGAATAACCGCAAATCATCATTTCAATGTGTATTGAATACAAACGTTATTATTGAGATACTGTGTTTTACATTTTGGGAGGGAGACCAAGTCTTTGAAATTAGTCATTTTATACATCAGCATGACCCAACTTGGAGTAGCCCATGTCAAGTGCTCCATAGTCAGCCAAAGCTGGTGGCTACACATTGGACAGCACAGGTCTAGATTTCTCATGAATCATACCCTTCCACAGTCAGTCAGAGCCAATGGGAGATTCCCTATCCACCCCAACGATAGGGTGAGCCTAACCTCTGCCACAAAGGATAGAATTCCAGCTGCAATGCAGGTGAGCCAGGCTTCAAAACAACAATGAACATCTGCTCCAAGTTTGTTGCCTTTACAATGCTTTGGCATGGTTTATTTCATGTGATCCCCACAGCAAGCCCACATTTTATCATTCCCCTTATATAATGTAAGTTTCCACTGATTACTGATGGGTTTAAATACCATATTCTAGTGATAAGATTTTGGGGTTACCTAACCTCTCTGAGGTTCCCTTTTCGTGACTGTATAATAAAAAACAATTGCTCATGGTAAGGATGGTGACTGCAAAGATGAGAGGGAATGTATATAAAGTGTCATAGGATAAATGCACCGAGAGGGTAGTAAATATTCAAAATGTATAGACTCCAAGTCACATATTCATTACCTCAGATCGTGCTGTCTGCATAAACAAGTAGATCCGAAAGATTTCACAGAAAAAGAGAGAAGCCACCCAGCATCTGGCAGAGCAGTTTCTCATCTAGATGATGCTTTGATGCGATAGCCAATATTTTATAAAAGTCCTTCATTCTCAACCTCTCTACATAGATCCTGGCTTACCTTTGTAAAGATTCTCCAGTGTGGATAACTTGGGATGTGACATATGGGTCTTTTGCGGATACTCACTTTGATGTGAACATCATGGGCATGGTGAGTGTTTGCTTCTCTTCCCTTGCCACTGGATACCTGACTTCAACCCAAAGTCTAGAGTCCTGAATGCCTTGATCTTGCATTTGCCCCAGAATTGGAACTCAGTGCCTCTAGAATGAATCAGAACTCAAATGCCTCTAGAAATCAGAATTCTCAGGAGCACTGGTCATCTCAGAACAAGGGATTACCAAAATGACACTAAGTGGCAAAACTGTGGGCTTAAAATACTGGCACTGTTCATAGGACCCTATTCAGGTAACTGCTTAGTTTAACTACATGTGAGTCTTGTTCTGATTGTAATAAAAACTCTGGCCCCAGGCTCGACTCCCTTGGATTTAACCAGAAATAAAAATTTTACACTGATATTTATTCAATGCATATTGTTCACACACTTTCATTTCTGAATTTTGACAGTCTTATTACTCCCACATGCAGAAAAAGAGGCCAAAGTAGATTTTAACTGTTTTATTTGTAATTCTAAAATGTTACAGTATTTATTGTAATGGACTCATCATGGGTGGCAGTGGAATCTGAGTTCCAGGGATAGCTGTAATATAAGTAGATTTTCAATAATTGGGGATCTAGGAGAAGAGGCTGGAGCACAGATAAAGTCAAGGTTCAAAGTGGGCAAGATTGGGGATAAGGGACTCATAGACCATGCAGAAGTCAGAAATTCAGGCTCTCAAGATGAAGGTGAAATAATACTGACTTTCCTGCTTCTCAGATGACTTCTAGTCACTTTGGCTCTTTCTGATGCTACTGTTGCTTTTGAGATGCTCTGATTTTTTTTTTCAATAAACATTACTTGTAAAGACCATAACCATTCTTTACCAGGTTAGTCTTGGAATTACAGTACAAATTAGAAGTTGTTTGTTGTACCTAGCGCCTCTCGGGAACCATTGTTTTGATTAGTGTATTTCTTTGGCCATGTGGATTTTGGAGGATAATCTTAGGGTATCTTAGGGTTCGGATAACTGGAGAGCTCTGATCACCTTCTTGACCAAGAGAGGATACAGCTACTTGCTGTCTCCATGCAGAGGTTTGAAGTTGGCTAATATCAAGCTGTGACCTTGACTACGGACGACTTCCTAATCTTTCAAAGGATCAGCGTGGTTCTTCAACTACTGACCATGACTCAGGCTAAGACCATCTACTGCTGAACTAGTACAGTTCCTCTCTCAAGTACAGTCCTGGAACTCTTACCTAGTGAGCATGAGATTTCCAGTGTGCTTTTTAGAATATGCTGTATATTATTTTAAAAATGTGATCGAGCTGGAGACTTTCTTCCCTTTTAGAAACACTTCAAAAGGGGAAGAACAAAAAGAACAAATCCATTCCCACCAACAAAAAGACAATGTTCAGTTAACCTTGTTCCTTCAAATGTCCACGGTTTCTTTGGTTCACCAACTGTCATAAATTTGCTCCCTCCTAGCACAAAAGCGTTCTTTGAGGTTGAGAGGTTAAGCTTTGTCTGCCTCCAGGGATACAGGGTTGCTCTCCTCTGCAGCTGAGGACCCTGGAGTACTGTTGCTGGCCTCTTTTTAGGTGTGCTGGGTATTCTAATGAATGAGTTGTGAACTCAGTTCCAAGCTCTCCAGGAGACAGGTGAGGCTGCCTTATCTTCTCCAATGTCGACTGCATCTGTCTATTACAAATCAAAGTAAAACCAACACCTAAGCAAATCAATCCATCCCTAGAACTTCTATAAAACAAACTCCCAAAACAAGGGAAAGAACAGTAAGGTGAGGTGACTCACACTTTTCTGTTTCCCTTTAGGTAAAGAAAAACAGTTCCCTGTTTGCATCCTGTTGAAATTATTTTCAGGTGGTGAATTCTTTCTATTATTTGTTATAACCAGGCTATTGGTGAAGATCAACTTTGGGTTAAGATTCAGCATTTCAAAGGCACACTGGGAATGGACCGTTGTAAGAAATAGTCAAGTTAAAATATGCAGTTTCCTAGGTAGAATTTTGTACCATCGGGGGTCTTATTGCCAGGAGATTTATATTCTCCACTATATTTTTTTAAATTCAATTACAAGAAACCTATAAGACTATAGAAGCTGCAGTTGGAAAAAAAAAAAAAGTCCTATTAGGAATGTAAACAGAAGCAAAGCTATGGTGCTTCTAGAAGTTCTATTTTAAAATTTGTGTTACTGAAAGTCATAGAAACAGAAAAAATATATATATAAGCAAACCATTAAGAAAAGGCAAGGACTATTCACTTGCTATTTCCAGTAGAGACTGGAAGATATTTGAAAATTGAAATATTGGGATGCCTCGATTTGGGCTGTACTCTCCTATTAATGTCATTAATAAACTAGATCCATTGAGCTGAACACTTAAACTGTGTTTAACATCTCCCAATCAATATGTTTAAGGCACAGTCATAGCTGCCAACCATGAAATAGATTAGATTGTTCTGTTTTGAGCACTGAAACAACAGGAACTAAACATACGCAATCAACAGAGTCATTTTGGCCATTTTATCAACCGTGCGATTCCCCAATTGTTTCACAATTGCTAATTATCACAACTGAACAAAGACTAAAATCCCCATAGAATGGCTGCTTCCAAACTGCATGCAGGCAAAGTTCAATTTTTCTGTACCTGCTTCTGTAAAGCATAAGGCATGCAGCATTTCCCTTTTCTGGAAGAGTGCCTTCTCATTACACATCCTAACAAAACTTTTCGGGACTTGTCAGGGCTTTGTCTAGTCTCCCCCTTATTACATAGGAATATTTATATCAGTAGGACAAAGATGATGAAATCTTTTCTGCTTTTCTTTATGTTTGAGTAATAAGCATCTATGTTATTTTTCTCATTTTTATGTTTTGAGTCTCTTGCTTCAAGGTCCCTTTGTAAACTTGGGGTTTGGCCAGCTCCTCTGCTAGATTACAGGTGTTAGGGGATGCAGAACCATTTCTCCTTACCTGTTATTGCACAGAGACCCTGACAGCTGGAACCTGGAGGGCAGTTTCATTTTTATTGGATGATTGGATAGATTTTCAGTCTGGACTGATATTCATCAGAGTATTTAACTAATTTCAAAGGTAAGAATGAGAATGATGAGGTTTGGCTAGTTGAGTGACTATAGAATTGTCTGGGATGAATAACTTTCTAAAATGAAATGACACCAGAAACTTCTCCTATCCAATCAGAATAGAGAGCAAGACATCAAGACGTTCCAGACCACCATAGTTTATTTAGTACATGCATGCAGATGAGGATGACTCAGGCACTCTTTCTCAGCACAGTGATTGGCTCTATAAACTAGGCTCTACTTTGAGAGGCGTTTTTTAATCGGAAATAAGAATTATTCTTAGAAGATTGAGAAATGAGACAACTTAGAAGTCTGAGACTGAAATGAGAAGGAGTGAATGTGTCATTTTAAACAATGTAAAAATATTCAGGTAACAACAGTGGTAACAAATCTCCATGATTATATTACACACAATCAATTCTATAAACTACAAAGACATCAATGAAAAGAAAATCAAGTAAAGCCCCATAAATACACAGCTATCTGTGTTGATGAGAAATTCACCAGTTCTATTTTCTTACAAACTTTCCTCTACAATTCCTCCCTGTGGTATCTGCCTTAATACAAGCAGTTATAAACATTTGGGGATCTTGCATCCATAATTAATATGCTTGCCTATCAAGCTAGAACCTTAGCATATTAGGAGTTCTGATAATTCCTGCAGTTGAAGAACTTTGTTTTCCTTGATATCACTCAATCCCTAAATGTATTCAACTTAGAAACACTTTGTGTATTTTTTTTAGTTAAAAAATGGCAGTTATAAAGCACCATTCTAGAAACATGGTATCTAATGCCTACTCTACACCAAGCACGGAGCTCTGTACTGGCACGTGAGGCTGCACAAAATAGACAAGGTTCCTACCCTCATGGGTTTTACATTCTAGCAGCAAGAGACAGGCAACAAAACTACAAGCAAGTCATTTTAAGGTGGTACGAAGTGCTGTGACCACCCACAAAGCAAATGAGAAGGAGTGAAGGCAGAGTAGAGCAGTGGGGACAAATGTGAATCTTAGGAAGGACCTTTCTAAGGAAGTCACCGGCCATCAAACAGACTTTTTGATAGGTTACCTTATATCACCTACCTAAAACAGACAAACCAAAATGTTCCAGACACATCTTCAAAAACAAAGTAGAATTCTGGCTGCAAAGCCCTGTGATTCCAAGAAGGATAGAAAATTGCTATATATGAAGGAAGTCCAGGTGCCCACAGCCCAGTAATGTAAGGAAACCTGTGTTCTAAGTTTGTAGAAAGTATTCAAAGTTGAGTCTCCTGAAATCTGAATGTCTCGTTACCTGAAGGCTTTATGTGAAACGACTTTTCTTCTTATACCTACTCAAATGCTTTTGAGTTCACGGGAATTCTAATTCCCTCATGATTTTTAAATCACTTACAGTCTATGTAGCATCATTTAAGGTTCAGATAGTCTTCCATTGCATCTATTCAGTGTATCAATCACCCCTGCTTTTATAACTAGTTTATAAGACCTCCTACAGATGTCCCTGCTATATCCCATAGCAGGATCAGCAAAATTTTCCATAAATGATCAAATAGTAAATATTTAGGTTTTGTGGGCTACATATGGTTTTTGCTATTCTTCTTCCTTTTTTTTTATTTAAATGCTTTAAAGATGTAAAAATTATTCTTAGTTTGCAGGCCACACAAAAACAGTCTATGGACAGGATTTGGTCCATGGCTGTGTAGAGCACAAATCATGTAGCAAATGTGTAACAGCTATGTGTTTATTGAGAGCATGTACATTTTCTAGAATAATCTCCATGTTGGTTTTCTAAGAATTGAGGCTTACCTAGGCAAAGATTCAGCAGTCAGACACTCAAAGTCACTGCTATACACACACACACACACACACACACACACACTCATATTTACACACTCACACACCTACCACAGAGGAATCAATCTTATGAAACAGATGGCACAGTGATAATCAGCCATGAATCAATTGGGATGCTCTTTAGACACACCCATATTGGCCAGGCACAGTGGCTCATGCCCGTAATCCCAAAATTTTGGGAGGCAGAGGCAGGAGGATCACTTGAGCCCAAAAATTCAAGACCAGCTTGAGCAGCATAATGAGACCCCGACTCAGGAGGCTAAGGTGGAAGCATCACTTGAGTGTGGAAGGTTGAGGCTGCAATGAGCTGTGATGATGTTACTGTGCTATAGCCTGGGAAACAGAGCAAGACCCCGTCTGAAAAAAATAAAAAATACCCATGCTCAGGCCTCCCTATAGATTAATTGAATCAGAATATCTGGATGGGTGCTCAGATTTTTAAAAGTATATTTTAAAGCCTTCCAGGTGATTCTATTTTGCGGCTTAGATAAGAACCAATGCTTTGATAGCAAAAATTTGGAACCAACCCAAATGCCTGTCAATGATAGGCTGAAAGAAAATGTGGCACCTTTGCCCCATGGAATATCATGCAACCATAAAAAAGGATGAGTTCACGTCCTTTGCAGGACATGGATAAAGCTGGAAGCCATCATTCTCAGCAAACTGACACAGGAACAGAAAGCCAAACACTGCATGTTGTCGCTCATAAGCGGGAGTTGAACAATGAGAACACGTGGACACAGGGAGGGGAACATCACATACCAGGGCCTGTTGGGGGATAAGGGACAAGGGGAAGGGGACCATTAGAACAAATAACTAACGCATGTGGGGCTTAAAACTTAGATGATGGATATAGGAAACCGCTATGGCACATGTATACCTAGGTTAATAAACCTGCATATTCTGCAGATATATTCCAGAACTTATAGTATAATAAATGAATAAGAATAAAAATAAAAGCCCAAATTGGTGGCATTCCCCTAGAATTTCTGATTTAGTGGCTCTGGGATGGGAGGCCTAGAGCTTCTTTTCCTAACAATTTCCGAGGTGAAGCTTATGCTGTTATTCTGGAGAAGGCACTCTGAAAATCATTGTCATAGAGTGGAAAGTTGATCCAGGCAAGAGCTTTCCTCTCGTTGAGGTTTTCTGGTTGGTGTGGTTGGCTGGTCTGCTAGTTGGTATTTTTGTTTAGTTTTTTTCCTTAATTTTGAAGCTTTTAGGGTTATAGCAAAAGAAATGGAGTAATTTGATGGCAGAGACCATGTGAAGGCACAGAGTGTATTCTCACCAATTATTTGTTTAATTTAGAACATGTCAATGTCTACTAGGAACAAGGGAGAAAAATGGGTTTGCTCTCTTAGTAGAGAAAGAAGAAATCCTGAATAGAGCATTTCAAAGACTGCATATTCCAATAATAAAGAGAATGACTATGTTGAGGAAAACCCTACTAATATGGTTTGGCTCCATGTCCCCACCCTAATCTCATCTCGAATTGTAAGCCCCATGTGTTCAGGGAGTGACCTGGTGGGAGGTGACTGAATGATGGGGGCAGCTTCCCCCATCCTGGTCTTGTGATACTGAGTTCTCACGAAATCTGATGGTTTAAAAGTGGCACTTCCCCCTTCACTCTCTCTCTCCTGCTGCCATGTAAGATGTGTCTCGCTTCCCCTTTTGGCTGTTGCCATGGTTGTAAGTTTCCTCAGGCCTCGCTAGCCATTCAGAACTGTGAATCAATTAAACCTCATTTCTTTATAAATTACCCAGTCTCAGGTATTCTTTATAGCACTGTGAAAATGAACTAACACAGTTACCAAAGCCAACAATAACAGTCAAAGAGTTCGCTGATATAATACTCTGGGCCAAATATTTTGGGGAGCTCATCCAAAAGAGAAAATACATCAACCTTTAAGAAGTCAGTGCCATGAAAACTGGCAACGGCATTCTCCGTTGAAAGGTTCATGCATGAAACTTTATTTAATAAGAAGAGAATCCCAGATATTCTACATAGTTTCAGACGCCCCACTCATCAACCACTGTAAGAGAAAACCCAATAAACCCTTGCTACTCAAAGTATGGCCCCTGGACTAGCAGCATTGCTATCACATGGGAGCTGATTAGAAATGGGGCCTCATTAGGACTTTTGTGAGCCACAAACACTTTTGTATTTATGGGCCCTTTCTTTCAGAAAGAAAATTAAGAATTATATCTTATTATTAGGCTAACATACATAAATATATATATTAATATTATAAATTTTTCTTCAGCCTAAAAGTTCAGGGTTTTTTTCTTTTGATTTTAAAAGATGTTAAAACATTGCCTTGGGCCGCTAAAAGTACCAAGGGCTCTAGGCATTGTGCGTTTCGACCCCCGGGCTTAATAAACAAGCCGGCCCTGGTTAGAAATACGGGATCTTAGGTTCCTCCCCAAAGTTACCAAAATCAGAATCTACATGTTAACAAAATCCACAATGGACTCAAATACACGTTGGAAGTTTGAGGAGCACTGTGTGTAAAGTTCACTTTAGCTTTACATACAAAAACAATAATTCTCACTTTTCTGTACTTTCCGAACTCTGAATATAGGTGACCATGTTCTCTGTGCTGCACAATCAACTGTCTACCTCCAGAATCCCCATTAGCCTTGAGGCTGCACTAGAATTACACAGAGCTCTAGAGAGCTCTATAGCAGGGTGAACACAGAGGATATGAGGGGAATTATAGCAAGGTTCTTATCCTTTAAAATCACTGAGCAGCCACAGAGGTACTGGATTCTAGAAGCCACTCAATACGTTTGACTGGACTAGATCAAAGGAACTAGTGGAATCCTGATGTTATTTTCAAATAATACTGGCGATGATGGACATTATTGCATAATAATATTGGAAATTATAACAGACTTAAGGCACTCATTATTCCCTGACTATAGAATGGACTAGAGTTACATAATAGATGTAAGCATTTTTACTCCATTTTTCCAATAATGTTAATGAACATAATGAAAAAAATGTACAGTACGCTTAATGTTCAAATATAGCTTCACATCTATGAGAAAAAATACCAAATCAACAGTATGAAATTTATCACCAGTCTTTGGGGCAGCTATTCTAAAGCTTCTATCTCCATGATTCTTAAACTATTAAGTGGAAGTACTTTAAAATTCTAAATATTAACAAAGAAAACAAAATTTAACTCAAATTACTTTAAAATTCTAAATATTAACAAATAAAAAAAAAACAAAGTGGATCATAGATCCAAATGTAAAACACAAAACTATAAAAATTCTAGAAAATAACATAGGAAAACATAGAGCTGACCCTTGATTTCATGAGGACTTTTTATATACAACATAAAAAGCATGTGTCATGAGAGGAAAAATTGATAAGCTGGACTTCACCAAAATTTCAAACTTCTGCTCTGAGAAAGACAATGTTAAGGGAATGAAAAGATAAGCCACAGATTGGAATATGTTTGAAAAACATGTATCTGATAAAGAACTGCTATAAGAGCTATACAAAGAACTCTTAAAGCTCAACAATAAGAAAACAAACAACGCAAGTTGATCAATTTAAACCCAATTTAAAAATGGTCAACTTAACTGAACAGACACCACACTAAGGAAGATATACTGGTGACAGATAAAAAGATACTCACCATCCTATGTCATTAAGAAACTGCACATCAGAACAGTGAGATACCGCCATATACCTATTAGAATAACTAAATTCCAAAACACTGACAACAAATACTGACTAGGATATGAGACAACATGAAATCTCATTCACTGCTGGTGAAAATGAAAAATGCTACAGTCACCTTGGAAGACAATAGACAGTTCCTTGCAAAGCAAAGTATAGCCTTACCAAAACAATCCAGCAAAAGCACTCTTAGATATTTATCCAAATGAGCTAAAAACATTAAGTCCCCACAAAAACTTGTGCAGGTGTTCACAGCAGTGTTATTCATAATCGCCAAAATTTGGAAGCAACCAAGATGTCCTTTAATGGGCAAATGGATAAAAGAGTGGTAGATTTATGCAATGGATTGTTATTTATTGATTGAAGAGAAATGAGGTAGGAAGCCATATAAAGATAAGGAGGAAACTTAAATACATATTGCTAAGTGAAAAAAGTCCATCTGAAAGGGCTATTGATTCTAACTGAAAGACATTCTGGAAAAGGCAAAACATCGAGTACATGTGGACACCAAGTTGGGAACAACAGACACTGGGCCTTACTTGAGAGTGGAGGATGGGAGGAAGGCAAGGATCAAAAAACCATCTATTGAGTATTAGGCTCATTACTTGGATGGCAAAACAATTTGTACTCCATGATATGCAATTTATCTATACAACAAATCTGCCCGTGTACCTCCAAACCTAACAGTTAAAAAAATAATTGATAATAAATAAATAAATAAACCCATGAAGACAGTAAAAAGATCAATGAATGCTAGGGGATTGAGAGGAAAAAAAGAGATAAAATGGTGTTTTCCTCAATTTTTAGGGAATTTTTAGAGCAGTGAAATGATTCTATATAATACTGTAATGGTGGATGCATCATCTACCATAACAAATGGCATTACACATTTGTCAAAATCCATAAAACTATACAACATAAAATGTAAAACCTAATATAAGCTATGGACTTATGAATAATGTATCAATCTTGGTTCATCGATGGTAACAAATGTACCACGCCAATACAAGCTGTTAAAAGTAGAGGAAACTGTGTAGGGGGAGAAAGAGTATGTAGGCACTTGCTGTCCTTTCTGCTCAATTTTCCAGAAACCTAAAATAACTCTAAAATTTAAAGTACATTAATTTAAAAAGAAAAAGCTTCTCAAAATGATGGGAAAGTGGATGGCTTAGAAGTTTCTCCACTAATTCCTCTCAGAAGCTATCACCCCATCCAGGCTACTGAACTCATCAAACTTACTATGGTGAAACAGGTAAAAATAGCCTCAACTGAGTCTCAGACTTCATTCTTGACAACCTCTGAACCGTCTAGACCATTGTGACAATCTCTGAACCTGGACAATCTCTGAACCTTGACAATTTCTGAACCTGGAGCATTTCTTACACAACTATTGTGTAAGAAAACCTTAATGAATTCAGCAAGAATAATCATAGCCACTACATACTAGGAAATGTGCCAACCATTTTGCATTCTTTTATTTAATCTTTATGACATATGACATGGGTTGTAACATAATTACGTTATAGGAAAAAATAAAAAGAGAGAAAATGTGATTTCCTCGAAATAACTGTATTAGTCCATTTTCATGTTGCAGATAAAGACATACTGGAGACTGGGTAATTTATATAGAAAAAAAGATTTAATGGACTCACAGTTCCACGTGGCTGGGGAGGCCTCACAATCATGGCGGAAAGTGAAAGGCACATCTTACGTGGTGGCAGAGAAGAGAGAAAATGAGAACCAAGCAAAAGGGTTTCCCTTATAAAACCATCAGATCTCGTGAGACTTATTCACTTTCATGAGAACAGTATGGGGGACCGCCCTTATAATTTAATTATCTTCCACCAGGTCCCTCCCACAACACATGGGATGATGGGAGCTACAATTCAAGATTTGGGTGGGGACAGAGCCAAACCATATCAGTAACATACCTAATTATTATGAGAACCAAGTTGCAAATTCTAATCTATTGCATACTAATATTTGTGCTCTTTCCATTAGGCACAGTTTTTTCTCAATTCTGTGGGAATTCCCTTGAGTTGCAGCCCCTAGGTATTGTGCGTGTATTATTTTAGATTGACATAATGCATTTCAGCCATTTTTTCCAGCAAAATATTAACATGTGGTCTCCAAAAATTTACATTCTCATCATGAGGAGCTTGTTTGTTGGTGGTAATACATTTGAATGCCAATATGTCAACTTTCAAATACGCCCTTGCTCCAACCAACAGTTACCTGCATGTTGTCATTTTAGGTCACAAACAGCAGAGGGTCACAGCTATACATCAGTCAGGGTTAAAACAAACCGGCATTCTCTGTCAGGAATCCAAAATGGATGGCTCAGAATCTCCCCCACTAATTCCTCCCAGAAGCTACCACCCCATGCGGGAATCCACATTTTCAAGGAAATGGGTGAGTGTAAAGGAATCAAGCAGTAAGATCCAGAAAATAAGCAACTAATCACTAATCAAGAGATCCACCCACAGCATGAGATGAACAATCAGGGAATAAACAGAGACACAGAAAGATAAGACAGAACTCAAAGCAGGGAGAAGCACAGAGTAACTGAGCTACTCTGCCTCATCTCTGGCACTTTCTCATGTTTCCTAAGAATAGCAGATTTACAGGTTGAAATATATAAATCTCACCAGGCTGGAGTGAACATGTGGAGAGGAAGATAGTTCCCATAAGATTCTTTCATTTTCCTGAAGATAAGAGTAATAATATTTTTAAGATTTAACTATGTGCCAAGCATTGTGTCTATCCTATATTATTTCAAATAATGACCAAAGACACCCAGTGAAAAAGACAGCATCATCCTCATTTTACAGAAGAGAAAGTGTGGCTCCAAAAGCGTAAACAACTTTCTGATAGTAAGCTTGAGTCAAGATTCAGACTGAGCACAGTAGCTCACGCCTGTAATTCCAGCACTTTGGGAAGCTGAGGCAGCAGATTGCTTAAGCTCAGAAGTTCAAGACCAGCCTGGGCAAAATGGTGAAACCCAATCTCTACCAAAAATACAAAAAAATTAGCCAGGCATGGTGATGCATGCCTGTGGTCCTAGCTACTCAGAAGGCTGAGGCTGGAGGATCACTTGAGCCCAGGAGGCAGAGCAGTGAGCCAAGATCATGCCACCGCACTCCAACCAGGGCAGCAGAGTGAGACCCTGTCAAAAAAAAAAAAAAAAAAAAAAAAAAAAAAAAAGAAGGTTCAGATGCAAGTCCTGTTGATTCCAAAATCGATGATGTAAGCTGCTATAAAATACTGCCTTGCTACCAAATATTGGGTGGTGATAAACTACTACTCTCTTGCATTTTTATTTTTAGTTTTTTGAGACCGAGTTTTACTCTTGACCAGGCTGGAGTGCAATGACACAATCTCAGCTCACTGCAATGTCCGCCTCCTGGGTTCAGATGATTCTCCTGCCTCAACCTCCTGAGTAGCTGAGATTACACGCATGCACCACCATGCCTGGCTAATTTTTGTAGTTTTAGTAGAGACGGGGTTTCTCCATGTTGGTCAGGCTGGTCTCCAACTCCCGACTTCAGACGATCGGCCCTCCTCGGCCTCCCAAAGTGCTGGGATTACAGGTGTGAGCCACCACACCCGGCCCTCTCTTACATTTTTTATGGATCTGCTTCATTCTGACAATCTTAATAGTCACAATTAAAATGGGATGGCCATTTTGGAGAAATGAAGCTTTAAGCTGGTGGAAAGCATGGCAGAGTTGCACCAGGCTGTTCAAGCCTCTACATGATGCAATACGGAGATGCTGCCAGCCTTGCCATCCATTCAGCAGCATCAGGAACCTCACCTAGGTCCCCTCTTGTGCTATTAGCAGTGCGTGCCTTGCCTGGAACTTAGTGCTTAACAGATGAATGATTTTTTTTAAAGGCATATTATTGGCATTATAGTTACAAGGGGCCCAAAGTCAAACATATTTGTGTCCAGTTCCTAGTTTCACTTATTCAGTGTATGATCTTAGTAAACTTACACAATCTCACAGAGCCTCAGTGTCCTCATCAATAATATGGGCCTTCATAATACCTACCTCATATTGTTGAAATAATTCCAGTGAGATTAGATATTCAAAGCATTCAGTACAGTACCTGCCACATAGAATGCAATAACTAGTAACCTCTGCTCCTTTAATTTCTTTTCCACATAACTTGTTGTACTTTCTCACTAACAGACAAGAGATTACAGTAACTTTAATACTGAGACATATACTCCTAAGGTTGACATGAACATAACAATCTTACTTTTAGTATTACTTTTAGAGTATAGTAGATTATCTTCTCAATGGATGAGAAGTTACTTAAATGGGGGGGTGGGGAGGGAGGGGAAGGTGGGGAGGGATAACATGGGGAGAAATGCCAGATATAGTATGCACCTAAAGTAAAATAAATAAATTATAAAAAAGAAAAGTAGCCTTCTTTGCAAATTAGAATCCCAGTCCTGTAAATCTGCTATCTGTTCATCTTTTGAATTCCATCAATCCTCAGTTCTTCAGGCTACGGCTGTTTTATGCAAGTCACAGCAAAACAGGGCTCCGATTTGTCAGTTACACTCCATAGATATAAGGGTACACAGATAAAATCTATTAGGCCAGCAGGGCACCCATTAATGTTCCAGTGGCAGTAATTAAATCCGGATGGAAAAATAACTACAAATATTTCCTCAAAACTGAACCAGATGTTTTGGCAACTGACTGAAGGCACAGACCTGAAAAGCCCCGCACGCCATGGGCAAGGCTCCTCAGAAGCGAACCTTCTGTGAGCCACAGACTGCACAATGTCTCAGCCTGCCACCACGTTAAATAACAGCCAAAAACAAGTCTCTCCTTCTGGGGAACTGCAGTCCATCTGAGCACACAAAAAAACGACTGGAAGAGCTAGAAATGTATTAAGAACCCCTCTGATGATGGGGCAATATGATTAACACATTTGTATTTCCATGTGTGAAACCACAAGCAATTCACAGTGGTGCTCCAACTTAGTCATGCCTCATATATCATCTTTCTAGGTAGCTTATGGGGGATACAATTTCCTAATTAATGGGCAGTAAAAATATTAATTATTGCCATTTTCATTTAGTGTTCAATTAACAAATGAAAACATAAAATGCATTTCCATGGCTGGCTAAAAATGACCTAGGGGACCCCTAAATAACCAGCATCCTTTTCTTTCTCTCTTTTAGATCGTTGCTTTCCTTTTTTTAACCACTATCTTGCTACTCTTACGCAGGCACTCTGGCCCATTTCCCCTCTCAGTATATCATTTAAATATCTTGACAAAATGCTTTCCAGCAAGGCAGAGCTCACTCTTGCCCTGGCATGCATATCTACCATGAAGCTGTCATGATGTCCTGTCATGAAATGAGATGAGAAGAGTTATTTGATCCATGGAGAGTTAAATTAATAACGGTGGCACTGGTTTCCATCAGCGGGGTCAGCAGCAGTGGGTGAGAGGAACACTGGCGCAGCTGGACTTTAATTCAATGCAGTGAGTCTTGAACTTTAAGAAGGGAGGAATAAGAGGCTTCTGAGCCATCACGTCTGCATAAGACTGTGGAGCACAACAGAGTGACACTGGTTACCGTCTCCTTACGCTGGTGAATTTCATTCTGTCAAGTCAATTGCTACCCTGGTACCTCTCTTATTAGTGTTAATTTATCTGCAGTGTTAAGGAGGTTAACGACACTGTTATTTTCTCCGCTACTGAGTTTTCCTGCATGTCTGCGGGATAATATTCACAGTAACCTCATCAGAGGAAGGAGTCACAGAAAGGACCTGCCTGGACAATAAATAACCTTTAAAAAATAATGTGTCCTTCAGAGAGAGGAAACCAAGCAGCATAATGTTAATTGTGCAGACTACAGAGGAAACATTTTTCATCCATCAAGAATGACAGTATAAGGGTTGCACATTCCATAAAACACAATATCACATAACATCCTATACAAAGGACTGAGGCTATAATTTCAAGCAGTTCTTATTGGTTCAAATAGAAATTCATTAAGGAAAGAGTTGCAGATATTTACAAATTAGCCTTCATAATTATTTTTGTGTCAAACACTGCTTCATAGACCTGAGCTTCCCACAGTAGAAAACCACAACTAGGAGATACAGTTTCTTGACTCTCTCAGCACCAATAAGCCATATATTCCAAATCAAAGAATCTCCTCATGTGGTAATTAGATGTGTGCCCCTCTTGTCTCCCTGCAACGCTTGGTTTGTATTGGGATTTGCTGACCTGGTGATTGTCAACTTTCTAAAATTCATGTGTATAAAAGTCCACAGTGTTATAAGCACAATTTTAAAAGTTATTATAAAATCAGCATCTAATAGAACTAGAGAGAGTATTTGAGGTGTTCTGTAGTTCTCGGTTTGATGCTCCTCATATTGAAAAGACTGTTCTTGAAATTCTTTGGGAAATGATTGTATTTTAAAGTTGTAACTTAGGGTTAGCTTTTCTTTCTCCTTTTAAAAATCCAGACCCCCTAGCATTATATTAAAATCCACTCATGGAGAGAAAAAGAAAAAAATCTGCTGTTCATGAACTTTTGCCAACCAACAAATTCCCAAATACTACCACAGCATATGATTCCCGACATAAACTGCTGTAAAATGTGAATAAAAATTTTAAATGACCCCTCTGCCTCTTAATTTTCTGTCACTTGAGAAACAGCTTTGAATTGGCTGAAGCAAGTGCAAAAGTGTTTTCATGGAATGCTGTGTCTTACTCCTACATGGAATATATGTGCAACTTTACCCATGATAAGTTTATGCGATTGCTGAGGTCAAATTCAACTCTTCAGGTTATCTGTTCTTTTAGAAAAGAACAGATAACCTGTTCTCCCTGTACCTCTTCACTCTCCCTTGCCTTGCATTACCCATCCTTCTCTTTTGGAGGCCACTTCCCATTAAAAAACACTCATAATTTGGTCACCTCCTGATCATTATAATAAATAGGAGGAATTAGGGGAAAATAACAAAGATGAGCCAATGTTGATGCTTGTAAGTCCACTGGGTTTGCTCTTTTGTGCCACCCTTGAAGAAAATGGTTTAAACATCCACGTACTTCATCAAAACTATAAGTTATTGTGTTTCACAGAGCTCTAGGACTACTCCTAAATAATCAATTTGTCAATATGATTTCTATGAATCCTAGGAGCCACACAGACACAATACATATATATAATTTTTCCCCTGGCCTTTTGACAGACAGCTCCTTGAGTCATCTATTTCTTCATTATACCCTCTCTGTGGAAATGATTCCCACTGAATATGGTAATTAATAGAAGTTATAACAAAAAGGCTTTTGGCCAGGTATGGTGGCTCATACCTGTAATCCTAGCACACTGAGGGTCTAAAGTGGGTGGATCACTTGAGGTCAGGAGTTCAAGACCAGCCTGGCTAACATGGTGAAACTCCATCTCTACTACAAATACAAAAATTAGCCAGGCATGGTGGTGCATGCCTGTAGTCCCAGCTACTCGTGAGGCTGAGGCAGGAGAATCACTTGAAGCTGGGAAATGGAGGTTGCAGTGAGCTGAGATCATCCTGCTGTACTCCAGCCTGGGTGACAGAGTGAGACTCCATCTCAAAAAAAAAAAAAAAAAATGAAAGGAAGGAAGGAAGGAAAGAAGGAGAGAAAGAGAGAGAGAAAGAAACAGAGAAAAAGAAAGAAATAAATGAAAGAAAGAAAGAAGGAAAGAAAAAGGAGAAAAGAAAAGAAAAGAAAAGAAAAGAAAAGAAAGAGAGAGAGAGAGAAAAAGAAAGAAAGGAAGGAAGAGAAAGAAAGAAAGAAAGAAAAAGAAAGAAAGGAAGGAAGGAAGGAAGGAAGGAAGGAAGGAAGGCAGACAGACAGGTTTGGGCACCAACATTCATTCAATACTACCATGTACTTTAGAGTCATGAGCTCTTGCTTACAAACAGAAGAATATAGGAACTTATCCCCATTGTGCACATGAGAATGCTAAAACTTAGAGAAGCAGGACAATTGTAAGTATTGCACAGTTGTCAGCACAGAAAAAGGTGACTGCAAAGCTTGTGCTCTTTGTGCAGCACCTCTCTGCCTCTGAATTTTGTGCATCTTGTGTTGACACGCCCATCCTGAAAAACAACCAACATCTCTAGGCTAAATATTAGTCCAGACATCAAGTATTTCATCCATTTTGACGCCGGTCATTAACTCTGACAACCTAAAGGTATCTGTTTGTGTTGTGAAATGCTGTGTTTTGAAAAACATCCACATGTCCCTGGTAAAAATTAGATATATAAAGATTAACTTAGTCATTCCCATTAGTGGTATGGCTTGTACAGTGTATTTTTCTCACTGTACTATCATGTAACTATGCTTTTGGTCCCAAGCACAACCACCCACTTGAGTTAATTTAAGCTTTGGTGATTCAGAAGAGTAGCTGGTAAACAAGTTGAATGGGGAGGGTAAAGAATCAGGATTGAAAAACAGAAAGCAGGGAAGGAAGGCTAGGGATGAGAATGTGGAAGGAACATCTGTACCACTGCCACTGCACAGCTGTGGCACCACTGAATGCAAACTCCACGGTGTCACCAATTCTGCTGAGTTACACCATCTCAGTGCAAATCATGCACTCAACATTCAGGGTCCTGGGGGAGAGCAACAGACTGATGAGTCCTAGGTCAATCATCTGTCCTCCCAGCTGGTCTGTGGGGGACAGGGAGAAGTCAAATACACTCTGTAGTAAAGTGGTGACCTCTCTTCCTAATCAAGACTCATACAGTAGAGTGTCACCAAAACAGAAAAGGTTTTTTTGTTGTTGTGGTGGTTGATCATAAAAGGCAAGTGTCCACAACAAGTAGCTTTGAAAGACTCTTCCAAATATTTCTACTCACCATAAATAAGATTCATAGATACTTATTTGATTGAATGAGAACATAGTGAGATGAAAAATGCTTTATTTAATTCCCAAGTCTCTAAGTTTGTTTTTGTTTATTTTAAATATATCGATATTTATTTTCAGACATTGGTTATTAATCAGTGTTACATCTCATAACCAGAGTGATACAGCAAAGAATCTCAGAATTCAATGTATGCCTCTTTTCATTTTTGCAACTTAAAAACATGGAAAAATATTGCTCTTGGAAAAATTAGTGCCCCGGGAGGAAGCTGTGACCTGGTGGAGATGAAGTCAAGAATCCTGCTATCCAATCATTGTTCTACCACCTACTCTCTCTGGACTCTGTGCTACTGGAATCTCTGCTCCAAACCCAAGTCCCTCATAGGTGATTTGGGGCCTACAATACCCCGGTAGGGTATTACTGATGGTGAAATGTAGTGCCTGGCACGTAGTAAGCACTCAGTAATTATTAAATCTAAATGTTTATCTCTTTACAGGATTGAAGCCAGTGGTTATAAACTATTAATCAGCAGTTTTCTCCCATCACTACTTTGTGCTCATAAGGGCAGCTCTATATCCTAAGTACTTTTAAACTGGCAGTTCCAGATAGGGTTGACTTTATTGGGCTCTAAAACTGAAACCACAACTATAAATCACGTTCATCTCAAACATGTTCTTCTGCTCCCTTTATATTATTGAGATTCTCTCTGAACAAACTCATTTTGCCTGGGGACTTCACAAGTTAATGAGCCATCATGATCAGGGTGTCTGTTATATTAGAAGCATTCGAATAGGCTGTTGTGGAAGGTGGGCACAGGAAACCGTAAAGTGCACTTCCTGCCCTCTTGGGAGCTTGCAATTAAGTTGAGGAGAAAGAGACAGAGACAGGCAGGTATACAACCTATACCAACAAGAGGTTAGCTCTGCATTTGAGTACACTAGCCAACAAGGGCTGTTTGAGTGATCACTGTGGAGTAGCCTAAGCAGGATGGAGAGGAGTGGGAATTAATGGAAAATGTTTGCTCTAGAGACAGGGATTAAAGGAAGACTATAACTTGAATAAAAAAGAAAAGAGAAAGAAATCTAGCATTGAACTGGAGAAATCCATGGGTTCCCCATATCCCACCTCTGTAGTAGATTTCCTATCTTCTTCTTCACTAGACACCTGAAAATTAGCATTGATGTGTCACATGGTCCCACAAAATTTCTGGTGACTTTCTTCATCTTGAATTTACATACAGATGATAACCATCAAACCACTTTAAAATTATATTACTATACTTTATATATAAATTCTCTTCTCCAGTTTCATGAAGATATGTCTCAAATTGTTCGCTTTAGAAAAAAAAATATTTCCCTGAAAATAATTTTAAGTCTCTAGCATCCTTGGAGGCTGTCCATGCATATTTTCCCCAGAGCTTTTCTAAACCTCTGAGCCTCCTCATTCGTACAGAAGAGAAAGGAGGTATTCCAAAGGGAAACTCAGATTTACAATATAGAAGGTAGCTAAGGGACTTGAGGGTTCTTCACAAAAAAACATTGTGTGAGCCTGGGTTTGAAATGTTATTTTTATGATGCCAACTATGGTAATTGCACTGTCCCTGTAGTATTAGAGGTAGGTGGCTAATTTTCACAGTAACTCAGGCCATCATCGTCAGACTAGGTGTTTACTGTCCTGGTCTCATTAGATGTTGGCTGATTATTTTTCTCAGTGGAATTATAAATGTTTTTTCTTCCCTTGGTGGATTTGATTTTTCACATTCAAAATGTCTACTTTATCCGATGTCCTGCTTATATTTACACTGAATGGGCTTGGGATGTCTAAGTATCAATTCTAAATCTTTCAGTGTTTCAGTCCTCAGCTTCTAAACTCATTTTCACACTATTTATTGTTTTCTACCTTTAAAAACTGGTTCTGTGGAGTAATTTTGCTAGCACTACTACATGAATTAATGATATAACCTCCATTATAGTGGCTTTCATCAAGACGTTTGGGGCTTTTCCTACATAGCATAGGAGCACTTAAAAGACAGCACAGACTATGGCCATAGAGCAAATGTATATGCTGTACTACAGTTACCAGGGATGCTCTTAGGACAGAGCTCTACCAAGGCTTACTGAGCTAATACTGATGGAGGAGGCTCTGAGGCTCAGACAGATGGCATTGTTCACTAACATTCTCATTTAATGAACTCTAAGGAGCCTGGAGTAAAAGACCTGTATTCACAATTCTATCGGAGCATGAACACCAGTATACACGGAGCAATGATGAATGAAACAAAAGCAAAATAGGTATTAGAGAGGGAAGTAAAATGAACACAAGAAAATACGTTGCTTTCATTTTAAATGCCTTTCCACAGGATTCTCTGGCAATTTTCTGTTTGTGCTAAGAGCTAGTCTCCTCCCTAGTCAAAGATTGGCCATCAACAAACTAGCACAGGAACAGAAAACCAAATACCTCATGTTCTTACTTAGAAGGGGGAGCTAGTGATGAGAACATATGGGCACATGCAGATGGAACAACACATTGGGCCTATATGAGGGTGGAAGGTAGGAGGAGGGAGAGGATGAGGAAAAATAACTAATGGGTACTAGGCTTAATACGTGGATGACAAAATACTCTGCACAATGATCTCCCATGACACAAGTTTACCTATACAACAAACCTGCACATATATCCCTGAATGTAAAATAAACATTAAATAAAAAATAGGCCAGGCCCACTGGCTCATGCCTGTAATCCCACCACACTGGGAGGCTGAGGTGGGCCGATCACCTGAGGTCAGGAGTTTGAGACCAGCCTGGCCAACATGGCAAAACCCTGTCTCTACTAAAAATACAAAAAATTAGCAGACATGGTGGTATGAGCCTGTGATCCCAGCTACTGAGGAGGCTGAGGTAGGAGAATCACTTGAACCTCAGAGGTGGAGGTTGCAGTGAGCTGAGATCATGCCACTGCACTTCAGCCTGGGCAACAGAAAAAGACTCTCAAAAAAAAAAGAAAGAAAGAAAGAAAAAGAAAAAGTCAAATTAATAGAAAGAAAATAAATACATAAAAAATAAAGACTGGCCATCTACTGCAGATGGCTAGGAGGAGAAAAGACTTGCCTGCCTTATATTATTATTTTTTCCTTAATCAGAAAACGTTAAGTGGAAGGGTTATTGGAGTTCCACTAAGCTACATGCTGGCTTTCCCAAATTGTAGAAGAAAAAGACATTAAAAAAAAAAAAACAAAAACCTAGACTCAGTCTGGGAGAAATGAACAGTGAGGAAAAAATTATTGTATACAAAGACCAAGCTCCTTAAAATTTGAAAAATCATGCCCAAAGTAGCTAGGATGTATTTATTATATATTCCTATATAACAAATTATTCCCCAAACTTGGTAGTATAAAATAGCAAACATGTATTATTTCTCATTTCTGTGGGTCAGGAATCCAGGCGTCATTTGGCTGGATGATTTTGGTTTAAGGTCTTTGTATTAGTCAGGGTTCACTAGAGGGACAGAACCATATATATATATATATATATATATATATATATATATATATATTTCTGTCCAAGTCTCAAATCAAGGAGAGTCAGTCCAAGTCTCAAAACTGAAGAACCTGGAGTCTGATGTTTGAGGGCAGAAAGCATCCAGTGCAGGAGAAGATGTAGGCAGATAAGCTAGGCCAGCCTCTCCTTTTCATGTTTTTCTGCCTACCTTATATTCGCTGGCAGCTGATTAGATTGTGCTCACCAGATTAAGGATGGGTCTACCTTTCCCAGCCCACTGACTCAAATGTTAATCTCTTTTGGCAACACCCTCACAGACATACCAGGATCAATACTTTGTATCCTTCAATTCATTCAAGTTGACAGTCAGTATTAGCCATCATAGTCTTTCAGGAGGTTGCAGTCAAACCATTGACAAGGGTTTCAGTCTCATCTGAAGTCTCACCTTGGGAAGCATCTGCTACCAAGCTTGCTCACAGGGTTGTTAACAGTCTTCAGTTCCTTGCTAGTCATTGGTCTGGAGGCCTCAGTTTATTGCTAGCTGTTTGCCAGAGACCTACCTCAGTTCCTTGACATATGAGCCACTCCATGGGGCATGGAGCATGGCAGCCAGCTTCCCTCAGAGCATGAAAGCAAGAAAGAACGTTTAAGATGAAACCATGGCCTTTCATCTTCAGGAAGGAACATCCCATCACATTTGCCATACTCTATTTATCGGAAGTAAGTCACTAGGTCTAGCCCACACTTAAGAGGTGAAAATTACACAAGGGTGGCCAGGTTTGGTGGCTGACGCCTATAATCCCAGCACTTTGGGAGGCCAAAGTGGGCAGATCACTTGAGGTCGGGAGTTTGAGACCAGCCTGGCCAACATGGTCAACCCTGTCTCTACTAAAAATACAAAAATTAGCCAGGTGTGGTGGCATTTGTCTGTAATCCCAACTTCTTGGGAGGCTGAGGCATGAGAATCACTTGAACCCAGGAAGTGGAGGTTGCAGTGAGCCGAGACAGTGACATTACACTCCAGCCTGGGTGACAAGAGGACAACTCCATCTGAAGTAAGAAAGAAAGAAAAAAGGAAGAAAAGAAGGAAGGAAGGAAGGAAGGAAGGAAGGAAGGAAGGAAGGAAGGAAGGAAGGAAGGAAGAAAGGAGGGAAGGAGGGAGGGAAGGAGGGAGGGAGGGAAGGAGGGAGGGAGGGAGGGAAGGAGGGAAGGAAGGAAGGAAATAAATTACACAAGGGCATGAATACCTCTAAAAGGTGAAGATCACTGAGGACCGTCTTATAGGACACCCACCACACCTACCTATAAGCTTAAATGTATTGAGAGATCATTTGCCTTACCCGTGTCTTCTCAGCTAAGCAGTACAAAGACCAGAAATACAGTTTCCAAAATAGTCAGTCGAGCTGAGGTGTCTGTATATCCTGTCTTGCCCAGGAAAGTCATGGTTTAGGCCTATTTCCCTGGTGTGATTATAAGAAATGTCCTCATTTTTTAGGTGCTTTCAAAGGTGCCTAAATTTAAATAATACATTCCATTGGAGCTGTTAAATACAACTTTCTGTGTGAATGGAAATGTCTTGCATCGGTGCTGTTCAGTATGGCAGCTACTAGCCAGCTGTAGCTATGAACACTTGAAATGTTACCAGTATAACTGAGCCAACTGAATTTTTAAAAGTTGTTTCATTTTAATTAATTTAAATTTAAATAGCCACAAGCAGCTAGTGACCGCTGTCTGGGACAGCACATTACAGGGTCATAACCTAAGGTTAGCCCTCTTCCGTGGGCAGGAAAACTGAGACAGAAGCCTCTTTAGTTTGACCCACTTCTGCTCAATGTGGTGATCTGGAGCACATCATTTTAACTCTCTGGGCATCAAATGAGGAACCCTTATCTATAAAGTGATGTTAGAACTTTGCAGAAGCATCGATTGCTCCTCTCATCCTCATTTTCTCTCTTACCATAATTACTCCTGCTAGAATGCTATCTTTTGCCACTACCCCCTACAAAACCCCTCTTGCCAAGGTCATAAATAGCTTCTAGGTTGACAAATCTCATACTTTTTTTTTTTTTTTTTGAGACAGAGTTTTACTCTGTCACCCAGGCTGGAGTGCAATGGCGTGCTCTTGGCTCACTGCAACCTCCGCTTCCTGGGTTCAAGAGATTCTCTAGTGCCTCAGCTACCTGAGTAGCTGTGATTATAGGTGTGGCCCACCACACCTGGCTAATTTTTGTATCTTCAGTAGAGACAGGGTTTCACCATGTTGACCAGGCTGGTCTCAAACTCCCAACCCCAGGTGATCTGCTTGTCTCAGCCTCCCAAAGGGCTGAGATTACAGGCATGAGCCACCATGCCCGGCCACAAATCTTATACATTTTTTTAAATCTATCTTTCTAAATTTCTGATCAACTCTGATTATTGGAACCCTTTTCTTGTGTTATCTATGACACCGATTTCTATTAGTTTTCCTCCCACTTCTCTGGCTAATGTTTCTCAGTCTCCTTTTGTAGCCCTTCCTTTTCCAGTGGTCCATGAAATGTAACAATCTTGATGGATCATGTCAATTCCAACTCTAAGATGTATCTCAAATCAATTCAGTTCTTTCCATCTCTTTTTCGTTCAATACTGTCCGAGCCACTATCATCTTGTCCATCATAATAGTCTCATAATTGGTGTTACAGCTTCTACATTTGCTTTTCTCCATGAAATAGACAGTGGTCTTTTTAAATGCAAATAAAAATCACTTTACCTTTTAAAACCCATCAAAATGGTCTACAAACCCCATCTGATTTGGGTTCAGGCTCCTTTACAGCTTTAACTCATGTTCATGTCCTTCTTCCAGACCTCCAGCCAAAGATGGCTTCTTTTAGTTCCTCAAATACACTAAAGTGCTTTCCTGTTAGAGTCTACTTCATCTGTTTTCTCTACCTGGAATGTTCTTCCTTGAATTGAGTAACTCCTCATCCTCTCTCTCTCTCTCTCTCTCTCTCTCTCTCTCTCTCTCTCAGGTCTCAAGTCTCAGTTTGTAAGATCACCCCCTTATAAGATCTATCCCAACCTAATTTATGTGCCTGCTTTTCTTCCAGAATAACTCTGTCTTTCTTTTATAACATTTATTATCATTTAATGGGATTATTCATTTAGTGTATAAACTTCTCCTCTAGAATCTAAGCTCTCTGAGTCAAAGATCTTGTCTGTTTTGTTCTGCATTGTATAAAATGTCAAGCACGGTGCTTACAACATACTAAGCACACAGCAAATGTTTGCCAATTAAATAACTTTACTTCCATAATGTAGTGTGCCATTTGCCATTTGCCTTAGACCCTATTTGGAATTCCCCTGAGGACAGTTTAATATTTTGTACTCTTGGATGATTTATCTGCATTCTAATCAAGCTCTTTCTAACCTATTCTTAACTTCTTGGCAGTTACCATGTTTGAAGAGCTGATGTAAATTTTCTGGCATTTAGAAGGTTAGAAAAGACAGAGTGAAATAACTCAACCTGGGTCACGGTTGGACTGTGCCCTTGGTTTTGTCCCTTTAAGAGTATATTTCCAGCTCCAAGAGAATCACCAATCAGCTGACGAGAATAGTAGGCTGTGCACCTGTTAAGTTTGTGAAATTAGTACCCCACTCAGCCTTCAAATTCATCTGCCTCTTGTTATATCTCTGGCCATCCCATTCCAGGCTGGACTTCTGTCCTGGCTTTTACTGACTTCCTGAACAGCTTGATTGCTTCTCTTGGATATAGACCTTGCTCTTTTATATGTCCGATGTGACTAGTTTGAACCTAATAAAGGACCACAGCCTACTCTGACACAGCCCCAAGAACTCCCACCCTTCTGCCTTTCTCTCCAACCTTCCCTGACCCTCCTCCCAACTCATACCTGGTATGCTGCCTTTCCAGGCAGCCTTGATTTGCTCTGATTATGACCAAGCCCTGCCTTCTACTGCCCAATCTCAGAAGGTGACTTAAGCAATGCCCGCACAATTCCTCTTCTATTATATAATGCTTTTGGTTTCATTGGTTCACAAGTTTAAGAAAATTATAATTCTGCCCTAAAGCTGAGTAATAAACCATCAGTTAAGGGTATGTGGAAGAGCACTATTATTTCCAACAGTTAATGGTACTCTCCAGAGAGTCCCTGCCTTTATATTTTTGGCATTCTCTGATCACTTGCAATCATCTACTGTAGCTGATGTCACATAGCTCAGTGTTCCACTATCCGGAGAGACTCTTTCTTCTCCTCTTAATGTTTCTGCTTGCAAAGGCTGACTCAGAAAACTCTAGAAAAGTCCACCGTATTATTGTTATACTTTCTCATTGGTTTTACTATAAGAGCAAGATTTTTTATGTGTAATGTTTCTAGAAAAAATATCCTCATTTCTTTTTTTATATTCTCCTACTGTAAAACCAGGTTTTTATAAAAACATATCCATATGTGTATTTTTAAAATATCTTATTAATACAAAAGTATTAACCAGCATATATGTCCTGTTAGTCAATATGATTAAAAAGCTTTCCATGTTACCCCACTGCTGAAGCCTCTGCCCTCTAGCTAATGCCACCGTGTTGAGATGTCAGACTGATTGAATCACAATGTATCACTGTGAGACCTTGAACAACTCACTGGAGCTTCCTGAATCTCAGCTTCCTCATCCATGAGATGGACATAAATAGTACCAGCTGCCTCGCAGGATGTGGGTACCAAGTAAGAGAGACACTGAAAACACATACCAACCTCTCTTACACCTGGGGATGGAGGCCAAATCATGCTGAAACAGACCTTCTTTGTTCTAGGTAGAGTCTCCTGAATGTCTGACTTATACGAATGTAGAGTGAATAAATTTTCATTGTCTGGAACAAAAAGTTTAACAAAATTTTGCATGACTAAGTCAAGACTGTCTTTCATTGAGAACTCTGATATGAAAAGCTGGTCAAGGTGGAGGAGCAGATCAATTTGCATAAGAAATTCAGAGGCTTTGGGGGAGGATTGTCCAAGACCCACATTTCTACTCATACGAAGCCAAAGTGACCTGTTGCCCTGGAACAAGGTAGCACTCAAGGTTCAGTGCCATGGAAGGGTAAGGATGAGTCAGGTTGGCATGGCGGTTGACTTTAGGCACAATCACTGGGCAATGAAGTATGAGCTTAGGAGCAAAAATCAGGGTCACCACCGTGTCCTGAGAAAGAGCATGAAAAGCAGGTGTTTCCCAGAAGCAGCAGCCATGCCTTATTTTTGAATGTACTGATCAGCCTTCAAAAGAAACACTCTGGGCTCCAAGAGGCAACAATAGTAGTAGACTGATGAGATTCACGTGTTCTCTTCTTCTCCCATCCCCCCTTTCCTCTTCCTCCTCCTCGACCTCCTACTATCTTTGGCACTTTAAAAAGTAGTAACATGCTTGGACTAAAGTCCCCAGGGTTCTTGAACTATTTTGTGGTGGTAGACCCCATTAAAAAAGTACTAACTCTTATGTGACTGCTACAGTAGTACAAGTAAGCAAAGAAGCAGATAATTTAAAAGCATATAGAAGTGACTATATTCATACCTTGAGTCAGAAGAGATAACACTATTTATAATAGTTAAAGAGTTGTATATGTAGAAGACTTTTGTAAATAACAACATTCTATGTTAAATATGAGAAGGTTTTTTTTTTTTTCTTTCAGTTTTTGCCTGTGGCATTTACTCAAGACCCAGTATATTTCAAAATTGTCCCAGGTTGTCTGAAGGGCTCCCAGAAATGAACCTAGATCTAGAATAAAAATAAACATTCTAAGACACATTTAGATTATTTCTTTTTGAGATAGGGTCTCACTCACTCTGTTACCCAGGTTGGAGCCCAGTGGCACAATCAAGTCTCACTATAGCCTCAACCTCCTGGGTTCAATTGATCCCCCTACCTCAGCCTTACGAGTGGCTGAGACTACAGGTGCACACCATGATGCCCAGCTCATTAATGTATTTTTAGTAGAGACAGGGTCTCACCATGTTGCCCAGGCTGATCTCAAATTCCTGAGCTCAAGTGGTTGTCCCGCCTCAGTCTCCCAAAGTGCTGAGATTATAGATGTGAGCCATTGCTCCTGGCTGAACTCTTCTTAACTCTGAAATAAAATGTTATGAAGGAATGTTTGAGATAACTTTAGACTAAGTAAGGAATACCATAAGCCAATCAGCTCTAAGTTTGCAGAACAAAAACTATATCAAGATCTTTGTAACAATTTCCCAGTTCCTATATAAAAACTAGTAGAGAACCACCAGACACCACCGGCCCCAGGATCCTGCACCTCACCTCATATGTGAAGTAGCTGCAACTGCTGTGTGACCAGGAAAGAGATTACACTTTGGGATCTGGAGATTTCCATTCTTAGCTAAGTTCTTGGTCTCCAACTAGCTCCTCAGTTCCCTCCTCAAACTGTCCCCACTATCCTTAGCCAAGCTTCTCTGACCACATTACAGACATGACCTATTCCTTAGGCATCCATTACCTAGCCCAGCACAGCACCATTTCTCTTCCACATGGCAACATAACTTGAGTCTCCTTTTCATTTTGTGCTTCTATTGCTTTCTTTTCCTCACAACACAACATGATAATCCAACAATTCTTCTCTCCCATTTTCCATACCTATGATCATCAGTCATGCCTGCCTCCAAATTCCAATTTCTAAAACCAATTTTCCTTACCCTGCAAGGTGATATAAAATTGCTACCCTGGTCTTCTCACTGTAGCCTAAATAGTGCCTAGCGTGTATCATGTCTTCCACATAGAGTCACTCGGAAGAAACACAATTATTTTGCATTAACTATTTTTCTTAATGAAACTAGCGTATATTTATTTTCAGCCATTTAAGAATATTCAGGCTTGCTGTGATACTAGATATCTTCTTCAGAAACATTTATTGCCTTCATTTTTCTCTCTTTGTAGTTGTACCTGATATTTCCATTATTCTCAATAAAAATGAGTGCTGTATATTATTTATTTGTTCATTCAGTTACATGCCATCTGGTTTCTAGTTCACCAAAGAACTTAAGGTGACTTACATAAATACTCAAAATACAGCATTATGAAGTAAATTTAAAATAAGTAGGGGGAAAACTTTCTTTTAAGTACAAATATAAAATAGATTTTTGGAATAAATATAGTATGAAGCTTTACACCATAAAACTTCATATAACTGCTTTGGGTGAATCACTAATTTGGCTCTCAGGTTCCTAGCTATCAGCTCCAAAAGAAAAGCCCAATCAGTTTAACAGTGTTTGCAAGAGAAATACGAAGTAGTCACTCGGAAGGAACACAATTATTTGGGATGTTAAGACCAGATAGGAATGTCACCCATGGGGGCCACTGAGAAGAGTCCCGTGAACCACATGCCCGTAACAGGCTAACAGGGAGTACACAGAAGTTTTATTGGACATTTGAACAGGGCTCCCTACTAAAAGGCTATGGTAACTTTCCCAAGGACAATGGAGTGTAAACATCTTGACATGCCTTTGGTATGAATGATGTGGACAGAAACACAGATCTCTGGTGACCTGACTTAATCTAGAAGTAAATATAGAGATATAAAAGAACAGATGCAGTGCATAACTTCCAAGACATTTTCCCTGAGATGGGTTCTCTCAGCTAAGTTTTGATTTAAAGTAAGTGCCAATCACTACCAATGAGAAACCAGCCACTTGTCAGCCACTATATACATGATCTGGGATACTCATATCAACCTCAAAGGTGGAAATTATTATTCATATTATGTTGATGAGGGAGCTGGGACTCTGAGAAGTTAAATAACTGGCCCAGAGCCACTATAGCTAGAAAGTAAGGTGATAGGGATTTGAAGCCCAAGGCTCGGTTCCAAATTCATTTAATTATAAAAATTCTCACACATTCAGAAAGATATAAAGATGAATGTAACAAACAAATGAATAATAACTCACCATCATGCCAACAGATGTTAACATTTTCCTCTACTCTAATCAGTATACCAATGCACCAAATTTCCTCCTCTTGTTGCTTCTTTTGTGTCTAAGAAATGGAAACAGCCTAATAAGGATTGGAAGACTGCTTTTTTTCCAACCACACCAGCAGAGAAATTTCCTGACTGCTTTCTTTTATAAATCTCTACTGTCTTTGCCCAAAAATGGATTTGGCTGCATTATTTAAAACACACTGTGCTTTTTTTTTTTTTTTTTTTTTTTTTCCCTTGGCTTACAGGCAGGCACAACTGGGGACTAAAATCTTAATGCTGACCTGGAGAAGAAAAGGCTCTGCTGTTGGTTCATCTGTCAACTTCTGACAAGAGTGCCAGTGTCCCCACCTCCATCTCTAAAGATCCCTCGAAATTCAAAACACAATATGTGACTGGTCAATATTTTTTTCTTCAACTTGGCTGAACATGAATAAGACACATGGAGAGAATATTTATTTCAAAGGTACCACATTTTAGGCAAGTGAATCTTTTCATTTAAGTTCAATTGGGAAAATTTTTAATTTAAAAAGTTAAAGTGGGTTCAAGGTCTCATAATCATGGGTATGTGTTGATTTAAAATATACTTTTCAACTGGGCGCAGTGGCTCACACCTGTAATCCCAGCACTCTGGGAGGCCGAGGTGGTGGATCACCATGTTGGGGTTTCACTCTGAGATCAAGAGTTCAAGACCAGCCTGGCCAACATGGTGAAACCCCATCTCTACTAAAAATTTTAAAAAATTAGCCAAGTGTGGTGTCACGTGCCTGTAGTCCCAGCTACTCAGGAGGCTGAGGCAGGAGAATCACTTGAACCCAGAAGACGGAGGTTGTAGTGAGCCGAGATCACGCCACTGTACTTAGCCTGGGTGACAGAGTGAGACTCCATACAAAAAAAAAAAAAAAAAAAAAAATATATATATATATATATATATACTAAATAATAAAAAATATATATATATACTTTTCCTCTTCTTCCACATCTATTCAGTATAAACTCTGGAAAGCCACAAAATGTAAAAGAATTTTCCTAAACCAAAGATGGCCTAAATTTCAGAATAAAAATGAAAAAATCTAGAGAAAAACAGTGGCAGCTACTGAAAAATTAAATATTTTACATATATATATATAGACACACACAATATGCATGTGTGTAAATATATATATTCATTCTCTTCAAATAATTGGCATAAAACCGGGCAAGGCCTACCTAGTTATTTGTTATTGCATTTAAGTTAAAAAACGGTATATCGTACTCTTAGAACTTTCATTTGGACTACTATGTCTGAATCGCTATAAATTTTAAAACTTGTGATGGATACAATGACCATTTGAGTTAGCAGTCCTGAGTTCTAAGTTTCATACTATTGGTACCCAGATACTAACAAGAAACATCAACAACTCCAAATAAGTGAATTTACTTGTCAATATTTTATTCATCCAGCTAAAGAAATATTTGAAGTCCTTTACTCTCTTGAGCCAAACTTTTAAGATTTGCACCCAGTTCAATTTTTTAAAACATTTTTTAAAGCTCTCCCACATTTTGCTTTTCTGACATTAGATAATATTTGGACCCTTTTTTATTTCCTGACAGCCAGTAAATGCTTAGACTTTACACGTAGGAATGATATACAGTGGCAGGCAGGCAGACACAGACTGCCTGTGTTTAGTGAAGCAGAGACATAAAACAAATATATGGATCTTTTGGACCCAAAATTCACATTGTTTTTGTGGTTGTGTGTTTCCTGAAAGTATCAATTCAGAATCATAAATATTGGCAATTAGATGATCATTAGTGATCTTATTGATCAAATTTCCTTCATTTTTAGAAATTTACACTAAAACTGGAGAGTTAAAGTGCTTTGTCCCAAATAATATGACATGTCCATGGGAATCAGCACTCAAAACATCACTTCAAATCTTCTCATCACTCCACAAAGACAGTATTGGGTATCTAGTTTCTCAGGCAATATTTCTTTCAGTCTTTCTTTAACCTTTTCTATGTTACCCTGTGTGTGGAGACAAACCTTTGGCTCTGATATAACTAAAATTGCTATGATTTTTTGGTAGCTGTTCAAAACAAATAAATCTTCTATGTATTTTACTAGTCAGGTTTATTCTTCTAGTTCTCACAGAAGCAGCCATCGACCTCTTCTCTTTCTTTGACCCAATAAAAAGATAGTCAAACCAGGCCAAATATTTTTAATACCATCCCCCTAAAAAATAGTACACACATACACGCACACACACACACACACACACACACACACACACACACACACACACACCCCTGTGTGTGCATACGCAGAGGGACAACAAAATCAATTGTTGGAGAGCAATACAATAAAAGAGACAAAAGGGAGCTTTCTACAAGCCCAGTAAAAGTCATTTCAGCACCAATTTCACACTCCTGAACTCTGGTTGCTCTTGGTCTAACATCCTCCTGTTACCATTTCTTGGTGTCCCAGCTCCAACTGGACATTGGATACTGAGCATGAAAATGTCCATTAAGGACACCATGCCTGTAATCAAATACTAAGATAATATTATCTCAGAGTGTACAGAGGGTATCATTTTCTTGCTCTTCTTAAGTATTCATAGCTAAATGATTTATGGGCACACAAATGGATATAATGTCCCATAATATATAACAGGACTAATATTTAATGTGTTTCTTTTTTACTTTGTTTGAATGAAATCCCCCCAAATACTTTTAGCAAATGATCATTAATTATGTGCATTGTCAAATGCTCTTGGTTTCTAATACGGAGGCCTCAGAATTTACAGTCCCCAGCTTTCTGCTAGTGTCCATAAATTCAAAGCAGGTGACAGCGCTCAATAAAATAGCCCCATCACCGGAACAGAAGCCACAAATTGTTCACTTTTGGACATACCATGAATTTTTTTCTAATGTCTATAACATGAGTTGAAAAATACCCCTTTGAAAATGTTATTCTGAGGAAACTCAGATTATCTGAAGCTGTTTTTAAAAAAAAAAAAAAGGATTCTATGACCCACAAGAGCTAAATTTGGCCTTCAGCCTGTGGTTTTCTCAGTTGCATATTTTGGATAGATGGACTACCTGGGACAGAGGTAAAAACCACAGTGGTTTCTTGGGGACTATTTGTCACCAAATATAATTTCCAAAAAAATAAAGAAAAGTTTTAAAGGAAAAATGTTTAAATAGAGTTGTGACTTCATAGTTAATTTACTTAATCTTCAATGTCTTTGCAAATCCATTACACACTTGGGATGTCAGAGGGGTCTACAAATTACCAAGTTGTTTGAAGTTTGCTGCTTTCTGAAGTGGCTTTGGTCATTTATTTTCATAGAAATGTTATTTCTTCAACTTACAAGGTATGTAAGAGCAAGGTCTTTTGAGACAGCCATCTGAATATAAAATGATTATCCACGTTTCTAAAGAAAGGTGACTTGTTTTTTACATAAAGTTCTCTAGGAAGCATTTAGAAATTTGAGAATATAAAAAAACCAAACTTCAATTTTCAAAGTCTGTAAGAAGTGTCTATGTAAAAGAGAGAAATACAGAGAAAATACTGGAAAGATGTGCTGTTTTGACCTGAGGTGAGCCAGAAAGAATGAAGTGTAGTTAGTGTTGGAGTCTTCCAGTCTGAAACTCTCCAAATACTTTAGATCAAAAAGCCGCAATGTAAGAAGATATTGTCACCTTGTTATTTGGATACCAGACTTGAAATTGAAGAAATAGTTGGCTCTTCAGTTTATGCGAGACCTAATAATCAAGTATGGCAAACTAGATACTAGGGTAAGTAATAAATTGTGCCAAAATACTTTTTTTACTTGAAAAAATCTATCCTGTAAGGGTTTAAAGAGTCCAACTAAAAACAGAAACACGTATATACTACCCTACCTTTAATAATTTGAAACTGCATAACAGAATATTAGTGAATGTTGCCACTAGAGATTTTGTCTGAATAATATATTCCTAGTCAAAGTCTCCAACTAAAACTATGTATTAGTCCATTTTCATGCTGTTGATGAAGACATACCTGAGACTGGGTAATTTATATAAAAAAAGAGATTTAATGGACTCACAGTTTCACGTGGCTGGGGAGGCCTCACAATCATGGCAAAAGGTGAAAGGCATGTCTTACATGGTGGCAGACAAGAGAGAATGAGAATCAAGCAAAAGGGATTTCCCCTTATAAAACCATCAGATCCCGTGAAACTTATTCACTACCATGAGAACAGTATGGAAGAAACCACCCCCATGATTCAATTATCTCCCACTAGGTTTCTCCCACAACATGTGGGAATTATGGGAGCTACAATGCAAAATGAGATTTGGGTGGGGACATAGTCAAACCCTATCAAACTAATACAAAATGCAACAATATAATAAAAGGGAAAAAACACATGAAATGTAGCAATAAGAAGGTGGAGTAAGGAGTAAAAAGGAATAAGAAACATTACCTGCCCAAAAGGTTTAAAGAAGATAAATATGATAAAGAGTAAGATAAATGAATGTAAGTCCCCCCCCAAATCCAAATGCAACCATTTCAGTTGGAGAAATTACACCCATGGGGTACAGAACATGAGTTTTTTGATTCCCTGTCCAGTGTTCTCTCCCTTATGCAAGGCTAAGCCTTTACAGTCCTTCACTGTACTGCAAACTACAAATAATCTTACCCCTTATGTCAAACCTGCAAAACTTTGGCTAGGACCCAGCCCTCCAACTTCTTTCCTGAATAACAGGGCTTTCCTTGTTCTATCCAGGTATTGTTTTATCATAGGAATCAGCTTCATTCTAAAAGAAGAGATTCCTATCCCTGAGACAGTGATGGAGCTCCTCTAACCCACAAGATACAGTTTAGGCATATTTTCTTCAAATACTCTCCCTAATGTGGCAAAGAACTGCTCCTCCCACCTCAGGAAAGCAGCCTGCCCTGGTTTCTAGGACAGGCAAACCTGTTTCTTATAATAGGCAGGGCTATATTACCACAACTTTCCTTCATCTTCAGCTCATCTGTTATCTGCTACTCCCATTCTTTTTTCTTACTAGGAGCCAAAATAAGGAGTTTCCTAGTTCCTTGAAATCCCATCTATTGTTCAACCTTCTCTGTACCCATTCAGGACAATTCTTGGATCTTATAGGAAAGCTGCTTTTAGAGTTGTAGGTTGACCTGTGTTGCTGCTAATCTGTCTGCTGGATTGTCTTAACATCTCACTTGGCTTTAGGAAGATCCTGTTAAAGTTATTTGGTACAGTAAGCCTTAAGGCAATGTCACCATTGTTATTTTATTTTATTTTATTTTTTAAAGCATTTTGTTTCTGATCTCTTTGATGGGAGAAGTTATTTATTTGGGTTTGAGGTTGTGCTTTTGGAATGGGAAGAGGGGTTACTGGGGTCAGGTGTCCCCATTAGGGAAGGAATTGTAACATTAAACAAGAGAACCAGAGCCAGATTTATTATTCTCTGAATGATTCACCCTTCAGGAAGGAAATATTTGCCTCTCCTGGGCAGAGATTAGTTCATAAGGTTCACAACTGAAGCTAAGGCAGAGAAACAAGATTAAAACTAGACCTCTCAAAATTTAGATATCCAAAGTAGTTACTCTTCTATTAATTGGTATGTTAATAATCAAGAGGTGTGTTGAAGAAGAATGGGTTGGGGAGGGCATTTTTTTTTCCAAGAAAAGAAAAAAAAATCCTAAAAATAAGTAATTGTGAAGATAAGAAAGGTGATTTAAAACAGGGTTTTATCTAGGTGCCCATGAAGCAGAGAGCCCCTTTTGGCGTAAGTTGCTCAAATAGTGCTGTCTACAAAGCTTGAAAATGTTAATTTGTCTAGAAGCATAAGATCAGAATGGTAATTCAATCCCTACCATGTGCACCCCGAAAGTAGCAACTCATGAACAAAAGCATCCCAATATTTCGGCAAGTAGTCACATCTGGCAATTTCATTAACCCACAAGTTTTTCATCTGGAAATGGATCCAGATGTTTTAGGAAAATTTGTATTGGATCTGAAAGTATCTGGATCTTTTTGGCAAAGTGCTGTTTTTAGACTGATATCAGACCCTTTAGTTCCATCTATATGAAAGGGCCCAGATTCTGTTTCTATGTGATTTTGCCCCAAAAGAAAGGCAAAGTGCTTTTGTAATGTGTGTACTCCATTCTGGTGGGTCTGCAGACTGTTGCTCTTGTAGACCACCCATAAAAAGAAAAGAAAAATGGCCATCCCTAGGCTTTAATGCAGAGCATAAACTTTTACTGCTTTATTAGATACTATGTCCTCACAAAAATTGGCTATTTCCATTGAACTAAAGTAAAAGAAACTTAGGTGAGTCAGAAAGACCCAACACAGTGATCCATTATACCTCGCTTCTCACCTTTAGAACAGATTATATTTACAACAACTCTGACCAATAAAATATACAACACTTTTAAAGTCCCCTAGAGGAGCAGATTCTATCATTATTAATGTCAGTCCAGTCTAGTTCTTACAAACCCTCAATGAAAAGGAAATTGTGTTTATTTGGGGTTATTAGGCATTAACAACCCACCTTCCCCATACCGTGGTCTCTGGGATACTCAGGAAGCAACGGTAGTAGTTAGGTTGCTCACTCTCCACCTTTCCTGACGTTCAGGGCTAAGTGTCCCTACACTCCAGGATACAGGGTGATAACAGCTGCCACTGGCTGACTCTAATCCCATTGCTCACCTATTTCCTCTGCCACTTTTGGTGGTTAAAGTTCAGCATTCAAATCAAACTCTTCCATGCACAAGCTGTGCGACTCTGAACAAACCATGTAATCAGTTTCTTCATCTGGAAAATGATGAGTATAACAGTACATACTCAACAGATTGCTTTAAGATGCAAACAAGGTTATTTATGTAAAGTGCTTAGCAGGGTAATTACTCAAAAATTGTTAATTATTCTAGTGGGTGTGTTTAAAATGACCACCACTAATTCTTTCTTTATTCCTCCCTTTGTCCCCTAGTCCTGGTACCTCTCACTCAGACTTTTAGACCCTTGGCCGTAAAACAGAGATTGTCCCATAAAATCCATTTCAGAGCAAATTATGCTATCTCAGAGCTAGGTTGTAGGAACTTTGACATGGCCCTGAACTCAACCACTTAAAGTTAACTTTTTTTTTTTTTTGAGACAGAGTCTTGCTTTGTTGCCTAGGCTGGAGTGCAATGGCATGATCTCTGCTCACTGAAACTTCCACCTCTTGGATTCAAGCAATTCTCCTGCCTCAGCCTCCAAAGTAGCAGGGATTATAGGCATGGGTCACCGTGCCTGGCTACTTTTTGTATTTTTAGTAGAGATGGGATTTCCCCATGTTGGCCAGGATGGTTTCGAACTCCTGACCTCAGGTGATTCACCCACCTCAGCCTCCCAAAGTGCTGGGATTACAGGCTTGAGCCACCATACCCAACCTAGGGTGAACTTTTTACATTCCATATTCTCCTTTAGCTCTCAGAGCATCTCTATGATATGTAAAGAACCAATGTGATTATTCCCATATTACCAATGAAGCAACTGAGGCTCATAAGGAGTCAATAATTTATCAAAGATCATACAAAAGATTTGGGTTCTTACATGCTGATTTTGACTCTTTGTCTTCAAGCCTAAAGCTTCTTCCATCACTTCACACTGGCTTGAAATCACATATGCAAATTCTTGTCCTCATACTAACTTGGAGTTCTGGCAAGCATCAGAGAAGAAGGTCACAGAGAGCCAAGAGTGTGAGCAAGAGGTAGCTCTCACAGGTTGCAGAGGACTCTGGTGTCACTCAGCATATGCTGAAAGTTCCCTATTTCTTGGACTTCCTCTTTTGAGAAATATAGCCCAATAGCAGTCATTCCCAATTTTAAGTATGCATAAGAATCATGTCATGAAATTTGATTCAGTGGGTTAAGAACTGGGGCCCAGAGATTTGAATACTTAATTAATACCGTAGTAGATATTGACGTATGTGGTCTCATTTCCCCACTTAACTAGGGGCTGCTTGAGCCCTAGGACACTGGAATTCTCTATGCTTAGTTTCTCTTGGTAGCAACAACACTCTAATTCCCTTCTACCGACACTGCACCACTGAAGGTATTTTTTCACATCAAATTTGCTGATGATGTAATATGTATAGACACAAACATCTGTATTATGTAGATCGCTTTTCTGCAATATAGCAAGCCTGACAGTGTCATAAAAGAAAATTAGGGCAGTCTGGCAGGATTAAAGCAGCCACCAGTTATTCCTTAACATGGTTAAACCAGATGCATTGTCTGTAGGGAACATTGGATAGGTCCTAATTTATTGCTTTTGTTTTCTGTTTTTGTTTTGTTGGTTTTTGTTTTTTGTTTTTTTTGCGACAGTCTCACTCTGTCACCCAGGCTGATGTGCAGTAGCGCAATCTCGACTCACTGCAACCTCCACCTCCTGAGTTCAAGCAATTCTCTGCCTCAGCTTCCTGAGTAGCTGGGATTACAGGTGCCTGCCACCACACCCAGCTAATTTTTCTACCTTTAGTAGAGAAGGGTTTCACCATCTTGGCCAGGCTGATCTTAAACTCCTGACCTCATGATCCATCCGCCTGGACCTCCCAAAAGTGCTGAGATTACAGGTGTGGGCCACTGTGCCTGGCAATTATTGCTATTTGTAATGGGGAGTTTTAGTTTATTATTTCTTAGATATATGGCTATAACAATATAGAATAGAAGATGATAACTGACTTTGGTCATTTACAGCATTATAGAATTAGAGGAAAAATTACTTCGCATCATATACAAAATCCACCATGCTTCCATTATGTCTGGTGACAGCCTTAATCACTGTGCCTAACTTTGTAGACATGATTCTCACAAGCTTTCCTCTGAGTTCTTCAAAGTGATCTGTAAGCCTGCGAGTCTTCTAAGCAACCTGAAGTCAAATAGAAAATACAAGTCCCGGCAAGTCTGTGTGGATACCTATTACGGGTGTTTACATTTGTGTCTCTCTGTGTTAATATATCATAAAGCATTAAAATAATATTAAAATACCATCATAAAAATACCTGGGAATTGTCTATTTCCTATGTGAAATACATACATATCAAATGTCTGTATTTCCTATTTCCTGTGAGGTTATTTCATATGTGAAATGCAAATCAAATTTCTATATAGTATAGCAAATAATTACATACATATGTGTAACGTACATGTATGTATACACATATATGTACAGTGGTATGCAGGTAAATGGTCAACTTGCTCTCTGTGGGGAAAGGCACTAGTTTATAGCATTTGCCAATTCCCATGGTGTAAATTCTCCTACCATGGCTAATTTAAAACTACCAACATGATGGAATGTGCACAATGCTTTCCTGAGCCAGCAGGGGCTGTCTCTAGTATACCACTGCTATATAACTTTCCCACTTTCTCTTTGTCAGAAAGGAAGGTTTTTGACACAGAGGAGAATTTAACTAGCTGACCTTGAAAATGTTTTAACATTTAACATTATGTTTTCTCTATTTGCATTTATACGCTATAATTAATTGTTATACCTTGAGCAGGAAAGTAGGTGGTCCACAGCACCTTTAATCCTACTGTTTATCAAAGTGGAGATTTAAAGGCCACTACACAAATCTAGGGCTTTGAAATTTCACTGCTTCTCCCGGGGTTTCTAATCCCATGGGCTTGCAGAAATGGATTTTCAACTGGCCTACTTATCATCGCAATCACTTCTTCCTATATGATCTGCATATTTTTATGTATTTTTTTTTCTTTCAAATAATTTCCTTTGTTTCATATGTTAAAATAAGAAATTTTATTCCATGCCCTACCAAAAAGAAAAGGGGGACAAAAGTTAATTGTATCTGAACTGAAGTGTAACTGTGGCCCTATTAAAGAGGTGTAGTTATGGGCTATTGATCGCAGCACACAGGAAAAGCTTGTCATGTAAAGTCAAGAGGTTAATGTAATTACAAGAATGGGCAGCAGGATCAGCTGCAACCCAGAAGTGGCGAATAACTAAAAGCTGCTTTAGAGACACATAATGTTGTCAAAGCATAAATAATTCATCCTAGCATTCGAGAAGAAATTACTCCTCTGTTCCAGCATATTATTCAGCCATTAAAATCTTGCCTTCTAAAGACTTTTGATGTAGTCATATTTTCAGTTCTAAGTCATTCTGAGGCATGCCACCTTCATTAAGCCTTATATTGTGTAGTTTCCAAAGTATTAGAAAGGATGTGGAATAGATTCACAATTTGTTTAATAACCACAGCACAGTTCAGATAAGAGGGAAGAAGCTGGGAGGATTTATGCTGTTAATACATCCAGTAGCCAAGTAGGAACAAAGATTAAGTAAAGTGCAGTAGAATTCTTTATTCTTGAGCGAGGCCAAGTTCCGTTCACTACGGTTCCTTGCTGGCATCAACTCCTGGCTGACCCAATCCCTGAAACATTTATCTAGTGCCAGAAAAGTAGCAGAGGCATGAGAAGTACTGATGAGTCTCACTGCCCTTCTTGTAAGTATTCTCACATGAACTGTTCACTAGCTCTGATAAAAATACTCTGACATTATGATTCAGAATTGAATTTGCTTTTCTTTGCTTGACATTGTTTTTCGATTTGTAGTTTTAGTAACAAAGTTTTGCACATCTATGGCAAATTGATAGCTGCAGGCCCCACAGAATCAATAGCCACCTGCTACCTCTATAGTGGTCAGAACTATCATTTAGATCATGTTGTGCACAGCATGTAAAAGGTAGTACATAAAACGACGAATATAAGAATGAATATAAACATGAAATCCTATAACCAAGGGCAACCTTAGAGAGACAAATGTCTTTTCTCTATTTCACCTTTAAATTTATTCCCTATCCTTCTCTATTCTAGCCTCTGCCCCAAGAAGGTGAGTCAGGAGCCTTGACAACTGCCTTTTCTGTGGGGAGGAGGGTCAGCCAGCTAGAGACACCCGTGGCTTATCTGAAAGAAGGAGGAAAAAGGCGGGGGCATTTCTCCCCTGCTCCTTCTCTACTGAGGTTCAGTTCTGGAGGTAGCTGTGACCTCTAGAGCTTCTTTTAAAAGGTCTTCCATCTGTGGTTCCTGGTCTTCAGAGATTTTTTTTTCCACTCTTTGTTCTTGTAGACCTATGAGATCTTAGCACTACCACGAGCTTTCTTGTACTTCCACAGCTTTGATTGTCTCTTCATCAACAATTCTATTATTGAAACTCTCCAGTCCTATTATTGAAAGTGCTGTCCATGGTCTCCACAAATCCTGACTAGTACATATAGCTGGGCAAGGAGCAGGGGGACAAACTCTCCTTAGTACATTCTCTAAAAAAGATACCTTGTCATAGTTTTTAAGTTGCTAAAACCATTGATCATGACAGTTGCTAAGACTGCAATAAAAAAATCAAAAACTTTCAAGAAAGTAATAACAAAACAAGACTCTGAAACCTCAATTCAACGACCAACAATAAGGTGGTGCCCTCCACCCCTGCTTTTTATTTTGTGATGGAGTCTCGCTCTGTTGCCCAGGTTGGGATGCAGCGGCGCAATCTCAGCTCACTGCAACCTCCACCTCCTGGGTTCAAGTGACTCTCACGCCTAGCCTCCCGAGCAGCTGGGATTATAGGTGCGTGCCGCCACACCGGGCTAATTTTTATATTTTTAATAGAGGCAGGGTTTTTCCATGTTGGCCAGGCTGGTTTCAAACTCCTGGCCTCAAGTGATCCACCCACCTCAGCTTCCCTAAGGTGGTGCCCCTTTCATATACTAGGTCATATCACCAACCAATCTGTTGTCCTCCAACCACTCCTAGGGGCCCCTGACGTTGGAGAAGCACCCACCCTGCCCATGTTAGGACTGGGCTATCCTGTGGCTTAAATACTAAGAAACCCACTCTCCCCACCAAAGGAAACAACTGCATACCCCACCTCTGGTTGCTCCCCAACCCATTGTATATGTCAACTCATTATATATGACTCACTGTATACATTAAATATTGTATATTTCAATTATTTAAATGTTTTTTTCTGCTTTGTAACTAAGAGCTATATCCTTCTGAATAGTTCCTGGCTCAGGATTTGCAATAAAATGATGTAAGCTTTGTCTTAAGGAAGAAATGGAAAGTCGTTATCCAAAATGACTGACACATTCCCCTCCACGAGGCTAATCAGCAAGGATATAACAGGCTGCTTTGGGTCTTACATGCTGCCTAGGGACACTGCAGTTCTCTTTAAACTCTGCCTGGCTACTCTCCACAGTACTAGCAAATACTTTCATGTAGCATCAGCCCTAGAAGTTACCCCTGATTTCCTTCTTTCCTTACCTCCATGCTCAGTCCACTAACATATTGCATCATGTTAATGTCAAAAATATATCCCATATCTCTCATTTATCTGTATCATCAGTATCTTATATAACCTATGGTCATCACTTGCCTGATTAATGTTAATGGATAACCTCACTGCTTCCTTTTTGCCTCCCTAGAATCCCTTTGTACACAGAGCAGCTAGGTGGATGTTTCTAAATCGTAGATTAGATGACCTTCCACCTCCCTCCTATTAAAGCCTCCAATGGCTCCCTTGATCTGCAAGGGCCCAAGGTAAACTGGCTGCTTCCCATCCTTGTCCCTCACCCTCATTATACCCTGGACTTACTGACCTTTCTAAGCCTCAAACACAGCTTCTTCCCACCTCCTGGCCTTCTGGTTCTTGTGCTTGGAACAATCTGCCACAATCTTTATGGGGCAGCCTCCGTCTTGCCATTCAGATCTCAACTCAAACACCACCCCCTCCAAGAGACCTTCCTGGCCACACTCTTCAATGGCCCTCCTCTCCAGCTGGGCTCCATCACATCTTACTAAGCAGCATTTTTCTAGTATTTATTCCTCTCTGAAATATGCCATTGATTTATTTGTTGGTTTGTTTGTTTCTACCTGTCTTCTTATTTGGAATGTGAACCCTGTGAGATGACAAATCCTGTCTATACTGTTTACTTTTTTCTCTCCAGTCATTAGAATGGCACCAGCACACAGTAGGACTTCAGGCAGCCTTTGTTGAATTTGATTCACTAGTCTACTGCCATAGAATGCGGCAAAATGGCACAGCCTCATGTTTATTGTTTTCCACCAAATACTATCAATTAGCTAGTTACCTTATGCCCAAATTACTCTATTGCCTTATAGTAGTCATCAGCTAACCTTTGACCTGCTCTGTTAAGTGTTAGAAAATGCTAGATGACATATGATATGCAATTGCTCTCATTGTCAATGGATGCGCCATGACAATTTAAAACTTTGGGCTGGGTGCCGTGACTCATACCTCTAATCCCAGCACTTTGGGAGGCCCAGGTGAGTGAATCACTTTAGGTCAGGAGTTTAAGACCAGCATGGCCAACATGGTGAAACTCTGTGCCTACTGAAAAAAAAAAGAAAGAAAGAAAAATTAGCTGGGCATGATGGCACACACCGTAGTCCCTGCTACTCGGAAGGCTGAGGCAGGAGAATTGCTTGAACCCAGGAGGCAGGGGTTACAGTGAGCTGAGATTGCACCACTGCAGAGTGAGACTCCATCTCAAAAACAAAAACAAAAACAAAAAACTTTGGTTCTTAGATACGATATTAACCATTAGTCAAGTAAAGAACATGGAATATAAAAATACAGAAATGAGACAAAATGAAGAAGAGAGAAAGAGAACAAAAAGAAGACCCTGACCAAGTGCCTTGGCTCACCCCTGTAATCCCAGCACTTTGGGAAGCTGAGGCAGGCCGATCACTCCAGGTCAGGAGTTCAAGACCAGCCTGGCCAACATGGTGAAACCGTGTCTCTACCAAAAATTCAAAAATTAGCCAGGCATGATGATGGTGCCTGTAATCCCAGCTACTCAGAGGCTGAGGCAGGAGAATCACTTGAACCCATGAGGCAAAGGTTGCAGTGAGCCGAGATCATGCCACTGCACTCCATCCTGGGCAACAGAGGGAGACTCGGTCCTTTCCAAAATAAGCAAATGCTGTTCACAACAGATTCCTGGAGAGAGGCAACACTCCTTTGGTCACTGAGGGAGAAAGAGTGTTGCCCCTCTCTTTCTGAGAACTTCAAAATCAAAAGATTGCTGCATAAGATTAGAGATTTTCTGATCTTGCTCTCAGTGCATAACAGACTTTAATACATCAGCCAATGTGGAAAATTCAAAGGAGCATGATCTCTGCATTGGAAATCCCTGTGGAACTGTTCACTAGACCTTGAACAAGTTAGATAACCTCATAGAGGCTAATTGTTATTATCTTAAGGTAAGGAAGGTACTCGTACTTGCCTACTGCTGTAAAGTCTGAGGCAGTCTGATGAGCCACTGTCTAAGTGTTTGGTGACATGTTAATTGCTACACAAATGCTCGCTATTGCAATCACTAGTTTTGCAAGAGTGCTAGAGAGATGACTTACAGATGCAAGTGGCAGAAACCTACACCAAACATCACAAGAGGATACAAAGAATATTCTCCAAGTGCTAACCATTTAGAAAATTGGGAAGAGGACATATACTTGTGGAGGGGTAGGAACTGGAAGGGCCTGGTCTAGAAAGTTTTCATAGAGAAGACGGGACTTGAAGAAAGATCTGAAAAAGGGAGGAGTCATTTAACATACAGAACAAAGGAAGGGTGGTGTGGTGAATCACTGCCCAGAGGTCAGAGATACAAGAAGGTGAAGCAGGTGCAGGGAATGCCAGGCTGGTTCATCCACCAGGACAAAAGTTTGACATGTGACAAGAGATGAAATAAATTAACCAAGAGAGGAACTGAATGGTGGGAGGGCTTAAAACCCCAGGATAGGAGATTGTGGCCAGCTCTCAAGGTAGATAAGGGTATGATCAAAAGAGCATCCAGGACCACTGAAAATCCCAAAACCATTCTTCTGAAGCAACAGAAGAGTTGTGGCTGGATTAAGGGAACAAGGGGACCCCCAGTGCCTGGCTTAAGGGGTCAAAGGAATCCCCAGCATACTTTGTCAAGTCAAGCTACACCTGGAGAACTGGGTTTGTCTCAAGGGCCACATTTTAGAAAAGACATGGATTTCAAAGCACCCAGAGGAGGGTGAGCAGCGTGGAGAAGCAACAGAAAATCATGCTATGCAAGGAAGAATTGAAGAATGGGTCTGGTCATGTGTAATCCAGAAACATCAAAACACATGATATAACTTTCTTTTCTCTTTGAGATGGTCTCAGCTGACTTCAGGAGATTTTTACAAAGTTAAGACATGGAGATTCTACATGATTGGGAAGTCTGAGAGATATATGGAAAGCCCACTTACTTACCTGGAAGTCCACAGCCTTGGGTTTAGTTACTTTTACTCCCTGTCCCCTCTTCTGCTCCACTCTTGCTCCAACATTACTTACTTTATAAGTCCTTGGTTAATTCATGTGTTCAAAAAAAAATCTCTAAAATATTCATATAACTAGCTAGTAGCAGAGGTACTAGAAATTGTCTTGTTATTTAAGCCTAGTGGTTACTTATGCAACTAGAAATATAGATTGATTTTCCTCACTTGGACTTACCTAAAAGGATATAAAATGGAGTGGTAGAAATAGGAGGACTTTGTTGGTAAAATCTGAGTAAAATAATAAACACCTTACATCATGTTGCATTGGAGTTCAATTATCTAAGTGATCACACCACAGTTGGAGATTGAAAAGCTCCTTGCAGACGCAGCTTAGAGGGAGGATGGGTGCGAAACTAAACCGGAAGAAATCTCTCTCAAACTGTGCTCAACACAATCCCACTATTTCTAGATACTCTTCGTTCTTTACAGAGAGTATACATCTTTTGCCTTTTACTATTTCTGGATGCTAAATCTATTATATCACAGAGGGAAAAAGAGAGAGTTCTGTTGTAAAATAAATTTAGAAAATGGTAGGTTCAACAAAATAATAGAGCTTCCTCTGTTGCAGGATTTCTCTGCACTTTTAATATGTTCAAGGGTTCTCTGGCTCAATAAGGACATTGTTCAAAGTAGTTTCTTATTTTTTTTAACCTTCCTCTTCACAACATCCCCTACCTCTTCCTACAAGCATTTTAGAGGGAGTAGTGTTTGTCAAACATTACTTTACAAAAACCCTGTAGAGCTCTGCTCCTGCATTGAGTGGTCCCAGTAGGGATGATAAGAGTGCTGAATTCACCCCGTGGGGATAGAGTGAGAATCCCTAAATCAATCATCAAACACTAATTAAGCATGTATTATTTGTCAATTGCTGTTGCAGATCCAGAGGGTAAAACCTACTATCACCATTCCCAGAATTTTCAGGATATTAAAAAATATGCCAGGCACAGTGGCAGGTGCCTGTAGTCCCAGAGAATTGGGAGACTGAGGTGGGGGGGTCATTTGAACCCAGGAGTTTGAGACCAGCCTGGGCAACAACGTGGTGAGATCCAATCAGAAAAGAAAAAAAAAAAAAAAAAAAAAAAAAACAGAGAAAGAAAGAAAAGAAAAGATACCAACAAAATAAAACTTGTCCACATAAAAAGATAAATAACCATGAAACACTCTCCTATTTGCTAAGTGTCCAAAAGAGCTGACTGGTGTAACTGTGAGTATTTTAGGAGGTGGGAAAGCTTGGATTAACTTTGGCAGGCAAAAGAGGCTTCCCCAGGACAGAAATTGAGTGCTATTCCTGAAAAGATGGGCAGGACCAGATCTGTTTATAGGAAGAGCCAGGCATTTTATTAATAGCAGAGAGGTGTGGCAGGTGCCAAGGGTATTGGGGGGCATTGAAGAGATCAGTCTAGAAGTCCAAGTTCATGAGCAGTGGAGAATAATGCTGGATAAACCAAGGAGACGGGTTGATTACAAAGAACCTGAATACCAGATATAGGACATTTGAGACCTGTCATGCAGACAATGGTAAGCTGTAAAATTTTAGACCAAGTATGTGATGTGATCAGAAAACTAACGTCATCATCAGATTCACAGAAAAATACTAAAGGTGGCGACTACTCGCTGGCTCCCGCGTCAAGGTAGATAACTTTTATTTCTGAGGCAAAGCGTTTACTCCGTTCCAGAATTTAGGGATGGGAGGGAAAGGGGAGGTTCTGTTTTGTCTCTTTCTGGCAAATAAACAACCTTCTGCTGGAGGAAGGGGCTCAGCGATCTATTTTTAGCTGCCTGCCAGTGGACCCCCGTGATAGAAGACGCAGACGTGTTCTAATAAAAGATTCAGATATTCTTCTCAGCCAGCTCTGCACACTGTTGAAGTAAACATTCTAAAAATAATACGATAAGCATATACAACCAGGAGAGACAAGCTGTGAATTGCAAAGTGATTTAAAGTGCTTTCTCGTTCATTTTGGAGATTTCTTTGAATTTCAGCCAAGAAAAGCCACCATCGTATGTGAGGGAAAAAGCCGTGAGAGAACTTTGGAGAGACTTCCTCTCGAGAATTTTTATACAAATTGGATTATGACACTCACAGTCTTCCCTTGCTCATCAGGAGCTGTTCTCTAAGGAAGAGCAGAGCCAGGTGGCCAGGAGCAGCATGTTACAGGCCCTCCACATCCATGTCACGCATTCTCACTTCACCTGACCCAGAGGGGCATTTCAGTGCATGACTCTGAAGCTGAGGAATGGAGTTGGAAATGGAGCAGGGAGAAAAAGCTGTAGAGTGACCAGCCCTGCCTCATCCACACCCCAGCCTCCTACTTCCTCCTGCTCCATTGCCAGCTGGCCTCACCTACCATCTGCCTTTTGTTTGTTTGTTTTTTGAGACAGGTGTCACTCTGTCACCCAGGCTAGAGTGCAGTGATGCAATCATGGCATACTGCAGCCCCCACCTCCTGGGCTCAAGTGATCCTCCCCTCTCAGCCTCCCAAGTAGCTGGGACCATAGGCATACACCGTGACATCCTACAATTTTATTTTTTTAGAGACAGGGTTTCACTATGTCATCCAGGCTGATCCCAAACTCCTAGGTTCAAGCAATCTGCCCATCATGGCCTCCCATAATGCTGGGGTTACAGGTGTGAGCCATTGTGCCCACCCTTCCACTTGTCAATTGATACTGTAGGACCATGATCTAAAGAGCTCTCTGTGCCACAGAGGTCTTCTCAGGTGAGGGGATGGGGGAAGGAGGCCAGCTAGGGTGCAAAAGATGCCTAGATCTCTCAGTTACCAATTCAACCATATTTGCAAGAGTTACATTGGAAACCTATTTTTTTTCCTATGACTATCCCTAAGTAGTATCATACATTGCTTCCAGTGAAAATACAATGCATCCATATGGACAATTTTTTTTTTCCTTTTCCAAATATATCCACATTTTGAAGGTCTGGACTCCCTTCATGCTTTAGTTAACCTAAGACTCAGGCGATCATTCCACTGACAAGTCTGGTTAGCAATAAAAGAAACAACAAAAAACTGAAATGGCTAGAAAAGTAAAATATCGGACATTCCAAAATGATTTTCCAGGCTCTGCTGCTGACCTCCGGTTTCCACGGAGTGCTAGTTAAAAACCACTGCTACGCTGGCCTCCAATCACTCTTTCTTACATGTGTAGCCGGCCTCCCACACACAAAGCCCAGCCACCCCGGCAAGCGCAAGCACTCAGCATTGCAAATGAATGCAATCAGACGGAACAATAAGTAAAAATAAAGTTCATCTAGAACAGACAGGAGACAAATCTTCTGGTATCACACTCCCCTTTTTAAATGAAGTTGCTTTCAGCTCTACCCTTTTGCAAGAAAAGCCTGAAAACCAAGCACTTTGTTTTTTCGGGGTTTCGCTTACTCTAAATGATGCAATCAATCCAGCACTGCCTCAGATGACAGCGTGGGGTGACAACATCCAATCCCATCACCAGTCCGGCCGGCTCTATCCCACCAGAAGCCTGACCCTCCCCTGAAAACTCATTTACAGAAAAATACAATCAAGCAGTCTCCAAGGGGCTGCCCCCTAGGGAACTTTTGTGTCATTGCCTTGAGGAGAAAGAAATTCACCTTGAGCTGGAATAAACTGACATTCCCTACATGGTGTCATGTGCCTGATTGAATGCAGAGAAAAATAAATCCTGCTGCCCAGCATCTCTCTGCTGAAGGTTATGTCGGAGCAAGAAGGCAGGCAGGGAGGTGTTGTATCGTTACGGCACATGGCATTCATCTTTCTATGATGATGAATCAAAAGACAAAATACTCGTTCTCTTAGAAACAAATTGATGAACCCAGGGTAGAAAACCAGCAGCTCATTATCATTTCAAAAACCGAGCAGGGGGTTGTGCAGGGAATAGTAGAAGCGGAGATGAGAACGCAAGGACACGTGTTCTCCCTGTAAGGGCTTGACAGAGCGAAATAAATCAGCCCCATTGAAGACACAAAGCAGCCCCCACGGGCAAGGGAGTAGGGAACTGTATTTGCTCTCCTTGAAGTTTCCAACGTGTTTTTCAGGCTGTTCAACTGTGGAAGAATCCGGGGGAAAGAAGGTCAGGACTGGAGGGGCTGCTGGGAAACAGCAATGAGCTCCCCTCGCCATGAGTGTGCAGGCAAAGTGCCAGCTGCATGTTGAGTGGAGCAGGGCAATGGATCCTGAACCCCAGTCCTGGCGCCTCAGAGTGGCCTCCGATCATAGCTAGCCCTTGAGCTCGCTGCAAAGTGGATTAGCAGGGCAGATGATTTGGAAGCTGCTAAGAGTCAGCTGCCACCTGCAAGAGCCAATGTGCTAGAGCAGAGAGAGCAAGTTGCTGAGGGTGAAGAAAGAAGTGAGCTGAGAGTGAAGCCAGCAAAGCAGCCATCAGCCATACTGTACACAGCAATGGACAGGGCGACCTTGTGACTTCTTGTCCATCCAGGGATCTTTCTGGTAATAATTAGGCCAGATGTGGAGGTGGCTCATGCCTGTAATCCCAGTACTTTGGGAGGCCAAGGAGGGCAGATCATTTGAGGCCAGGAGTTCAAGACCAACCTGGCCAACATAGCAAAACCCCATCTGTACTAAAACTACAAAAAATTAATAGGCATGGTGGTGGGCGCCTGTAGTCCCAACTACTTGGGAAGTGAGGCATGAGAATCACTTGAACCCAGAAGGCGAAGGTTGCAGTGAGCCGAGACTGTACCATTGCACTCCAGCCTGGGTTACAGAGCAAGATTCTGTCTAAATAAATAAACAAACAAATAAACCTGTGTAATTAGAGTAGACTGGGACTGTCCTGGCAAACCAGGACGGAGGCATCACTCTAGTTGTGGACAATGTCAGGAGAAAAAATGGGAGCATCATTTTACCCCTTCCTTCCCTAAAGAATATCTAGGCTTCCTTTCCCATCCAAATTTGTGGTCCACAAAAGGAATAGAAGAGTCTACCCTAACTGGCCAGCATTTGAGGTCAAAGTCAGCCCCACAAAGATAGAGGCTCCTCCCCAAGTGGTGTGACAGTGAAGCCACTCCTAAATGAAGACAGAAGGGTAGTTATTGGATCAGACAGTTTTGAGTTTGGGTCCAGCCTGTGGCATTTACTTAACCTCTCTGAGCCCCAGTTTTGTCACATCTAAAATGAGAAGTAGAAATTCGTGTGGGGCAATTGTGAGGATTCAAGAGAGAGTGTTTGCTTACAAATAACCAGTGTGGCTTGCCCAGTGTCAGGCCCTCTTCCAATCCCACGTATGCATTTACGTGTATCATTTATTTCAAGGCAGAGTGCCTGGCATCAAGAAAGTTTTCAAAATGTGTTTTAGTTCGTATGATTTTGCCTCTCCACCTACGTTTTTGGTTCTTAATTTGCACTACGGTAGGAAATGTGGAGGACACCGTCGTGAGCTAAACACTGTCACTGTCACTGCCCTAGAGGTCTTATGATCAAATTATTTCACAATTAGAAAATAGATAGAAACTCTGATATGTTACGTGGAGGAAAACAATGCAGAGTTGTGTGAAAGGGAATCCCAGGGTGAGTCTCCTTAGACTAGGCATTTGGAGAAGGCCTCAGAGGAGACAGCACCTACACGCTGTGTCCCAAACCCCCAGGTGGAGACAGTTTTGGAGAAGAAGGTTAAGGACTGTCCAGGATAAGGGGAAGTGCAGGTCAAATATCCTGACCCAGGCAAGGACTGCACACATCAGAGGACCCTGGGGAAAGATGAAAGCGGAAGGAGCGAAGAAGAAAGGAAGAGAGGGCAGAGAATTACCCCAAAGTGTGTCCCAGCAGTGGGCAGTGGCCACACCACACCATACAGGACCTTGATAATTACTAACTCGATACATATTTATTGTGTGCCTTCTATATGCATTTCTAGGCACGAAGTGTTCAAATTTAATAAAGCTGAATGCGAAGCCATTGAAGAGTTTCAAGCTCTGAAAAAACAAGAAGATGATCTACTTACTTTTTAAAGTATCCATTCTGGCTGCTGAGTGGCAAATCAGGGAGGGAGGGAAGAAGGAGGTGAAAGAAACTCGAGCTGTAATGTAAGGAACAGTGTCTAGTGATGTGGACCAGGGCGATCTTGGTGGCACTGAAGAGAAATGGATGGACTACGGATATATTTGGAGAGATGGTGTCAGTGGGTCTTGGTGATACTGGGTGTGAGGAGGAAGAAAGGGAGGTATCAAGAGTAATTCCATACTTTGAGATTTAGACACCAGAATACATAAAGACTGGGAGAGGCTTAGGTTTGAGAAGATTAAAAGTGCTGTTTGGATCTGTAACATTTCACATATTTGTCAGATTATAAAGTGGCTAACTCAAGTGGGCAGAAATGTATATGAATCTGAACCCCAAAGAAAAGAAGATGGCCTAAATGTACACCGCTGGGAGCAGTGGGAATATATATATTATTCAGGATGGGGACAGATGCAAACATGTGGAAACCCTGCAGAAAGAAAAGAGAGCAAAACGTGCTAAAAATTCTCCTTTCTCCATCCCATCACTTACCTAAGAGTTATTACAAAACAATAATATTTATTATTATTATTATTTTTGGCCAAAAAAAAAAAAAAAACTCCTTATTAGCTCTTGGTTTTTGATTACTTTCCCATGTAAAGTCTTTCCCCATATTTCTGTTAAGATAATCTTCTTACAAAAAATGTATGCATGTTCTTTACATTTGTGGATGGTAAACTTTTTCAGTTTATGTTACCAATAGTTCTGTTTGTGACTTTTAAAATTCTTGTAAGAGTGAGTTTGTATCCTTCCTTCTTTGAGTTGTATGTGTTTTGTTTTGTAGAGAAATTTAGACTTTTCCTTTGTGTTTTTGCTTTTGATATAAAGTTTAGAAAGTCCTTGCCCACTACCAAGATTTTAGAATAAAATCCTAGAAACCCAGAAGTTCATTACAGCATTATTTATAATAGCAATTTTTAAAAAGAACAGAAATAGCATGAGCATATATCAATAATTGATTGGTTAAATATGTAACTTTACATAGTAGAATGCTTTGCAGCCATGAAAAATATGCCTCTATTTACCAACACTGAACCATCTCTACGATACATTTAGCGGCAAAATAATATAAAATATTATAGAATAATTTTCTTTCTGGAAAACTGTTTCTATCCTAACAACTATATTTTTCTCTATTGCTGTTTCTTTCTGTAATAAAAGAGTAAACATTTTATTTATGTGTATTTATCTACCAATTAACTCTTAAGCTTCTATTGTCTCTTCATATATTACCTATTCAAGAAATTAATTAAATGTTATAAACATTAATAAGGGATCACTTATGATTTTTAGAATGTATACTACTAATAATGATGACCACCATTTGTTTAGTATATACCATGTGCCAGAATTTGTCACAAGCATATATCAGTACAAAAGAGTAGAGAACTGGCAACATGTATTTCAACAGATACATAATGAAGTCATCACTACCCTCTCATCTAATTGTCAAGTCAGAAGTTTGGCTGTTGACTGCCTTTCATAAACTGTTCAGCTCTCTTCCTGGAGGCTATTAGGCTGGGGGCTTTCCTCCCTTTCACGGCCAGGGGCAAACATTTAAACAATTCAGTATTGACTTTGACAGCCTCCCTCTTGCCTTTTTGCTCCACTCCTCATACTGTAGATATCCAGAACCAGCTAACTTCCCTCAACCTCAGATGCTATTACTCAGTAGACCCCCTCCTGCTCCTCCATCCAGAGTTCTCACCAATAAATGCCCTCTCTACCAGCAGCGGGGAGTCTTATTTCCTTTGTGTAGCTGGTCTAATCTAGAAATTATGGGAAGGCGATTGAATTCAATTAATTTATCCTGAAGTATTAATAACTGACAGTCCTCTGACCTTCCTAGAGTTATTTGCATTGAAAATAAAATTAAGATGTAAAGGGGGAGAAACTCCAAAACCTAAATGGCTCTCACTGGTGGGATGTTAACTAGTATGCCAACTGAAGCGAGCTGATCCATGCAGTTACCTTTGGACAGTCCTGCTAGGGCTGATGAGCGACCTAGAGGTGGAGGCAGGAAGGCGGGTGTCAGGGGCAAGGAAGGTGAGAGGAGGTCAATTCCTTTTGTTTGTGATGCTCTTGATGTTCATAGTTTTGTCCTTTTGGAAAACCTCAAAACCCACGGATCCTCTACAATCCCTGCATGTTGTCCTGTTTTGTTTTGTTTTGAGGCCATTTCCCCGTGTCGGCGACAGTGAGATTCTGGCAGTAGAAGGGCAGGCACTAGCGAGAGGAGTGGGCTGCTTGTGCCTGAAAGAGCCTCTCTGTGGGGAAGGTCAAGATGACGTGCAGCGCAAAGCAGCCCTAAACCACCTCACCCACTTCTTCTCTACGTCCAACCTCCCATTTCCTGTCTCCGAAGAGTCTCACCAGATCCTAAGCTGGGCAGGCCTTGAGAAAACTGAGAAACCACACTGTCTTGGTCCAAAAAAACAGACACAGAAAGCTTACATTTTTCTCTTCCATTAACGTTCAAGTATTTTAATGAATACCAGATTTTACTATTTGTTCCTAGGGGAGGATACTTGAGTTTTCTGTGGCTCATTTTATTTTTAATATTTAAAGATCTTTTCCCTCAATGAGGTATAACCATAATTGCATTTTGAAAAGTAGGCAGCATCTGGTTACTGAAATTGTTTTATGAATATGGTGACAAAAATTAACTTCTTGTGTCTTTTTTAAGGTGCTTTATAATTTTTTTTAAATTTATCAAGACCAGAAGGTTTTTAAACCAACTTGGATTCTGTAACGTGTGAATACCAATGCACAGTGACTTATAAGAAGCCATTTAAGCAGATATATCTAGAGAAAAAGTCATGTGCAATATAAAGGGTATTCACATTGTTTCATCTAACCACAAAGAAGAACAAATCATCCCCAAAGTATAAAGTGGTTTAAAGACAGGGAATTGAGAACTAAATTTGAAGCTGACATCTTGACAGCCTCATGACCTAGTTTCAGGCACATAGCTATATGCGAGTGACAAACGAGGAAGAAAGAAAGGTAGACTTAAAACAGAGTGAAACAAGAAAAAGAGAAAGAGGGTGATGTGGTGAAATGAGGAGAATAAAAGCCACCAGAAAAAAGGTAAGAATGAAATACTGTAACAGAATATGGCTGGTAGACTGATGGCCTTAAAGTTGTTCTTTGGTAGATGGGATCAGTACATAGAGAACAACTGGTATAAATTTGAATATTATTGTATTTGTAAATATAAATTTACATTTTTAAATGCAAGAGTACTAATGCTCTATCTACTAAAACAACAAGCTGGTAAACACTGCGAGAGAGGAAATAAGCTTTATATTAATTTTTTCAGTGAAGAAAGCTAACACTAGGCATCACCAATATCTATAGATTTCTTTCCATTTCTGTGTTCCGGCATAGGTAGACATCACATTAGAGAGGATGAATTCCTCAGGACTCTAATCTGGAGTTTGTGGTCAGTGGATCTTCTCTCTCTTTTTTTTGAGACAGAGTCTCGCTGTGTCTCCTAGGCTGGTGTGCAATGGCACATCTTGGCTCACTGCAACCTCCGCCTCCCACTTTCAAGGGATTCTCCTGCCCCAGCCTCCCGAGTAGCTGAGATTACAGGCGCCCACCACCACGCCTGGCTAATTTTTGTATTTTTAGTAGAGACGGGATTTCACCATGTTGGTCAGCCTGGTCTCGAACTCCTGACCTCAGGTGATCCACCCGTCTCCGCCTCCCAAAATGCTGGGATTACAGGTGTGAACTACCACGCCCAGCCTCAGTGGATCTTCTTAAATCTGTGCCTTTCCTTTTGACATAGAGATGGTTTCAAATTTTGCTGTTTACTCTCAATGTCTTTGGCTTAAGAGACAACATGAGGACCCCCCAGAAAAACTGGAGGAAAGAGAACGCAGACCGTGCCATTGCCTGGGGTCAGTAGCCAGTCTGTATTGCAGCTTTCAGCCCAACCCAGAGTCCCACTAGTTTTAAAAAGTGTTTACTATTATAGGCAATCTTTCTGCGTGGGGGTGAGCCTTGTACACAGTATCTAGATGGCATCAACCAATCAGACAAAAATCTGAAGAATGTACTCCCTTAGGTATTTTAAAACATGTTGGTGTTTTTTGATATGTATATCTGGTCTTGGGCTTCAATTTAATATACTCCTTTTGATATGAATTTTGCTAAAAGAAATGTTTCAAGAAGGTTAATTAAGGTCAGGAGAGACCCCGTAGAATCATCGTTTCATAGATAACTAAAGGATTGGTTAAAAAATATCATGCCTATGCTGTAGGATTAGCTATATGCAGTTTTCCAGCAAACATGCATATGTATAGAAAATTGCTAATAATATGTAGTCATCCCTCAGTGTTCTCGGGGCACTGGTTTCAAGATTCCCTGAGATACCAAAATCCATAAATGTTCAAGTCTCTTATATAAAATGGTGTAGCCTTTGCATATAACCTAAGCACATCCTCCTGTGTACTTTACATCATCACTAGATTAGTTACGGTACCTAATACAGAGCTTTTAATTTGTACTGTGTTTTACTCTTTTTTAATATTTTTGATCCATAATTGAAGTCTAGAGATGAGAAGTACTGACTTTGTAGATATATGTTTCTGTTTAGTACCACACTTTCTCATTAACACATTTCCAGGTCCCACCCTGGATTGCTGGGGGAAAAGGCAGAAATTGACACTTTTAGAATGACCAGATGATTCCCCTGTAGATGGCCTGAGAGCACATTTTTGAAGTAGCCTTCAGCTTTGATCATTGCAAAGTTCAAAAGTGAGCTCCTCAGTAAACTTTTTCTGCCTCTACTAACTAGAGTTCAACTAACATAATTTTAACTCCACTCATGCTCAGGGCGAGAGGATATGGGGCTTAAACATGGTGGTACACAGATGTAAAGTAGTCCTGCTTGGGAAAATAACAAGACTATACTCTGTTTCTGTTAGACATTCCAATATGCATCCCTGAGTTTTTAGTAGAGCCTTGAGGTGGCTAGATTATAAGGCAGACAAGAGTGGCCCTGGGAATGAGCTCACCACAAGCAGGGACGCTGTACACTAGCCACATACAACATCCAGATCTAAGGACCATAGGAAGAGAAAACTGAAATGCTGCTGGTACAGCAGGCAGCAGGTCCTGGAACCCAACCTGGCACAGCCAATCAGGCAGCATGTGTACCGTAGGATGAGAGAGAAAGCAGCAGCAGCCGCCCTCCTACAAATCACAGTGGCGGGCCTCCCAAACATCGCCGTGCAATGCCAACAGCAACAAGATGAAAGGAAGTTAAGCCCTGCCTCAATGAGGCAAGTTCACAGCACCAGCCAGGTTTGAGCTCTAGGGAGCTGGCACTGGGTATTGCAGCTTAATGGGGACTCTATAAACAAACCTGGGAAAACTCCGAATGTTAGGACAATGGGAGGCTTAAACAGACTGTATCTCCTGACATCAATTAGGTGAGGTTTTTAAAGCCAAAGAAACTGTATATTAAAGTAAATGTAACCCATTTGTACTCCCAAATAGGGAAGGATAGGTGGACTGGTTCCGTTTGCAGGGTTTTTTATTCCTGTTGACTATTAACCCAAATCCACTCGACAAAGGAAATGCTGAGGACTTAACTCCACTGAGTGACTACCTTTGAATGCTCAAAATTCCTTTTGTTAATAGTCTCCAGCGTATGCCTCAGAGATGGACAGGTTGTTTCTTTTAAAGATGTGCTAGGACTGAGGGTGAAAAAAATATAAACATCTTCCAGGTAACATGCCACCCAGCACATACTCTCATTTTTCAAGTGCCCATTCTTGTGGCTGGGCCTTTCCTACCACCTAGCAAGGCTGGCATGGCAGGGAGCTTTGATGTCTAACAGCCTTGTGGATGTTACATGTGTATTTCACTGTGGAGGCCCAGCCCTAGCCTTCCCACATTGAGGCTTTGACGAGCAGAATCTCAATGGATTTTGTCCAATGCTTAATTTCAAATTCCATTTAACGTCCCTTCAAGGTGTTTTCAGAGTAAATGGATGAACTGAGTGTTTTAAAACACTCAAGTTATATTTAAACAAATATATTTAAGATAGAATTTGTCATAATACAAATGAAGTATTGGTGAGACCAATATGCAGGCTAGGCTTGGCACACGCCCTTTTAACAAGTCAGAGAGTCAATATTTTTGGATTTGTGGGCCATAGAGTCTCTGTCACTAGTCACCTCTGCTATGGTACCATGAAAGCAAGCTGTAAATTAAACATAAACAAATGGAAGTGGATATATTTCAATAAAACTTGATGTGCAAAAGCAGGTAGAAGGCTCATAGTTTGTAGTTTATTTATACCTATTCAGGTCCTTATATTCTGACACAGGTGCCTTTGTTTTGCTTTGTTGTGGCTTTAACAAAGGTAGCTGTCTTTGAAAATATAAGTGATCCATGAGTAGCGACAATAGGTTTCAGAAGATGAGTGTGCAGCCATTAGAATTGTGAAATGCTTCTCTGTGCAAAAGCATGAGATTGCTAAACAACAGCAAAAAACTAAATATTTAGAAAACAAACATTTCTTCATGTCAAAATCACCAAGGTGAAAATGTATGCTAATGTAAATTCATGGTATTAGAAATTTAAAATAAGGATCTGGTAAATATGTAGCCTAATTATAAAATCACACACATACACACAGTGGAAAGGATGAAGCTGTACAGAAACAATAAAGGAAGTACATTACCATGTGAATTGATGAATATTTGAAATGCATAGCTATGATAAAGTCACATCTTCCCATGTGAGCAACAAAGCTGTGTCTCTTGATTGCTGATTAAGTCCATACATTTTGAAAATGATAGACATAAACAAGTAAACCAAAAAGAGAAACACAATAAAACAAAAAAAGCTTTGCAGTGATCTCTACCCATGACAACCACCCTCGAAGTTATACGAGTTGGAGAGAAAAACTTGGCTATTAAAGAAGTCAGTGATTTTTCATGAGCAAATGTCACTTTCCAAGATAATACGTTGACTTAAACTTTAAATTTTCCACAGGACATATTTTTTATAGGCTTGCATTTTAGTGAAGTCTCTTTTTCAAGCAATAGACATGCAAGGGAAAAAGTGTGGGTTTTCCATAGTTTCCATGATAGAAACATAAACTCCTCATGTCATCATCCACTTTGCATATAAAAAAACTAGTTTCATTCAAACTTGAAAAATCAAGTGGTAATTCCTAGCAGCTTACCTGGTAGGTATTTAGTGGTTTCTGCAACGTCTTTGTGTGGTTACTAAGAATTCCCTTCTACACTGAGGTTTTTTGTTTGTTTTTTGTTTTTTGCTGCTGTTGTTTGTTTGTTTTTGGAAAAAAATGTACTTAAGTTTTAAAGAAAGACTAATTTGCATCAGATACTCTTTTGTGCCCATGCTTCTTATCTCTTTTTTTTTTTAATTATTTAATTATTTATTTTTGGGTACAGAGTCTCTGTACCCAGGCTGGAGGGCAGTAGCGCAATCTCAGCTCACTGCAACCTCCACTTCCTGGGTTCAGGCAATTCTCCTGCCTCAGCCTCCTGAGTAGCTCAGATTACAGGCATGTGCCACAATGCCCGGCTACTTTTTGTATTTTTAGTAGAAACAGGGCTTCACCATATTGGCCAGGCTGGTCTCAAACTCCTGACCTCAGGTGATCCACCCACCTCAGCCTCCCAAAGTGCTGGGATTATAATCATGAGCCTAATTTTTTAAATTAATATACAATAAAATTAAATTTTTGACATGCAGTTCTATGATTTTAACACATGTATAGATTCCTGTAAATACTATAAGATTCAGGATAGAAAACAATTCTGTCCCTTCCCCAAATTCCTCCTGTTGCCCCTTTATAGTCCCCTTCCCCTACCTTTAGCCCTCAGCAACCTCTGACCTGTTCTCTGTCACTCATACACTCTCTGTGTATGTGTGTGATTTTATAATTGTCTTTTGAGACTTTAAATAGATTCCTTTTTTCACTCAGTGTGCCTTTGAGGTCCAGACAAGCTATTCCACATATTAATAGTTAATTCATTTGCATTGCTGAGTATTTTTCCATTATAGTATTATAGCATGGTTTGTAATCTAATCACCACTGACAGACATTTGTTTCTCTTGTAGTTTTTGATGATGATAAATGGAACTGCTGTAAACATTCATGCACAGGTTTTTGTGTGAACGTTAAGTTTTAACATCACTTGAGTAAATACCTAAAAATGGGATACCTAGTTATACGGCAAGTATATATTTAGCTTTATAGGAAACTGCAAAAAGAATTTTCTAGAGTGGCCAGACCATTTTACACTCTCAGCCGCAATGGACAAGAGTTTCAGTTGCTCCATATTCTACGTCTTCGCCACCATCTGGTATTGGTAGTATTTTTTTTTTAAGTCATCCTAATAATCATAGTAGAAACTCATCATCATCTTTAAAAAACAAATACTTCTTTTCCATTTTCTCCCTCTGAAAATCTATTTTATACTTTTATTAAAAGTTTCTTCTAACTTCTCACTGTATTCTAAGTGCTAGAGAATCTATGCCCCGAGGAAGATCAAACTCACTCCTTTGACATCTTTCTTTCCCCTCATTTTTGGTGATCCCAACCTCATTGTAGATACGATTTCTCTTTCAGAAGGAGCAAACTCATTTGGGTGGGTAGTGCTGGAGAGGAAGCTGTTAATGAAGAAGAGTGAATCACCCACTTTGAAGCAATACCTCTATTTGATAGGGATCAGTCATGTTGACGCAGGTGTGCATGTGGTGTTACTGAAGAAGTAGAAATGGAGTATCCCAGCAAGATAGTGCACTTACAAGTTATAGTACAAACCCAGGCTTGCTGTCTAAAGGAGATTTGTAACAAACATAGTGCATCTCAATATATGTTGACAATCTATACCGTAATGGGATTACACAAGTAGCTAAACTTGAAAGTCAAATTGGTATTTGCATATCTAACTCTTGGGCTGAACCATCTGTGGGCTAATTAATAATGATAATGAAAAGAGGGTATAATTTGGGATTTCAATGCAAGGATATATTCTGAAAATTGCCAAGGCAGAGAGGGTGGAGAGGAGAAAAGTGAGGAGGGAGGTGGTGCTGAGAGACCAGAGAAAAATTACATCTGGCTCCAGATCCAGTCCCTTGTTTTCCATTCTCTTGCAGTGGGCTTTGCAGTATCCTAAACGTGAACATAGGAAAAATGGCGACGAGATGAGCTGTGCAGAAGTGTGGAGATGAAAAAGAGGAAACTGCTGTTATGGCAAAGTTCATGGTGTACTGTACAGAAAGTGTTTACATTTTATTCATTGGAGGCTTTCAAGTTTATCATGTACAATTTTAAAAAGTCTTGAAGAGGGACAATTTGACAGCACTGTATAGGGTAGCTTAAGGGGAACTAGTTGGGTTGAACTCTTGAAAAAATCTTCATCTAACCTTAATAGGATTCTACATTGTCCATCATATCTAGTCAATCGCAGCTCCTTTATTTTACAGTCACATCCTTTCTGCCTTAACCAGCATTTTGGGGGCGCTTCAATCCTGGGTTATTCGTGGTTCTAAATTTTCTAAATTATTCTCTACTAAAGAATGTTTGAAAAAATTATCTCATGTAGACACCATTCATACAGACAGTGAAGGGAAGTAGCTTAAAAAGTTTTTCTCCCCCATCAAAACGTGGGCAAAGGATATGAAGAGACACTTCTCAAAAGGAGACATTTATGCAGCCAAGAAACATACGAAAGAAACCTCATCATCACTGGTCATTAGAGAAATACAAATCAAAACCACAATGAGATACCGTCTCACGCCAGTTAGAATGGCAACCATTAAAAAAATCTGGAGACAACAGATGCTAGAGAGGATGTAGAGAAAGAAGAATGCTTTTAAACTTTTGGTGGGGGTGTAACTTAGTTTAACCATTGTGGAAGACAGTGTGGTGATTCCTGAAGGATCTAGAACTGGAAGTGTCATTTGACCCAGCAATCCCATTACTGAGTATATAGCCAAAGAGTTATAAATCATTCTATTATAAAGATACATGTATACGTATGTTTACTGTGGCACTGTTCACAATAGCAAAGACTTGGAACCAACCCAAATGCCCATCAATGGTAGATTGACCGAATAAAGAAAATGTGGCACATATACACCATGGAATACTATGCAGCCATAAAAAAGGGTGAGTTCATGTTTTTTGCAGGAACATGGATGAAGTTGGAAACTATCATTCTTAGCAAACTAACGCAAGAACAGAAAACCAAACACTACATGTTCTCACTCATAAATGGGAGTTGAACAATGAGAACAAGTGGACACAGGAGGGGAACATCACATACTGGGGCCTGTTGGTGGTTAGGGGGCTAGGGGAGGGATAGCATTAGGAGAAATACCTAATGCAGATGACGGGGTGACGGATGCAGCAAACCACCATGGCACGTGTATAACTATGTAACAAACCTGCACTTCTACACATGTACCCCAGAACAATATAAACCTTGGTTCCCACACTGTTATTTCCCATAAAAACAGGGATTCAAGTTCAGTGCAATGTGAGTCAGTGAAGCCACTCAGGCACTTCTCACTGCTAGGGAGGCAAGCTACTGCTTTTCTCAATACTGCCCAACAGCCCCCCAAAACCCTAAGCACAGACTAAGTACCTTTCTCAGGGTTACATTTTTTTGATGGACTTGAAGAGAGAGAGCTGCTAGAATCTAGACATTTACAGGATCAGGACTCTAAGAAATACATAAACGAAGTCCATGAAAATGGCTAGATTCAAAATTCCTGACTGTAACACAGGGCCTTGTACATAGTTACTTAAAGTGTACTTACTGAGTTGGATCTCACCATCTAATTTAATGTAGCAGTTTTTCCTGCTTCATTTTCTTCTTTGCTATCAAAACAAGTAAAAAATGAGAAATTGTAAGAAAAAAAGGTTTTTGAAAGAGAAAAGCAGTAACAAACCAGAGGTAGAGCTTTGAAACGGCTATAAAATGCTTGGCTCATGCAGACACAATTGTCACAGAGCCACATGGTGATGCCCCGCATGGTGTGTGTATAAATCCCTGTGGGTGGTAAGTTTGTTGATACATAATCAAATCTACCTTTATTTAGAGTTCAGAGGAAAATTTTCCAACAGAAATGCTAATTGGCCACCAAGATCAACTTTTCATTCACCCTCATTTTCTACCTTTAAGTAGCTAGAAACAATATAGAAGACAGAAGCATTTGGAAACAAATCTTTTAACCACTGTATCTTCATTAAGCCTGTAATGAAGGCTTAATTACATACACTTGGTCAACGATCTCACAATAACTTTACAAACTCCAAAAGTCAGACATTGTAATGCCGCTTTTTAGTATTACTTGACATTACCAAGCCTCACGCATCCAATGACCCCATCAACAATAACTCAGTCGTTCTACATTTTCGGAATGAATCTGCTCATCTAACAGATTAAAAATGAATAAACAAAAATTGATGTGTTAGTATCAGATTGTGTTAGCATGGTCTTTTCAAAATATCAGCATATAAAACTAACCCCATCGTTTTGGAGACAGAATGGCAGGGTTAACTTTAAAAAAGAAAAAGTAAACAGTGTAAGATGAGTGAGCAAGATACCACATTAAGGAATACATTATGCGCCTCCACAGTTCATCTCCCTATCTAACGCGGTATCACATGCAGGACTGCGGCGCAAGATAACCTAACCAGTACCAGATTGACCTGCCCAATCCACATTAGTAATGATATCTAGTTTACCTACTCACTCAAGAGTATGTTTTTAATTGACTGCCTTTCTAAAAGCTTTTACAGAATCAATTCTATCATCTTCAGTGTTTTGGCTATAAGGTTAAGGGGGAAAATCTCCTTTTTGAAAAAATTGGAGCATTTCTCATTATGTTTCCATTGTCAGAAACCAAGTTTGAAATTTTAGAAAAGTTGCAAAGAATTACACCAGTCCCATGCATTTCCTCCTTATATTTAATCCCATTTGTCTCATATAATCATTTATCTGCATATAATTCATCAACAGTGTTATCAACTGGAACCCTGGTGACGCCAGTGTAATGCTACACTCAGAAATACTTTCAAGTGTTTGTTTCGGAGGCTACGTGTGTAGACATTTACCATTTCCATTTGCACCAAGTCTTAGTGTATCTGAATTATTAGATTCTAAAAAAAAAAAAAAAAAAAATTAAGGAGGGATGGATTCTGAGTCTGCTACTCACTTGATACACAACCTTAGGCAGGGCACATCTTGAATCACAGTTTCTATTTCTATCAATGTTGAGATAAAAGGAAGTTAACTCTGCTAGGTTATCTTCGACGCTCCTTCCACCACCAGCAGTCAAGACCCTAAAGATAAATTTGTTCTTCTTGTTACCACTCACCTGTAGTATTTACAAGTTAGCAAAAAAGTCAAGACAGTTTCACAGCCCTATTCTCTTACCTGTGCTCCAGCTCCTGGCATCTCTGAATGATTTCCATACATAGTTCGTCAACCCTACGATAGTTCCCTAAAGAAAATCTCACACTTAGCTCTTTGAGATTGTTTAATTCATCCTTTTTTTTGAACCTCCCCTCTGCCCCCATTTCATAACCTTGAAAATAGCCAGGTGCCCTCCTTGCAATCACTTTGGATTAATTAGCCACTGTTTATTTGTAAGCGTCAGGCCTCCCTACTACCACCATCTGCTTCTTGTATTCAATGTTTCACTGTCTATGACTGCTCAGTGTTAGCCCTGATGACGGTGTTTGGCCACCGGGGCAAGGTTTCAGCCAAACTTTAGGTCACGTTTCATCGTGTTGATGCTCTTAACAAATATTTCTTGAAAAAAAAAAAAAAAGACTGCATTTTTTGAGAGAGAAAAAATGTGTAGACATGTACAGTCCATGGTTTCTATTAAGTTTAATATAAATTTTGCCTGTTTATATTAACTGTCATTGCATTGACATAATAAAGATTAACATAGCATTTATAGTTCTTTTACTATCAGCTGCAATAAATAACAGTTAATAATTGGGCCAAACTTTTACCTTCTGGTTCCCAATAATTGGGCCTTTGTAAATCTGAGAGGAAATTGTAAAATCGACTCTCAAAAGACTTCTTTCACTAGGAGAGCACACCTCAGCCTCTCCAAAGAGTTCCTGAGTGGCCTTTGAGGTGATGGACACAGCATGGTGACTGCACACTGGAGGGGAAGGGCCTGTCCAGTGTTCTTAGAACAGTTTATCCTGTAAGAGGCGTATGGAAGGATGACCCTCAAGAAATGTTAGTTCTACCCATCCTCAACGTGGCTCACTGTGTCAGTCCAAAAGAATTGCTTTCTCTACTCTCAGGAAACAGGAAGCTAGAGTCCTCCCTAAAAAGGGAAAGAGGGAGAAAGAAGAAATACTACATATATTTCTACACTTGATCTTAGCCAAAAGGCCGAGAAGCGATACTACATATATTTCTAACATTGCACTTTTAAAAATACTTGATGGGTGAATAACTTACCCCACTGCCCCCCAGATTATAAAACCATTTTGCCAAAAGTTAAAGGACTTAATATTTGCTCTGTGTTTTGAGGTACTAGAAAGAAGTTTTCACTGTAAAGAATCAGGCCTCAACTTGCAGCCAGTAGTGATTTTATGCTGCCTTCCAGAGAGCCTCAGCCACAGCCCAGGAATTCAAACACAAGTGGAAGTGGGAACTCAGCTTGTCTCAATATCAATAAACTTGTCCTTATAATGAAAGACAAGACTTGTTTGCCAGACCTATGAGGCAAACATACCTGCTTTGTGTACTGCAGAAAACTGGTCCATGGACAGTGTCACTAAATGAAAGCAGAAGCCTTTCATGCTGGAAAGGCCTAATGAGAATCAAGAGTTGCCTGATTTTACCACATGCTCTCAGATGCCTGCCTTGAAGAGATTAACTGTGTCCACCAGCGGTTGACCCTTTATAGCTGGTCCTGAAACCTATTTAAGCTTTGCCAGTCCCCTTGCTGGGCCTTAATACTGAATCAAGACAAGCTGATTGACGCTGATTTGGGGTTTCTACAAACAAAGAAGGAAGAGTGCATAATTTTCCGTATGATTTTTTTAATGGAAAAACATCTGACCCCGGATAAGTTCATTTATAAGTGAGATCTTGAGGTTTATTTATTTATGTTTGTCAGTTCCTTAAAGGGAAAGAGAGAAGTTGATTGTCTTTGCCGCACAGTTTCATAAAACCACTCTAAAATGGAACAAAATGAGTTGTTTCCAAAAAAACAAAAACAAAAAACCCCAAAATGTTTATGTCCCTATATGCTTGGTAAGTTTAGTTGGCTGGCATAAAGAAAATAATTTAATTAGGAAAAGGAACTAGGAAATTGCATTAATTTAGTGACTTAAATATGAAAATTAAAGAGAAAAAACCAAATGTACATTAGCCACATGATTTTTTTAATTCATAAAATATACCATTTTCTTATTTTCTCTTTTGAGATCTGGAGAGCTGATAAAGGTTTAGCAGGAAGGACTGACCTTGTTAGAAGTGAGAGTCTAATTTTGCTGTGATAGGTTTATTCTCTTTGCCCTCTTGCCTAAGACGTTCTCTTTAAAATTCAACTCTTCTATAGTTCCTCTCTTTTACTAGAGGCATGAAAAGCAAATACCAGATCCCTGAAGTCAAGATCATGATCATTTGTAAGTCCCATCTTGTGAAAGGGATCCAGTTGGCTAGTACAGCCCAGTGTCACAGTTAGAGCATAGGTTTTGGGAGCAAAAGCCCTAATTTAAATTTGTGCTCAGGCACTACTTTCTGGTTGACTGCAGGAAAATGTGTTCAGCTGCAAAATGGGAATAATCATTTTCATCCCAGGAAGCCACTGGGAAGACTAAATGTGGTTTGATTTCATCAGTTGTGAGCTGATAGATGGTACCTGATACGGGGGCCTTCGCTAGGCTCTGAGTTCACAGACAACACTGTGCACTCAGGGAAATAACAATAGATCACATTTAGGTACTCCTTGCTCAATTATAAAGCGCTATTTTAAAACATTCTAATTGATTATCAGCATATATGCAAAAGTGTACACAAACCATGCGTGAAGGCATGTATTGTTTTCTGCTGTTTCACATAGGAGCAAATCAGAGATTCTCCTCTAATCTTCTTTTCCATAAAACTAGTCTATAGATCTTGTGCTCCTCTTCTGGCTATTGCTTAGGTGCAAATAGATGGGATTTGTCTCCTTATATCATAAAACAAAAATATTATTGGAGGAGCCCAAGAGACACAATAAGAATATAGTAAATACAGTACAGTATTAGGTGAAATAGAAGCCATCAAAACAGTAATATTTTAAGTTTTTCTTTTGTCCCATCTTAAGAAAAAATAAATGCAAGAAGCAGATTTCTCATAAATACAAACATACTCTTTCAGTTTCTGAACCCTCACTTCCTAGACGTCTCCTAAATCAGTATCTACTTTCAGGCTTAAGCATACATTATTTTCCCTGAAGGAGGGCCCTCAAAATCACATAAGCTTCGAGCCATTTATACAACAACAAGATCCACCCTGCAAAAAATCATATCTAAGTATCATCATCTTATTTCTGTTCCCTTTCCATACTGATGTCTTGGTTCAAATTTTGAATGCGGAGTCTGGAATCTGATGTGCCAAACATATGAAAGAAATGAGATTGCCTGAGGAATTGGCAAAACCTTTGCACTCCAAAAACACTATACACTCAGGGGAATAACAATAGATCACATTTGGGCATTTCTCGCTTAATTATAAAGCACTGTTTTAATACATTCTAATTGACAAATAGCGTACATGAAAAAGAGTACACAAACCAAATGTGAATAGCTAAGTGGATTATTACAAATTGAAGACACCTCTGTAACCCACTCATGTCTAAATGTAGTTCAATACCAACTCCCCAGAAAGCCCCACTGTGCTGTCGTTTGTGTATCTTCTCCAGTGTTTTATGTGAAAAACTTCAACCCTTCAAAAAATTTGGAATAGCACAATGAACACCTGCACACCTTTTAGTTTGAGCCATCAATTATTAATATTTGGCCACAGTTGCTACCTCTTGTGTTCCCCTTCCCTGCTCTTTCTCCTGTTGAAGTACTTGAAAAGTATCATAATGAGGCAGGAGAATAGGATCCGGAGGCAGAGAACCTGCGACTGATACACACTGACTTCCTAGAACTAAATCAAAAGGAAAACCCCACCTTCCCATGCCCTAGTTACAAAAGGACCAGAGGCTACTTGAAAGTACTTCTGATTGGTCCCCTCCCATAACAAATCAGGCTGGCCATGGGCCAAGTCTTCATTTGCATAGGAGTATAACTCTGTAACTTCAGCCCCTGATTGGTCACTTTCCACAACCAATCAGATGTTTGCATAGGTGGTGACTTTGTAACTTCACTTCAGCCTCTGATTGGTAACTTTCCACAGTCGATCAGACTGATCGTGGGCCTCTACTTCATTCACATAGGGTGCGCACCAAATAACCAATGGAGAACCTCTAGAGGGTATTGAAACCCCAGGAAATTCTGTAAGCAGGCCCTTGAGCCACTTGCTCAGCCCACTGCCAGTCTGTGGAGTGTGCTTTCGTTTTCAATAAATCTCTGCTTTCGTTGCTTCATTCTTTCCTTGCTTTGTGCGTTTTGTCCAATTCTTTGTTGAAAGCTCCGAGAACCTGGACACGCTCCACCGGTAACAATAACCTTACTCCTAACCTCACTCCTAAAAATTATATGTATTTCCAAAGAGCAGGCCGTTCTCTTATATAATCATTAGTATGATAAATTAAATGTCGATCGGGTGACTGTGTCTAATAGCAAATCTGTGTTAAAATTTCTCCAATTGTCCCCAAAACCTTCTTTATAGTTTTCTCCCTATCCAGGACCCGATTAGTATTTCTGTATTACTTCTGGTTATTATGTCTCTTCAGTCTTCTTTACTTTTGAAACAGTCTCGCCATCATTTTCACCTTCAGGGCAGTGAAAACATAAACAGTCTTACCAAATGTCCCAGAGCTGGGGTTCAAAGTGGATCTTCTGTTTTTCTTCGTCATTGCTTGTGTTTGTTTCTGTACCAGAGGATGGCTACCTCAAATGTCACAGGCAAGACAAGCTATATAATTTATGGGAGCTGTGCAAAATGAAAAGGCAAGGCCTTTTTCTTAAAAGGCAGGTGGAAATTGCTATTTAAGATCCTAAAATAGACAGGGCACAATGGCTTACACTTGTAATCCTAGCACTTTGGGAGGCTGAGGTAGGAGAATCATGTGAGCGTAGAAGCTCAAGACCAGCCTGGGCAATATGGCAAGACCCCACACATATATACGAAAAAAAAAAAATTGGCCAAGCATAGTGGCACATGCTTGTGATCCCAGCAACTTGGGAGACTGAGGGAGGAGAATCACACTAATCCAGGAGGTTTAGGCTGCAGCCTTATATGAGCTATGATGTGCCACTGCACTCCAGCATGGGTGATGGGCAAGACTCTTCCTTAAAAGAAAAATATATTTAAAATATGAAGCTTTTACCTTTAAAAATGTTTTCTTGCTATAAAACACAATAGGGCTGGTGGAACTGCATGAGTACCAGCATAAACTTAATAAATTGTGAAAAAAAAATCTGCTATTATAATTTTAGGCAATGCAGTAAATACTAATAAACTCATACTTTATTAATAATAAAGCTAATATAATAACTTGATTGGTTATAAAATTTTTCTAGGTATATTTTCTGCCTATTCATTTCTTAGGTCAATCAAATGTATGCTTTTAGTAACTTCATCTTTAATAAAATTGACAGCAATCACTCTTGCAAATAAAAGCTCATAAATGATTTTTGATAATTTTTAATTTTGAGAAGGATATTTATGAAGCAACTGTTTTAGAGTTATTGAGTGTTTTATAGACGATGATAATATTAGGAGAAATCTTTAATAAATTATTTTGAAATATACATTTTGGTGTATCTATAGCTGATGATTCTTGAGATATAATTTTTCTATAATGTTTAACTCTTTGTACAAAGCAGTTGTGTGTAAACATGAATTTAAAGTATAAATTTACATAATGGCATTGTAATGGTTCCCCTGACAATTTTTGTAAATCATGGAGGTCATATAAGAAACTAAAAGTAGCTTCCTGATTTGTGTATAATTCAAACACCTGTTCACATGTTATATCACTGTAGCTTCAAGTACAAGAAAATATTCACCTTAAAATTGTTTTCTTGTTAATGGCTGGTTCGTCCCAAACTTCGTATGAAAATAGCATTATTTTCCATCAAATGTGATGATCTTTACATTTAATTTCTGTTTGTAAGACTGTGAATATTTGGTTTGCAATGGTACAGTGGTTTTCAAATCCAGTCCTATATGTACACACACACACACACACACACACACACACACACACACACGTAAAAAATTGAGTCAGAGAAATAATTATTTGATTTCAAGTTCTGGGATACATATGCAGGATGTGTAGGTTTGTTACATAGGTAAATTTGTGCCATGGTGGTTTGCTGCACCTATCAACCCATCACCTAGGTATTAAGGCCAGCATGCCTTAGCTCTTTTTCCTGATGCTCTCCCTCCCTGACAGACCCTAGGGTGTGTTGTTCCCCTCCCTGTGTCCATGGGTGGAGAAACAATTTTTTAAAAAGCCATAGACAGTGGATGTTGACTGCATTATTTACCCTATTAGATAAAATGGATATCATATTTCCCTGCACTCCATAAAAAATAAGGATTATGATGAATAAATACACGGATATATTCATATTTACATTATCAAATAAAAAGAACACATCTCAAATCAGGTCAATGAATTTCCTGTGGATAGGAGCTATGAGGCCAAATGCAGACATATTTTCTTAGCCTAATTTTTGTTTGCACTCTGAAGTTCTTCTTTCACATTAAGACATCTCTCCAACACCTTCTTCTTCCTTTCCTTCCAACCCCCAAACCTCCATTTAGCACAAATACTGTACAATTGGCTGCACAAATTCAATATTCAACAGCTATAATTAAGATCAGGAGAAAGGCATGAAGGCATATTTTTCATAAAGTAAAAAAAACTACAGCTGAATTCATTTTACTTAGCAGCAATTAAAACACATTTGTGAATTTATAAATATTTTGTAGCATGGTTCTGCAAGTGTTTCTAATTTAAGCAATGACAGGTGTTTGTTGTTTAAAATAAATAGCAATCCTGGGGTCTTTTACTTAGGATTCAAAAAATGTGGAGTACCTAAATTGAGTGCCAGCTGAATTCTTTTAAAGAAACAAATTCTGATATTTCCTAATTAGAAAATTCTGACATGTGGCAGAGTAGCATGTGAAGAGGTGCCTACTGTGTGCCAGGTGCTATTTCACTGCATTGCATTTAATCATCAGAAAAATTCTGAATCTTAGTTCTTAGTAGCCTCATGTTGTAATAAGGAAACTGAGCTTAGAACAGATAAATGACTTAGCCAAGATCATGTTGCCAAGAAGTGGTAGAGGTGAGGTGCCAGAAATGAACACAAAGTCAGACCCTTTCCCACGGGAGTAGTCGCTGGTGTTGATCCTTGTCTTTGCAAACCACAGCTCAACTAAATACCTGCAGGAGCTATCACAGTACAGCAATGCCAGTCTTGCACACGTTTAGGAAGAAGAATTGTGGGTTTCTGGTGAACAGTGATCCAAATGCCTGTGTTCATTTTGAGGAAGCAATAGAAAGATTAAACTTTAAGCTCTGAGGTCAGACTGTTGGCATTTGAATCCCACCTCAGCCACTTCGTAGATTATGAACTTGGGTGGGTTTCTTAGCTACTCAAAGCCTCGGTTTTCTTTTGATAAAATGAGCATGCAATCATCTACCCTATAGGACAGCATTGAGGATAAAATTAGATAATGAGTAGAATTCACTGAGCACACTGCCTGGCACATTATGAAAGCTCAATAAAACTTGGATATTATGATGCTGTTTGATTTAAAGGGATCTTTGGGAGCATGCCCTACCTCCAAATATCATATCTACTCAAGAGCCACACCCGAAGCCACAGCAGGACAAATTTGGTCTTAGAAGTAACTAAGTCCCACAGCTTCTTAAAGAGCCAGTTCAAGAATCATTTCTCCTGGGAATATTTCCTAGATACTCCATACATGTTTGTCTAGCATTCTGCTTATTGGAACAGACACAATATTTAAGTAAATTCTATTCTGTAACAATGTATTATGATGTTTATTTGTGGCTTTTGTGTTACCTAGACTGCGTGCTTTCTGGGGGAAGCAATTCTTTCTGCCTTACCCATCTGTGGACACAGTTAAGACTTGTGGCCCTTGCCCTAAGTTGCTGGCACAGGGTCTTACCTCTGCAGAGCTGTTCCTTTCCCTGCAAAGTATTTCTGAGCATCCCCAAAGTGCTGCTTTGTCTGCTGAGCACCATGGCTTTGCTAAGGTCTGTGGGACATGGCTACCTCTCTTTCTGGATACCACTTCCTTTGTCCACCACTGTATCTCCTCCCAAGTGCTGCTAGAATAGCTCTTGACATCCAAATTGAGCAGTATTCTGTGAGCAAGTGGGGAAGAATCTTCTCTGTCTGTGTTTTGCTTTGTTCTAGGGTTTCCCAAAGTCGTAATGTAGTACTAGCAGTGGAAAAATGGGAGTGGTTCACCCTAGGTAAAGGGAATAAAGGGCATGTGTCTGCAGAGAATTTGAAAATAATAAAACCAACTAAAGTCAGTCTGTTTTTTACTACCACTGTGTTCCAATCAATCAATCTAATAGTGATGGTAATAAACTACTACTCCCTGTGGAAAAAAAAAATAAAACCTTTAGTTGATCTAATTTCTAAACAATTGCTGTAGTAATTGAGCTTTTAATAATAACAACAACAGCAATAATACAGGCTTCAAACGATCAAGTTTTGTGACTTATACCTTAATATAAATGGCATTCTACATGGAAGTTAACTCAGAATTCTCAGTGGTATAGTCAGCCTCCAGACATACAGGCTCAGCTATATAATTTCCTTTGATGAGTAAGGAATGGTTTGGAATCAGTCCAACTCATCTTGGGTGGAGTTTATGTCTCTAATACCTTGAACACTACGTATTACTCAGGGTAAACAATAGATTCAAAATAATGATGGCATGTTGATTGTAAAGATGAAGAGACAGAACCTGAGCTACTTCAACTCTGTCATTCTATATGATCTCTTAGAGGTTTCGTGTTTGAAATTTTAAAACAGCAAAGCACAGTGTACACTTTGAGTCAGTTCAGTAAGTGCAAATTTTAGTTCATACCTTAAATATGTTACTGAATTTTAATAATATTAAATTGAAATTTTAAAATTGTTTTTAAAGAATCAATCAAGAAAATAATGATTATTTGCACAAGATTATGACTAGCAATAATTTTTAGAATAGAAAGGAGGAATCTTAAAAAGAATCTGCTCTATGCTCTGAGTGTCAAACGTATTATATATGACAAGCATGATCTCTGGGCCACCGTATTTTACAAATTTAGAGTAATCTTTCAGATACCTGAAAACCCCAGTTGTGATGGTTAATTTTATGCATTAACTTGACTGGGCTAAAGGATGCACAGACAGATGGTAGGGGTGTGTGTGTGTGTGTGTGTGTGTGTGTGTGTGTGTGTGGTTGTTTCTGGAAGAGACTGGCATTTGAATCAGTAGATCTAGCAAAGAAAATTGCCCTCACTGATGAGATTTGGCATCAACCAATCTCAGGGAGAGAACATAAAGGCAGAGAAAATATGAACTCTCTGTCTTTTATTGAATTGATACAGCCATCTTCTCCTCATCTCAAACATCAGAGCTCTTGATTCTTAGGCCTTCTGACTAACACACCAATATTCAGACCAGAGACAATGAAGTATATACTGGAGACAGAGGGCAAAACTCTTGCTTCTGTATCAAGCTTGTCCTGCTCCCCACATTCCTCCACTCTCAAGGCTTTTTGGGATCTAGTGCGGATTCCTGAGGAGTCTATTCCACTGTTTCTCCCACATGCACAGATATGTAGGCACATGGCCACTTAAGACACTTAGACTCAAGCTGGGCCCCTTCTACCTTTGTAATACCAGGTCAGGTACTGAGCTCAAACAGCAGATATACAAAGAATGAAACATGTGTCATTAAACTACACTGCATGATGGTGTTTAATCTGATCTATTCTTGACTGGATGAGGAAAGGGAAAAGAGAAGGATGAGCACCCGGGAGGTAGCGGAAAAGTCAAGGAAAGAATCAGTAGGTGTGGTGCAAGGACTGGGGAAGCTTAGATCATGTCTCAGGCTGACCAGGCTGGAGCCTGAGTGGAGTTTAATTCCAGACACTGTTCCTCCAAGGGCTGGAGTTGAGCAACAGGGAGAGTCCCTTTATTGTTGCTTTTCTATTCCTATAGCACTTTGGATTTTATGCTTTGCAACCATTATTTATTTCTCAGGGCTTTCTGGTGAGAGCTCACCAGCGAGGAAACACGCAGAACAAGATCAAGTGCCTTGCCAGGCCCGTGGAGCACTTCAGAGAGCATGAGGATAACTGGCCTCATAGTTTCCTCTCCTGTGCTCAGGTCCTCGTGGCCCTCTCCTAAACCTTTCCTGCTAGAGGTAAAGAAGCACTGTGTGGCCTCCAGGAGCCATCAGAGATGTGAATCTACTCACTTGTGCATAATAATAATTGAAGACCTTCCAGAAAATGACTTAAGCTTCTTGAAAGTAATTTAAGGTGAACAAAGAAAAAAGAATATTTAAATACAACATGATGAGTCTCGACTCAATTTTTCCTTGAAAAAGTGGTGACTGGGGATTAGGTAAGATTGTATTGAACCCACCATTTGGAACTTGAGGATATTTGGTTCTTTAATCCATCAATAGGTCAAACAATTAGTACTCAACCAAAAGGAACTTAAAACTTCCAGAGTTCTATGGAGACTGCCAACCATGGGCCTCCCTGTTATTTGGGCTGTGGCATCACTCACTGCTTCCATAGTCCCTCCTGCAACCCTGACGCCACCCTCAGGGTAATTCAGGAAGGCTCAGGCAGCTCCACGTGCCCTGGTAAGATTACCATGTCTGCAGCCAGAGCCCCACCCACTTCACTCCTACAAAGGGACCTAAAACAATCCCCAGAAATGCTGTAGCCAGAATTGATGATGTACCTTTATCTAAAAGGCCATCACAGCGAATGTGGTGATGCTTTAATATCTCTGCTCACATTAGCTACTTTCAGAAATTCAAGACTCAAGGTTAGCTTAGCTTATTGCTTGAGTTTTTGTTCTTCTGTGGCCCTATAGTCTCCTAATGCTACCTGGTCTTCTGTCACTTCCCGGCCTCCCACGCCTGTTTGCTCTTTTATCTGGAGTTGCATCTCTTCTTGGCCAAATTCGTTAACCTCAACATTTCCTCCAGGTAGAATCTGACTACTGTCTGAGGGCACTACTTCTCCAACAGCACTCACCAGCAATGGTGTTTTCCTACTGCTCCCATGTTCCCTGGAGCCTGGACATGAGGTAGCATTTTCCTTGCTCCTCTTGGCCACTTCCACCCAATTTCCCATCCCTCCTTTCTCAAACTCTCAGGCCTCTCTGAGCCCCGTCCATCAGGCAGCACCATTCACTACCCCTCCTTGTGGTCTTTATCTAGCAAGTATCCAATTAGGCCTCCATATTTATTGAAAATGTTAGGACCCAGGTTACTAATGAATCCTGTACCTGGCATCATTCTTCACAGCTTCAACATCTGACAAAAGGATTTTCCTAGCCACCCTGTCCTATCACTTTTAGCTACAGTTCCTTTAGTTCACTTTAGCCATCAACTTTGATAATCTTAACAGCTTGGCTCCCACAGTTACCCATAACTGTATTACCTCCTTTATCTTGATTTCAAGTATTGTGCGATCTGACCATCACCTCTATCTTTCCTGCTCACATATCCTAACACCCATTCTAACATTTCTTTGATCTTCATTGGGACTCCAAATCTACTGACTTTGATGTATCTATCAGTCCTCTTGGGGTCCTCATATCTTTCCTTACCTAACTTAGATTCCATAGATCACACAGTTTTTATGGATCAGGAATTGAAGAGAGATTGAATAGCTCTCCTTTTGGTCTCTCATGAAGTTGCAGACAAGATGCCAGTGAGAACTATAGTCATCTGAAATTTGGACTGGGACTGGAGATGTTTCCAAGTTGGCTCGGTCACATGGCTGTGGGCAGGAGTCTTCATTTCCTCACCATGTGGACCTCTTCATAAGGCTGCTTAAGTGTCTTCACAAAAAGGGATTTGACCTCCCCCAGAGTGAGTGATCCAAGAAGAAGAGAAAGCAGGAAACCAGAATGCTTCTTATGATCTAGTCTTAGCCACATACCACCACATCTACCATATTCGAGAAAGCAAGTCATTAAGGCTGGGCATGGTGGCTCATGCCTGTAATCCCAGAACTTTGGGAGGCTGAAGTGGGCAGATCTCTTGAGGTCAGGAGTTTGAGACCAGCCTGGCCAACATGGTGAGACCTAATCTCTGCTAAACATACAAAAATTAGCTAGGCGTGGTGATGAGTGCCTATAATCCCAGCTACTTGGGAGACTGAGACTGAGGAAGAAGAGGGAGCCACTTGAACCCCTGAGGCAGAGGTTGCAGTGAGCTGAGATTGTGCTGCTGCACTTCAGCCTGGGAGAGAGAGACTATGTCTTAAATAAATTTAAAAAAAAAAAGCAAGTCATTAAGTTCAATGTAAACTCAAAAGGAGAAAAATTAGTCTCTTCCTTTTGAAGACAAGAGTACAAGAGTGTTAGGGGGTTAGTGTACATATTTAGAAGAACCACATCATTTTACAGATAAGGAAATTTATGTACCTGGGGGTCAGATACCTTGCCTGTGGTCATGCAGTCTCAAACACAAAAGAATATTTTATCTTGCTATGTAAAGTACTGATCAGTGGATACTTCAAGTAGCAACTGAAAGACCCAGTGTGCTTCCATTGTTTGGTTCTACCATCTTCAGTCCATGGCTTGCAAGGTTGACATTTTTGTCTGCATCAAGCCCCAGCAGGGAAAAATATGAAGAATTGAACATGCAAAGTTTTTATGGGTCAGGCTTTCATGTGTCCTAGAAAATGGATCCAATATCCCACTTCATCTTACAAACAACAATGTCCAAAACCTCTGGATATGAATGAATCTGTGCTAATTCTCCTGTTTCCTCTGTAGTTGAGCACCCTGCAAAGTCTCCCCCAGATATTTCTTAGATTCTCAGGGGTGGTAGCATCTTCTTGTGCTCAGCAACAAGTACACTCCCACTCCACTGATCCAGCCTCTCGCCAAGGCACCAGGCCACTGACCATAAGCAAGTGGCCTCTGGAGAAATGTAGTTCCACTGTGCTCATCAATTCTTCACTGACACCTACTCTAAACCCTAAGAATGCCAAAGCAGATTTCTGGTCTATGGGTCTACTATTTGAACTCTCAAACTCATGAGCTATTTCATGAACACATGTACTTTTATTCTGGTTTCAGCACTTATGGGTAGATTATAATACTGTTCGGGAAATATTAACTCCTCCCTCCCTCCCAACAGGAGAATATATTCTCACCGATTGATGTTGGTTTTAGCCATGTGAATTGCTTTGACCTCATGGTGGGCAGAATATACCTCCCTACCCCTTGAACTTGAGCATGACCCCTGACTTCGTTCCACTCATAGGATACTAGTTGATATGACATACACAGGAGCTGGAGATGTGCATGTGTGTTTCAGCTTGGTCTGTTACTCACCTCCTTTGCCATGAGAAGAACACACCACATGTAGCATCTGGTCAAAAAAGGATAAGAAACACATGGTATATACCTGGACTTAACCTGCAGAGCTATGTCAGACAAATCCAGCCTAGATCACCTGAATTCCAGCCAACTCACAAGTGTATAAGAGATAAATAAACACTTATCGCTGTATGCACCCCATTTTAGGGTGGTTTGTATGCAGCGTTTATGCGGCAATATCTGACTATAACACTCTACCTTGGTCTCAAAATCAGTCCCTCACGTGGAGCCATGGGAGTAGACATCAGTCCCTCCATTCCAATGCTTTTTCTTCCCCTCTGTGCCCTTCAGACACTCCAGGACCAAACCAATTGAAATGAAGGACCTGAATCCAGTATGAGACTCACGTAGGATACCTTGGTCTATTTGACTAATAGTGACCAGCCCATGTTCCACATGAGACCACTTGCAGAATTTCTTTTAAAAAGGCATTTGGAAATAAATCTTCAAAACAAGTTTTCACTGCCACCCAAAGATGCAGGCTTAACATTTCCTTTTAGAGAGAAGTTTACAAACGTTGTTTTTTTTTTCTATTTAATTAGGCTCTCATGAATCACAGATCTTTCACATAAGTGAGCTTACCCTGCAGGGTTAGCGGTATCTTTTCTGGCAAATCTTTTACAAAGAACGCATTTGTCTCAGAAATAAACATTTAATTTGGATGAATTTAATAGCCACAGAGTTTGATTCTGATGAAAATGTTTACCAGCACCATTTTTGCTTTAAAACCATTTGTTTCTATTATTTTGACAGAAACAAAATTCGGTTGGGTGTTGTTTGGGATGTGAAATGGTTTTGTAAGCATTTCAGCTTGATGTCCAGGCAGGCAGTCACAATAATTCTTCTTCAAATAAATGGGAGCCACCATTTTTCTATTCATTACTTCAATAAGAAAAGTTTAGCCAGTGAAAGGATTTGCAAAATACTGCATCATAAAAATCCTGAAGTAAATTGCAACAAAAGTTAGTACACTGTAAATATTTTTTCAAAGATTTGGGCAATCTTTCCTTTCTATAAATACTTGTCTGCACAACAAAGGAAATGAAAGTAAAAAAAAGAAAATGTGTTGTCTCATTTCTGGTTGGGAACAGCAAATGTTATTGAATTCAGCAGAATCATATTGTGTGCTTCATGGGTTACACATAAGGTGGAAAAGTGGAGTAGGATTTCATGCAAACACATTAAGCAACATAGAAGTGACTTCTGTGATTAAATCATATTTTTAATCATCAAAATTGAAAATAAGAGAAAACAACTTCTGAAGAAGTCCAGGGTCAATCAGCTAAATAAACTAAAGTCATCCAGTCAACTAGCATTGATTGGATTTTAGCAAGATGGAATTGACTTTGCTCCAACTCCACCCACTTCACAAACTAATTAAAAAAGCACATCAGAGACATCTTCAATCAGCTCAGGAAGATAAGTGGGCTTCAAAGCAATCAATTACAAAACTCTGTCAAGAATAGCAATAGATTCTCAAAGAACTTCAGAGAGCTTTCCCAAAGTTACTCATGTCAATCAGAAGAACAAAACCCTCAGGACCATGTGCTTATAATTTTGGGGAACATTTTTGTACAATGTGTCTGACTGATAAGAAAGAGAAATGCACACCAGCAGAGCATGTATTAGCACCCAACATCTCACTCGACTTCAGTCCACCTAAATATGCATCAAGCAAGAGTAATAACAATGCTTGGATCAAAGGGCTTGAAGGGTCATTGGACAAATCATTTTAAATGTCTAGAAATGTACAATCTCATATTGTCCTTAAATGGAAGAGAGGATTATTAGATTACCTTTTGCAAGGACCACTGTCTGCAGATCAGTAAAAAACCTTGCATCATGAGTGCTTTGTTCCTTTTGTTGTCCAAAGCACCACAGAACATTTTCTTCATTTTTGAATAGAGTGAGGAATAAAAAAATCACTTTGAGTTCATTCAACAGCACTAAAAATGCTTTCTTTCTATGTATTTTCATTTCCAAAGAACTATGAGTCTAATTTCTCTTTTTTGTAAAATTAACATTCCTAAAGTATATGATAGTCGTTCAAATGCATGACAATAAACAATGAGATATGAAAGCAGTTGGTGCCCCATCATATACATTATTTTTTGTTTGTTTGTTTCTTGTTTTCTGACTGTATTCTGCATCCCTTAACCAACTTCGCTTCATTCACCACTACTCCGTCTCCTTCCCAGCCTCTAGTAACCATCAGTCTACCTTCTACCTCCATGAGATCCACTTTTTAAATTCCCATATACAAGTGAGACCATGCAATATCTGTCACAGAAAGCATGGCTTATTTCACCTAACATAATGTACTCCCATTCCATCTGTGACAGGATTTTATTCTTTTTATGGTTGAATAATATTTTATTGTGTGTCTATATGTATATACACAATAGAATACCACATTTTCTTTATCTATTCATTCATTGATGGACACAGGCTAAATCCACATTTTAGAGATTGTTAGTAGTGTGTTCTTAAACATGAAAGTGCAGATATCTCTTTGATATGCTAATTTCCTTTCCTTGGATGTATACCCAGCAGTAGAATTGTTGAATCATGTGGTCATTCTGTTTTTCGTTTTTTGAGGAACCTCCATTCTATTTTCCATAATGACTGTGCTAATTTCCATTCTCACACAGAATGTAAGAGTTTCTCTTTCTGTGCATCCTCACCAGCAGTTGTTATTTTTTAATCCTTTTGATAATAGCCATTGTAACTGGGGCAAGATGACATCTCATTGAGGTTTCGATTTGCATTTTCCTTGTGATTAGTAATGTGGAGCATGTATTCTTATGCCTGTTGGCCATTTGTATGTCTTCTTTTGAGAAATGTCTATTTAGAACTTCTGTTTATTTTTTAATGGGATTTTTCTTTTTGCTATTGAGTTATTTGAGTTTCTTACATATTCTGATTATTAAGGTCTTGTCAGAGGGACATTTGAAAATATTTTCTCCCCTTCTGGAGGTTGTCTTCATTTTTTTGATGATTTTGCTTCTTTTTTTGTATTGTTTTGTTTTGTTGTTTTTACTGTGCAGGCACTTTTTATCTTGAAGTAATCACATTTATCTATTTTTACTTTTGTTCTCAGTGCTTTTGAGATCATACCCAATGAATCTTTTCCCAGACCAATGTCCAGTAGCATTTCGCCAGTGTTTTCTTTTAGTAGTTTTATAATTTCGGGTCTTACATAAAAGTCTTTAATCCATTTTGAGTTCATTTTACATATGATTAAAGAAGAAATATAATTTCATTTTTCTACATATAGATATCCAGTTTTCCCAGCACCTCTTATTAAAGAGACTGTCCTTTCTCCAATGTATGTTCTTGGCATCTTTGTCAGAAATGAGTTCATTGTAGCTGAATGGATTTATTTCTTGGTTCTCTATTCTATGTCATTGTTCTATGTCACTATGTCTGTTTTTATGCCAGTACCATGCTGTTTTGATTACTATAGCTTTATAATATAATTTGAAATAAGATAATGTGATGATCCAACTTTGTTGTTTTTGCTCAGGATTGCTTTAACTATTTTGGGTCTTTTGTGGTTTCAGACAAATTTCAGAATTTTTTTTTTCGTTTTTGTGAAATGACAGATCTCTACAAGTAAAACTGTAAAATATTGATAAAAAAATTGAAGAAGAAATAAAAAATAATAAAAATAAAAAGCTATCCCATGCTTATGAATTGCAAGATGTACTATTGTTAAAATGTCTATCCTATCCAAGGTGACCTACAAATTCAAGGCAAACCCTATCAAAATACCACTGATATTCTTCACTGGAAGTCTAATTTGTAAATGAAAGATATCTATCTACCTACTCAAAGTTCTATTCTGCCGACAGCCTTAGGTAATAGAGTCAGGAAAAACCTGAAAACAGAGCTTTCCTTTCCTTAACTCTTAGATGAAAACAAGAAGAGGAGGATGAGGAGGAAGAAGAAAAGAAGAAGAAGAAGAGAAAAAAGAAGAAGGAGGAGGAGAAGGAGAAGGAGAAGAAGAAAGAAGAAGTGGAAGTGGAAGAGGAAGAAGGAAAAGAAGAAGGAGGAGGAGAAGAAGAAAAGAGGAAGAAGAAGAAGGAGAAGAAGAAGAAGAAGAAGAAGAAGAGGGAGGAGGAGGAGGAGGATGAGGAGGAGGAGGAGGAGGAGGAGGGGGAGGAGGAGGAGGAGGAGGGGGAGGAAAAGAAGAAGAAAAAGAAGAAGAAAAGAGGAAGAAGAAGAAGAGGAGGAAGAAGGAGGAGGAGGAGGAAGAGAAGGAGGAGGAGGAGGAGGAGAAGGAGGAGGAAGAAGAAGAAGAGGAAGAAGAAGAAGAAGAGGAAGAAGAAGAAGAACAAGAACAAGAAGAACAAGAACAAGAAGAAGGAGGAGAAACAGCAGCAAGTGAAAAAGAAAAGACACAGAATGACATAGAAGGTGATGTTCTACATCTACATGGTGTTAAGTTTTCATGCTGACCTGCTGCTTTCCAGTGGCAATCATTTCTTCCTTCTTCTGCTTCCCCACACACATTGCCTCGTTGTGTTTTTTTCTCTTTCTCACTTCTGTCCTCACTATCTCTTTATTTGCAGATCTAGTTTTTACTCAGGATTATAGTTGCTTTATATGTATGACAATAGTTTATAATCACTCCAAAAATAATAAATACAATACACTTCTATTAAATATCATGACTCAGTGATTGTGAGGCCACATTAGGAAATAGTTAGGACAAGTGGGGTGATGGGAGCCACTCAGGATGCTTCAGGATCACAGCCATGTACCAATTATCATGGAATTACTTAGATATTGTAACAACAGCTACAGCAGTACCAGTGTGTGTCTGCTAAGTATCACTGTTGCCTTTCTTCTCTGTGTCTATGTATAAACATTCTTGCATTCAGAAACTCACACTAGGAACCAAAGAATTTAGAGTATACATTAAATTTGAGAGCAAAAAATGTTAGAGATTACAAAGGCCTAAGTCCTAGTTTTAGAATAGTCATGTGTGACATACAATCACAAAGCTTTGTGCAACAGAGTTCAGGCCAGATCCAATGTCTTCGAAAGGTACCATATTCTTTTTCAACAACATCAAGCAGAGAGTGCCTATTACACTAAGTAGATTTTCTAACACGTTGGTCTTCAGCTGTAGTAAAATCAATTTCAGGCTATCGACCAGAGAATTAAAAGTCTTACTTAAGATGTTAAATGTTACTGGTTCTCATGAAAACACAAATCTTCCCTACATCCCATTCCTCCATCAAGACTTGTGGACAGAAAGCAGTAATGATAGGCAACTTATACAAAAAGGACTGCTGAAACTTATCAAAAGGAATAATTTCACAGGTCTAGTTTGTGGAAATGCCACAGGAAATTAGCTAGCAGACCACATTTCTCTCCATTTCTATATTCACTGCATTTTAAGGGGCATTATGTTATTCCAGAAAGTTCATCATTGTCGGTAGCAGACAAATAGGGCACAAATCTCAGCGTGGAGATTTTATCAACAGTTAAAACTTGGGCAAGTGCTTAATCTATGTATTTCTCATTTCCTATATGTATATGATAGGCCTAACAATACTTACAACCTGGTTGTTAGGAGAAATAAGATGAGAAATCTGTGTGTCATCCGTAAGTCACAAACCCCACCTGCCTGTGACTGCAAAATAATGTTACATTTTTCTTTTCAGGTCCAAACTATTATCATTCGACTTCTTTCTAGTCAACTTCTGGTGAATCTTCTCCTCAAAATTTTCCAGGAGTATTCCAGCATTCCAGCATCCCAGCATCCTGCCTCCCATGGAGTCTAGAACAAATCTGTTAGATTCTTCCCCTTGCCTCTCCTATACTGTGGACCATCATCATTATGATAGCATTGTTCTTCTGAGCAGCTATTTTTTAAAGCAGCCCACCCCCGCGCTGCGCCCCCGCCACTGCCTCCTACCTGGACTTTTTGTGAGCTTGCTGCTCAACCCAGTTTCCCAAATCACAATTGGGAAATGACTATGGAAAACGTAATTTGCGCCAAACTTGACTGATGCTTAGAAATTCAGAGAATACTTTATAGCTGCTTCCATCCCAGATACCCAAATTCTACCTTAAATCTCCTCAGTAGGTGAATGCCCTACCTATCTCCAAGGCTGCCTCCTTACACAGGAGCCCACTAGAATACCCCTAATATTTTCATGTCTAGAGTCTAGGACTAACTCTGCTTCCCTACCTGGGGCCCAAGAAAAGAAAGCTGTCTTTCTCTTCAGCGATCCAAGGGCCAGATGTGTAGCCCCTCCCTTCTAGGATAACTGACAATGATTTATCTTCCATTCAGGGCAAAATCATACCCCATTGCTGTTGGTCTGGCTCAATGGCTCAAATATAGCAATTACCAGAGCCAATGGGAGATTTCCTAAAGTCTAGTTTATTCAACATTCAATTATGCCTCATGTAGGACAAGGGTAGGTGAGTCCACATCACTAGGACCAGTCCAACTTTTTATTTACTTTTTCTCAAAGTGATTCTTCTGGAATGCAATACAAAAACATGAAAAATTATGCATTGCTCTTGTCATGGTCTCTTGTTTTGATATCACATTGATCTATGAACAAAGGGTCAGTCCCCCTCCACACACACACATTTGCTTACAAACATTCATGCACAAGCATTTGCACATGCATGAAATCTAAGAGAAAAAAATGGAAGAGGTCCAAAGACAAATGATAATGTAATCCCAATTCAAAACTTCCTATAAATGCAGTTACTGTGTTTTCAGCTTAAAACAGTTTTAGAACTCTAATTGCCCAAGGCGTATAGTAATATTTATGGCTATTGTAATTTATTATTATTGTTTGGATAAGTAGGACACAGTAGTAGTAATTTGTAATATCCAAACTAAGTAAATGGAGGTCAGATGTTAAATCTTATGTGGTAGTCCTCAGGGAAAAGAAAAAAAAAAGCAAAATATGGCTACAGTTGCAGAGCATGAAGTTACAGAGCTACCATTTCTTACCTATTTACCGTCACATACCATGGCCACTTTACCAACTATTTACTTTACACAGTAACCGAAAATGTTAGGCGTTATTCCCATTTTATGTATGAGGAAATGAAGCAATTTACCTAAAATGACCCAGCCAGTAATTTGTGAACCTACAGTCCATGACCAATCCATTTGACACAAAGGTCAGTGATCTTTCTAATATCTCTCAACAAATTCTCCCATCTGCCTCATACCTGGGAAAATAGTACATGATGATAAAGAAGATGGTGATGTTGAAGATAAAAAAATAAATGAAAAAAGACAAAGACTTTTGGTAGTTTATGATAATTCACATATTTAATGTAAGAATACATGCCAAGGGTAATGGCAGCATTTCTTCCTTTTTCTTTTCTTTTTTTTTTTCTTTTTTTGATAGGGTCTCACTCTGTCACCCAGGCTAGAGTACAGTGACATGATCTCAGATCATTGCAACCTTCGCCGTCCAGGCCCAAATGATCCTCCCACCTCAGCCTCCTGAGTAGCTGGGACTACAGGCGTACCACCTGGCTAATTTTTGTGGGGGCTTTTTGTAGAGATAGGGTCATGCTATGTTACTCAGACTGGTCTCGAACTCCTAAGCTCAAGTGATCCACCCACCCGGGCCTACCAAAGTGTTGGAATTACAGGTGTGAACCACCATGCCTGGCCTCAGCATTAATTTTCTTCTTGAGTTTTAGTATAATAAAAGCAAATCACAGGGATGCATTCATTCATTCATTCTTTCAAGTAATTCAGGCAACACCGATTGAGCAGCTACCATGTGGCAGTCATCATCTTAGGTATGAAGATATGCAAAAGACAGATTCTTGCTTTCATTGATCTCGCGGTCTAACAGGGGAAGCCAGCAATAAAATCACTAAGAACTCTACATTTGTTGAAAGCACTCTAAATAAGATAAGGGCAAGGTGCTGTGAGGAGTCATCCAACTCAGACTAAGAGAATGAAGAAAACCTCCAGGAGGCACTGGCTCAGAATCCTGAAGGAGGAGTAGGCACTAACCAGGTGGACATGGCTGATAAAAAGAGGAAACAGCATGGGTCAGGCACAGAGGTATGAAAAGTCTTTATGCCTTTGGAAAATTCTAAGTAGGTCTCTTTGAAGCTTGGGTAAGTGACATTTGCTCTTCTATTAGTCTGTTTTCACGTTGCTATAAAGAAGAACTGCCTGAGATTTGGTAATTTATAAAGGAAATAGGATTAGTTGACTCACAGTTTCAAATGGCTGGGGAGGCCTCAGGAAACTTGCAGTCACGGAGTAAAGGGGAAGTAAGGCACCTTCTTCACAAGGTGACAGGAGAGAGAGCCCGCACAGGCGAGACCACCACTTTTAAACCGTCAGATCTCGTGAGAATTCCCTCTCTATCATGAGATTAGCATGGGGGAAACCACCGCCATGATCAGTCACCTCCTTTGAGGTCCCCCCCTCCACACATGGGGATTACAATTCAAGATGAGGTTTGGGTGAGGACACAGAGCCCAACCATATCAGCACTCCAAGGCTTAGTTTCTTCATCTATGCATTAGAAATGATAAAGTACCTTCTTCCTAGAGGTGAATGGTTTGTTTGACCTGTAGTGACTTAGACCTTGGCACAGTTCTTGGTCCTTGGTAAAAGACTCCATAAAGGTTAACTGTTATAATTATGTAGAACATTGTTGGCCGTGGTGGATTTGCTTTTGGTTAACAGGAACAGAATACGGAAAGCCTTGGTCAAATGGACTTAAACAATAGTTTCTGGTTTCTAATGTGAAAAGTGAATGAATAAACCAAGCTTCAGCTATGGCTCTCTCAGAGACACATCCTGAGGTAAGCTGGTAAATATTTAAGAACCAGCTCTTTGTGGACAGGGAGGAAGAGAAGAAGGAACTGAAAATAGATGGAGAAGGAAGAGGAGAAAAAGAAATAGCAGCCCTGATTTTCAGTTTTTGCAGATTTCTGTGGTGTATATACTCCTACCATGACCAATTTTGAGCCACCAAGGTGACCCTAATGGGCTCATAAAACTCCTGAAATTTTACCAATCAGCTCTCATGAGGTGGAAAAAGGTGGCTCCAGTATCCCACTGGGTCCAGCTGTTCCCTGAGATTCTCCTCACCTCCATGTTACCTTCATTCTGAGAATTCTTTTCACATGATCCCAAAATGGTTACTGGAGGAAATGGTGTCATGTTTCAATGGGAATGAGGAAAAGGGATAAAAAATGCTTCTCACATCATGGAAAGGAAAACTCAAGTTTCACTCTGACTGGACCACCTCTGAGCCAGTCACTTGATAAAGAGCTTACTATGGTTCAGACCCTTTAGGGTAACTTATAGCTGGAGATGGGCCGGTCTCACTCAAATGAAATAAAGAGAGAACATGGCTTCTCAAAATCTGTCAGCTGCCATTAGGGAGAGAATCAAAGGGGAGTGAATACTGGGTGAGCGACCAGCAAAAGCCTGAGATGCCACCTAAAGAGTTTTTGCCTTAGTGGGAAAATAACACAAGGATTTGGGGTATGTGCATCCTTGGAAAATTAGTCTCCCGGTATCAGATGCCAACCCTTACTTTAAAAGCAAGAACTATTTCTAGCATCATTACAATTTACATCAAGGGAAAACATTTATCATCCTAGCTCAGCTTTTAACTTCAGGAATTTTATAAGTGGGATCTAACTCATAAAGAGGCAGTTTATGAGGATCTTCTTATTTTACAAATAAAAATCTGTTTTGATTCTGTGAGTTCCTGGATATATTGAGGGGTGAAAACGATGAACTCCATTAAACCTTAACTGAATGGTAAATGAGGTGGTGATTTTATTATGTCATCCACAAGATAGTGCATAAGCAAGAAGAACCTAGGGGCAATTAGCCCCTTGAGAGATTCTAATATTTCAATAAGTCACAGAAATAAATTCCGAGCAATTTAAAGAACTCTATTAATTGCAGTATTCTCTTTCCCACACAAAAAAAAATGGTTGCACGCGTGTCTTCTTGCTTTTTTCTATCAAGCATTTCTTGAACTTCTTTGCAACTTTTTAGCCCCCTCACATTTGCCTCTGGCTGATTTTAAATTATGCTAATTGGAAGAGGAGAAAATGCTGGTAATGGAATAAAATGGAATGCTATTTCTTATAGCATCTGGTGCAATCTGAGCCATTTAGAAGTGCATCTTATGGAATAGAGCTCTGAATAAGCAATGCCAGTCTGATTACAAACAACATGGGTCTCATTAGAATATGTCAATCTGATTGCTAGGTAGTGATACACTGCAGATTACTAGGCCATAATTGCCTCTTACATATTATGTGTATAATATATAGTTTCTCTGGGTGTATGTTAAAGCCACTTTCTCTCATGGCTATCTTTTCCAGCTCCACACAAAGCAATGTCTATGTTCCACTAAGTTGATTTTTAACCGGGGTCCGTAGGTCCTAATTCTATTTTCTTCTCAGTATTCATCAAGTTTTCTACAGCAGTGCTGTAAACAAAGAATTATGTTGAGGGCAACTGCCAGAAATAAGATATGTCAGGGGTCTATTACCCACTCAACTGGGAGCCGTCAATGGCTCAAGGTACTTCCTCCAAAAGGAAAGGGTAAAATAACTGAGGCAAAAGCCCACTCTAGCTACACGTCTTAATTTGCTTGTTGATTTAAGTGTGTCATGCATTTTTTCATTGTCAAAATCCATTTGGTTCTTTACTACAACTAGAAGAATTCAAACATCTTAGCTCAGGTCATGACTTTGGGGCGCACTGTACCCTTCACGATTTAAAATCACCTATCTGAGCTCTGAAAGCAGGACTTGAACGTTCTTGTGTTCCAGCAACATCATCTCTCTAACACTTGCTCCACATCATACATGCCCTATCCCCAGTCAGTCCTGCAGCCACCTACGTCAGGAAGGCAAAAAAGCCAATCTCCACTCAGCTGCAAATCTAGCTAAACACTTGGAATATGCCTTGGGGTGTAGAGGTAGAGGATTCAAGAGACTTGAGCCTTTGTCTTGACTGTAGACCTATTAGCTGGGCAACGTGAGGTGAGTCTGATTGCTACGCCTCTGGATTTTTCATCTCACACCCCAAAGAACAGATTTCCAAAATGTATTTCAGAGAACTTTTATTCCATGGGGATGTTAAAAGAGATTCGTTTCCAAATAGATTTGCAAAAGGTTAGGTTACATTGGCAAAATTGGTTTCTTTACTACGGGGCTTCTCAGAGCCTATAACATACCAATGTGCCTTGTGAATCTACAAAAAAAGGTTGGGAAATACATCACTATTACGCAATGTTATTAGGCCGTAGAGACTTCCCTGCCCTAACCTATCTTTCCCTGAATAATAGTCACTGACATCTTATCAACCTAATGTCACATCTAAATACCCATTCTCTGTTGTGCTACATTTGGACAGCATCTCATGTGAATGCTCTCGTTCACATGGCCTGACTGGTCCATACAGATACCTGTGTTTGTAGTTCCTGCTTTCCATAGCAGTTTTCCATAGACTTTATTACTCTAAGTTCTCAGAACATTCTGACAAAATAGGGAGAACTTTCTTCCATTTTAAAAATGACTAAACAGAATTTCGGAGAGGTTAAGTAATTTGCCCAAGGTCACACAGCCAAAAAGTAGCCAAAGAAAAATTCACATAAGTATTTGATTACATCATGCTCAGTCTCTACCTCAGTTCATTTTCCTCTTGTCTTGGGATCCATTCTTTGCTTCTAGTTAATGACTAGTCTCTCTGTCTCACAGGCCATCATCAAAGTGAAGAACGGCATTTGACAAGTGCTATCCGTGGCTTTTATGCTTAGAACACAAAAATGATAATTAAAGAAAATCACTACCTTCTCCCCAGTTATATATCACATAGCTAAATCTTAGTGATAACAGATTGTACTCTGCTTTTAGTAAAAAGTAGAATGTGGAGATGAATTCTTACAAAACACGGTGTGTTACATGAACATTGTATTTATGTTACAGTTTTCTTCCACTAGAGCTTACCAAAAATAAACGAGCAACATGACAAATCAGTAAAACAATAAGCTCTTCGGCAACAGAATAGGCCAGCAGTGTTGAGGGAAGAATGCAATGGCATGTAAACCTGCTAACAATGGCCTGTAGGACTGTCATCAAACTGAAATAGACACACCTGATAAACTGTTTAATGAGATAGGATGGAGCAACTTGGCTGATCACTGAGTATGCCAGGTTGTATAGAGGTTAGGGGCAAATAGCTGGAGTCCAGCAGCTTGTGTTTAAATCCCAAACTCTAATCCTCATTAGTAGGGTAGCCTTGGACTTGCTGTATGCCTTAGTGTTCTCACCTGTAAAATGAGGATAAGAGTACTTTTATCCTAGGTTGTTGTGAGAATTTAAATAGAGCTTAGTGCCCTGTCTGGTATTCAGTGAGTGTTCAAATATGTTAAAACGAATGACATCTTGTAAGTGTGGTTACTGGCTCCAATTCTGATGAAGTCTTAGATCAAAATTTTAAGGTCTAGCTCAGCTGGCAGATGTCAAGGGGCTAGGGTGGTGTGTTCTTGCACATTCTGATTGTATTTTTATTTTTCAAAGGGAAAAAATGTTTCACATGTCTTGCCTGGCATTAGGGTTTATTTTATTCTCTCCACCCAATTCTTTCCTCCTAGGGAGTCTGAGCAGCTAAGGCAATTTAAACCCTGAAAGGCAGGCCCTTTTATGTATAAACAGAAGATTGTTCCTAGAGAAAGTATAGAGATCTGCAATGCAGAAAGGAAATTGCAATTTCTGAAGCATCTGGATAAATGAAAATGCAAATGCAAACGTTACAGCAAGTCTGAAGGTTGTTCGTGCTTCTCAGCATCTTGGGGGAAGTGACCATTTGATGCCTGTGGAAGATCAAACTCAAAGCTTGTAGTTGCATTTGCGTCTACAAGACACTTCCCCTGACTTTTTCTAGGTGATGATTTTCCTTTGTACTTGTGGTAGACTCTCCAGCCACACAACACTTTCAGTTCCTCTTCCTATGCTTACAAGACGACTACATTTCTCAGCCTGCATGGTTATGATTGGTTCATGTGATTGGGTTCTGGCCAATGAGATAAGGGGAGTCGAAACAGAAGCTTTTTCTAAACCAGGTCATAAAGCTTTCAACACAATTGTCCGCATTTTCTTCCCCTTATGTGGTGCCGTTGGTAACATAATGAACATGGCAGTGTTGCAATTGGGAAGGAGCTTGGATCCATGAGTCACTGCATGGAAAACAGTTGCCAGGAAAATCCTCTGGATCTTCATCACACTGTGAATTAGGCTAGAAATAAATTTTGTCTGTGAAGCCACTGAGAATATGGGGTCATTTATTAGAAGCTTGCATTCATTAGCCCAAATGATATGAAATGCAATGTTACACTACACTAAAATTAATCTCAAAATTACTGTTAATCTTACCTGTGTCTGGACACTGCATGTGGAATAATAGACATTGGAGACTTTGAAAAGTAGGAGGGTGAGAAGGGGCTGAGGGAGGAGAAATTACTCAACAGGTACAATGTACATTCTTTGGGTGATGGTTAAACTAAAAGCTCAAACTTCACCACTATGCAGTATATCTATGTGACAAAGCTGCACTTGTACTTCTTAAACTTATACATTTAGGCGGGGTGCAGTGGCTCATGACTGTAATCCCAGCACTTTGGGAGACTGAGGTTGGTGAATCACCTGAGGTCAGGAGATTGAAACTAGCTTGGCCAACATGACAAGACCTTGGCTCCTCTAAAAATACAAAACTTAGGTTGGTGTGGTGAGGCACGCCTATAGTCCCAGCTACTTGGGAGGCTGAGACAGGAGAATCACTTGAAACTGGGAGGTGGAGGTTGCAGTGAGCTGAGATCACACCACTGCACTTCAGCCTCCATGACAGACTGAGACTGTCTCAAAAAAAAAAAAAAAATTAAAAAAAATGATGTGGCAATTTTGATACAACCCTACCAGCTCATTTAAGAACATGCAGGGAAAAACACTTTGTGGGTTGACACTCTGTCTTATCAAACAAATGAGGGAGAAAATGCCAAACCTAATCTCTTTCAAGTCGCAGATATGCAGCCAACTACCATCCGTATTAATATAGTTGATTCTAGAGAGCAGCTTAAGTAAGGCATAAACACAAAGTAACCAGACATAATCCAGGTTCTGAAATTCTGTTTAAGACCCATGTTGCACAATGTTGCCAGTAACACAAAGGCACACCCCTGCCCTCTTAAGCCAACTGCTGCTCTTAGGGGCTTTAGCTGAGATACTAAAATAAAACTTAAACCTGGTGTTCGATCAATAGGGACTTTGCCCAATTGATAATTTTAATGAAACAGCATCACGAAGAGAGCACGCATCCTAAAAACCACAGTCCTTAAAATTTTGGTATCTCGTAGCAATTTAGAATTTGATGAAATTTTGAAAACCTCCCCATCAAAACATATATGCAAATATAATAATTGACATTTGCTCAGTCTTAGGGATGCTGTCGGACGTGCTGGAGCACCAGTGTACCCTCAAGGATCCATGAATCCTAGGTTGAAAGCACCTGGCAAGGATGGGTAGCTGGTTGCTTGGATTGGTGATAAGGATTTAAGAGAGGGTATAAAACTGGGGGTATTGAAGAAGAAAGTTTATATCATCAGAAAGGCTACCAAGAATCATCACCATTTGTTGAGTTCTGGCTGGATGTTAGACACTGTGCTAAATGTTTCAATATATTTAATCTTTTTAAAGCTCTTGCATTGTAATTATCATACAAGAAAGGAAATGGGCAGAGAGAAGTTAAGAGACTTGCCCTAGACTGTATAATTAGTAAGTGGTGAAGCCTGCATGTCAACCAAAGTCTGTAGTCTTAATTACAATGGTCTAAGTCAGATTTTCAAATGCGTTGTTCTCAAGGGTGAGGAATCTTGAGAAGATAATAATTTTTAACCTCTAAGTATATTCAGTTGGAATTTAAGATTTTTTGTTTTAATTAAATGACAACAAATAATTAATTCATCTAGGCACACCACATATATCGCAAGTTATTGAAAAGACAATTAGATTTCAGGGTTGTATACGGCAACTACTTTATTATTTTCAAATGCAAACTCTTTGCATTTAGTTTGCTATTTTACAATTTTACAAACTAGGTATAAAAGACCATAAATAAATGACATAAGTTATGTGTACCTAAAGTTCATGAAGGGAAGAAAAATACCTTGACAAATTAAAACAATATAGAAAATCTATGTCTAACTCAAGAAATCGCTCAAATTTTGGAACGTGTGAACCAAACAATGTTCTGTTAGTTTCTTTTTCGGTATGAACTAAATTATAATATGCCTTATACATTCTAATTTTAACCACAGTCCTTGCATATTCCAACATACTTAGAGTGATACAAAAAATAAATGCACTCTTCAGTGTGTATCAATGCTTGATGTTGTTTGGAGAATGTTAAATAAGTGAAAATATTGCTTCTAGAACTTTCCTTTACGGGTCAGAATTTAAGTGTCTTCAGACAAATATTGAGGCTACACGGGTGTATGGATTAATACACATATCCTTCACAGATTGAATACAAGAGGTCTCGGAACACACACACCAGCAGTGTAGTGAGCACAACCTTTCTTTAAAATAAGAACGTTTTTCAACACACCAGAACATTCCATTCATAAGATTGCTAAAAAATAACTTGGGGGCTACATACACAAGGTGAAGCTACTTGATTTGGTGCAGGGGAGTAGCATCCCGCTGCTCTACAGATCAGCCCGTGAGTTAGCATTGAAGCTGACTCGGCCAGGGCTTGCTCAAGGGCTAGACCCAGACCCTGAAAGTTGGCCTCCTACTCTTACCTCTGGAAAAGATGATCTGCTCAGAGATTCAACCTCATTTCTTTATACATATTTTTTCAGGCATCAATGCATAGGCACATCCCTTAAAAAATATATTAAGGTCCCCAAAAAGGGGTGAATTAACTTTGTCACTCTGGCATAGAATACAATGCCGCACACCCTGTCAGAATGTAATAAATATTTATCGATGATTTTCTCTACTTATTCAACAATAAATGGTTCAGAATCTTTTTTTTTCCTCATTTTTCCCTGATTTGATGTTATAGCTTATATAAATGGCCACAGTTTCTGCAACCATAGCTTAGGATAAGCAAGGCAGCCACTCAGATTACGAAAAATGGCAGTAAGTTGGCTGGAGTTTGGTATACATATCATATATCAATATTGAATCTTCACACTCCGGAGCTCTGATTCTAGAAGGCTGATGCTCTTGTGAGGGCAATAGGAGTTAGCTACATATTAATGACTGTAGAACCTTCCTGGTAATTTGGGAATCTGAAATTGCCTGAGGCCATTTCATCCCAACTACCTTAACCTCAAGAGTCACTGGCATGTATTTTTCTGTGATATTGGGAGACAAAGTATTAATCCAGGACACATCATCTCAAAGCTGACACACATATCTACGTTCATGTCCAAAAGTATATGGATTGCATATATTTGTTCGCATTCAACAAGTCCATTTATGCAGGAAAACAAAGGCTACTTGTACTCCATTTGGGGTTACCAGACACATTCCATCTCCTTCTCTCTCTCCATCAAGGAACTGATGATTCAGATGAGTTCAATCAGAATCTGTAATTTTGATGATGGGTTGTCACCTGAATGGATTTATATTTTAAATTACTTCACCATTAAGGTGAAAATGCCTCTGTCCAAAGCTGTAGAATTCTTATTAAGGTTAGTGTGACAGCTATAAAATACATGTATAGATACAGGACACTGAACATCTCTGGGTTGTCTTTCCAAGGGGACGGTCTCCAGGGTCACTGCATCATGTGGCTCTTCATCTTGAAACTGGTGGAAAACCAGATCTCTCCAGGTGTAGCATTCCACAACATTCACGGGTAGTTCTAAGCATGAGGCTACACACACATACACACACACACAGACATACACGCATACACACACACTCATACCTATGTACACACATCAAAAGAGATAGTCAGCTCATATTTAGTCTAAGAAAAAAATATATTTATATCACTGCAATGGCACACCCTGGGTAAAATGTTACTTCCGCAATGCATATCGTAGGCAGCTCATGGAACTGGCTTTGTTTTGTGTGATTGCACCTGACCTGGTGTCCATAGTAAGACCTGTAGCATTTGGTCACTGGCTGCCACACCAATGCAGCAGTGACATACAGGAATGAAATATGGAAATACATATAAATAAAACAGCAAAGAGTCCGGGGCAAGGGCTCTGCAGAGCTGGTGCTGCAAACAGTGCATTCCTCGGTGCAGGTGGAGAACAGATGCTGAATCTTAAGTGTTTTGCTGTTTCTTTCACTGGGAAAGGGGATTTGAAAGAGACACATTTATTCTTTTCAGGTATGGGTGTTGTTTCATCAGTCTCTTTGCCCCAGAACTGGTGTAATTGAAGCAGAAGAAACACATTTAGACGGAACTGAGAAGGGTGTGTTCTGTTTTCTTCCATGGGCTTTGTAATCAACAGGAAGGGCTGTGAGGTCAAGATAGCAGAATCTACTCCCTGCAGATAAAAGAGCAAGACTTTAGACAAAACGCCACCAATACTGCTAGCCAGTTGTCAACCACTATTTTAAGAAAGAATATATAGGTTCACAGAAGTTGATATCCTTCAGTAAAAGTAGTTCAGGGGAAATCACGAATTATATTTTCCTTTTCTGAAAAATAGCAATTATAATAACAAAAATGTTCACTAACAGCTTAATCACAACTCTGAGATAGGTACTATTCTTATCTCCATTATATGGATGAGGAAACTGAGGCATAAGGAAGCTAAGTACCCTACCCAATGCCATACCCTCTAGAGTGGCAAGGCTGGGATTAGACCCCACAAAGTCCTAGTCGATATTTATGTTTTAACCACTATGTTGAACAGCCTGTCTTCGAAATGAAAATCCTGACTTCAGTTCACAATCTGAAGTCAACAATAATGACTGAAAAAAATGCAAACTAAGAAGTGAAAAGAAGTGTTTGTTTTTCTTAACAAGAGAGTAACTCCTGATAAATAGAAGTACATAATGTAGTGAAAGAGCCATGCTCTTTACATGTAAACAGGCAGGAGAGAGGGAACATGGGACACAAGGAGAGACTTGCTCTGTCAATGACAGAGGTCTGGGCTCATGCCGCCTTCTGTATACCAAGAATTAATCAGCTGCAGGCTAGAATTCTAGACATCAGCCTGGGGTCGAACAAGGCTGTTATGCAGCAATGGAATCCTCATGGCTCCTCATTGTCCATATATGCGTCAAATAATCAACTCAAACCAAAGGAAGTAAGTTCCCTTCTTTCATTTGTAACAACCGACTCTTCAGATTACTTATTGGGCTATACCTCCCCCTACGGTGGCCATATTTAGCAGCTGGTGGCCTCAAGTGAAGGGCAGTAATTTTTTGCCTATTTCATGAAATCACGTTTGTTTTGCCTATGTGTACATTTATCGTGTAGAGAAAAATAAAATTTAATTTTTTTTTTTTGGTAAATGACCATATTTAAAATTGTAGAAAACACTTTATTTGGAGAGACAGAAATAGTTTTCTGGCCAGGGGTTGTAGCTCAAACCTGTAATCCCAGCACTTTGGTAGGCCAAGGAGGGAGGACGGCTTGAACCCAGAGTTTGAGACCATCCTGGGCAAAAGAGTAAGAGCCCGTCTTTACAAAAACAAACAAACAAAATAGCCAGGCATGGTTATGCACACCTGTGGTCCCAGCTACTCAGGAGGCTGAGGTGGGAGGATTGCTTTGGCCTGGAAGACACAGGTGGTGGCGAGTGATGAGCGCGCCACTACACTCCAGGGGTGACTGAGTTAGACCCTGTCTCCAAAAAACAGAGAGAAACTTTGCTCATTAGTTATCCAGAGACAAATTGTTATTTGAGCAATTTAAATTTATGAATGTGGGTTAGGGTATTTGAAGATAACTACCCATATCTTCAAGATAACTACCCATATCTCATTGAAGATAACTACCCATATCTTCAAGATAACTACCATATCTTATTGAAGATAACTACCCATATCTCCAAGAAGCCATTTGTTAGCTACTAAGGCTATTTATTTTGACAATAATGTAAAAATGAAGGAAAAAGGATCAAATCTACTTTCTATTTTCTCTCTGGAAATCAGTCAAGTCCATTGAATATAGTTTTTGAAACCTGAATGTGCAGGGATTTCAGCAGGTGGGCAGGTATTAATGTGAAGAATGAGGAGCACATAAATATAATCTTAAAACTCCAGAGTGCATTCCATATCCTGTGGGCACACTAGGTGGGTGATGGCTTCTTTTGCTGCTACAAATTCTTAGAGGAGAAAGAATGGTCTCACAAACACATGTTGCCTTTCAGTCTGCCAATTCCTTCTCCATTTAAATCTGGATAGTAAGATATATTACATAAACATATGTGTACTATTAAGTGGGCAGTTTGGGGACTTGGCATGTATGTGAAAATGACTGGATGTGTGAAGTGAAACACACAGGAATGTGAAGGGTTATATCTACTTAATGCCAGAATGAAGAGTTGAGTGAAATAAGTCTTCGCCTCACCGTTGAATTCAGGCAACTCCTTTATCATGGGAGATTTCTTAAACAGAGACCAGACAAAGCCTGTGGCGTCTATGTAGTGTCATGAGTTAAGGAGAATTCATTGTGACTAAATAAACAAAGGCTTGTTCCTTTGAGTCAGTCGTGAAGACATCAAATTGTCTTTACCATCCAGTTCTTTTCATTGCAATAGAATTGAGCTCGTGTGTATCACTGTCTTTCCCATTATAAAATAATAGTTTTATAAACGTCAAGGCTAAATAACGCATGTTTATCCTGCCAGCATAACCTGATAGGTCTACCAGCATTGTATAAATATGCATTTACCCCCAAACTCTCATAAATCCATTTAAAGTGAAGAAGCTTCACTGCGTGACCCCCCTACCACTGAACTTCATTTCACCCCACTCTGGCATGTTGTAATAAAATATTTGGATCACAAGTGAAAGACAGATGAATAAGACTTGGACAAGGTTGGAAGAAGAAGTGCACCTTTCTTCTGTGGAGCTCACCGTGTTTTACTTAAGAGTGTTTCATACACACTAGCAACAATACCATGCATTAGGAAAGGTGTTATTATTAAGGTATCATTATCTCTCTAATTTCCAGGTGGAGGAACTGAGTTATAAAAGAAAAGTGGAGTGAATTTCCCAGTGTCAACATTTCAGTTGGCTTTAGAATCCATAGCTGTCCGGATGCCAGAGTCTGGCTCTGCGCCCTGGGAAACCATGCTTCATTCCTATTGTTCTCACATTTCTCTTCTGAAACTTCACGGAGGCAGTGGAGAGAGTCAACACTTTTACTCTTGCTGGATATTATTTTAGGCACTTGGAAAGTCCTTTTTTGGCTTTTCCCTTGGCTTTCACTCTAACGTATGCATATGGTAAAATTTTTAAGATTCAGAAGGCGACCTTTGGATAAAATAAGATGTCATACTTCACCTCTCTTTTGATCCTTCCCTGATTACTTCATTTACAGAAATACCTGCCTAGCAGGAACAAAACAACACCAGCGTAGTATATAATGTTAATTTGTTAAGCTATTTCAAAACGGACATATTCTCTTTTGAAATGGTCTGCTTTTCATATGTTCAGTGTTTAAAAAATACCTTAAGTTGTTGACTTTAAGAAAAAAAAAACACTTTTAATTACTCAATGTATGCAAGGTAACATTTCCTTGTTAGTTAAAATATAATGCCAGTTGGGCACGTTGGCTCATGTCTGTAATCCTGGCACTTTGGGAAGCCGAAGCAGGTGGATTGCCTGAGGTCAAGAGTTCGAGACCAACCTGGCCAACATGGTGAAATCCTGTCTCTACTAAAATGCAAAAATTAGCCAGGCGTGGGTTGTGAGTGCCTGTAATCCCAGCTACTTGGGAGGCTGAGGCAGAATTGCTTAAGCCCAGGAGGCCAAGGTTGCAGTGAGCCAAGATTGCGTCACTGTACTCCAGCCTGGGCAGTAGAGTGAGGCTCTGTCTCAAAATAATAATAATAATAATTATTATTATTTTTAACAAAGTAAGCAAAAAAAAAAAAAGTCCTACATTTGTTAGCTTTTAACATGAATATCCAGAACTCCAGGCCTCTGCAAAAGTGATGATAAAACAAAAATCGTTGGAGTAGTTTTAAAAACAAATTTAACATTCCTTCGGAACAGAAAAGCTTTTACAACTAATGTTGCAAAAAAGGTTTTTACTAAACTGTCATGATTTGACAGCATCAAATTTAACATTCCTTGCTCTATAAGAAATAGCTTTCAGGATAAAACCAAGGGGAAAAAAAGGTCATTAAAATCAGCCAAACTCTTATTTGAAAGTGATAAAAATGAAATAACTAAAAAAACAAAAAAACAAAAAAAAAAAAAAAAAAGAGAGAGAGAGAAAGAAAAGTTAAAATGTGTCCAGTCCAAAGTTACGTCCTTTGCTTTTAGGAATGAAAAAACTCAATGCTGGGATGTAAAAATAGAAGTGTTGAAAGCTAATAGGCTTATGAATGAATAGTGTATTTTTCAGTAGGTCAACTTTCTGATCATGAGGAAGCTGAGGTGAGTTCCAAGTCTCATCGCTGACATCTTGGTAAATCCTCTTTGCGTGGCCCTGTATGGGGACAGACCTTCCTAGCGCAGGACAGAAAACAAGGCTAACAGAAAAATCTCCCCAGTAGTTCTTCATGGAGGTAAACTCTCCAAAGGACGGGACCCATAACCCAAAAAGGACACAGAGAAATGCTCCTGTGCTTGCTGACTGGTGCCCAGAAGGTGGTAAGTAGGTGTACCATGAATTAATGGCACCAAAGGACAGGAGCCCTTTGTGAAGAAGAGCAACAGCCAGCAGCCAGCAAGTGTCCAGCATCATCCCTCTGATCAGCCTGACCTCATCTGGTTCATATATCACTTCTCCCCGGAAGAATAGCAGGGAAACCATACTGTGTTTGGTCTCTCTCTCACTGCCAATAAAAGGACTGCAATCTTGAAAAACATCAACACAATCCGAGATACATGAAAGAGTATTTTTCTGATTTCGGTATTTTGAATGAGATCGACTTGAAAACACAAAGTAAGTTTCCCCTGGAGAAAGATTCATTCTTGGTTTTTGGACTTACCTTGCAGATTTGGGGTTGCTTCTTTAGAGGGAAGTGTGAAGTTCCCTATTCAAGATTGTCACAGCCCATTATCCATAAGGTAGTTACAACAAGTTTGTAGAGTCCCAAAATAAGACTTTATATGGCACAGTCTCAGGCCCAAAGAAGCAGACCTCATTTGTCCAGTTAGGGGTTATGGGGCTTGGGATTTTGAATATATATTTTTAAATCCACTTTCCCTTTCTTTCCAGCCCCCCGGTCATAGGAATCTACCAGGTGGCTTGAGCACTGAAGAGGCAACACTATGAGCCACGTTGCTTTCTCCTAGGATTTTTTTTTTTCCCCATGGTATGAACCAAGCCCTAAAAGCCACAACTGAGTCCTTAAAAAAATGTTCCTGGGCATGGTCTCCATTCCAGTGAAAGAGAGATGACGGTAATTTATGCCACAAACAAAATACAATGGTTGTAATTCCAAATGGAGAGAGAATCAGGGATGTCTCAGAAGCTCAGTGTCCGGCAGCAATTACAGCATCAAAACTCGGAGGCAGTGTTCTATTTCTATAGGTACATGTATTTTACAGACTGGTGATGAACAGAAAAGTACTTCTGAGAAAAGATTTGTTCCAGGTCTAATTCAAATGACCGGCAGTCATTTCTGTAAGCCCCACAGTTTCAGCAATCTGTACACCAAGCAATGCTGCAGATATTTTTATTTCTTTAATTTCAGAGGGCGAAGACGAAGTAAAAAAAGTGCAGTTCTTCAATTAAAGTGCATGGATGAGGTAAACTAATTTCAAGAGTTTTGAGTTTATTCAGTCCTGGCTCAGACAGGAACCATTCTGCCGTGCATCTGCTGCATTTGGGTTCGCATTGCCTGGACACTGCTCAAAATCTTATTCTGGTGCGTGATGGCTGTGATACCAATTCTTGCCAGGTCCCTGTACGTAGGGCGACAAAAGAGGAACAGCAAAAGTCATGGGGGCTGACAATCTCTTTTCTCGGGCTTCATGCAGACACACATTTGAATCAGCCACAATTAATACAGCACAACAAGGCAGGTGTATTAAAATGTTTAAGCAATTTAATGCAACAATGTAGATACTTTATAGAGGCTGTATAAAATTATACTCAATCAAAATGAGAGGCATTCCAGTTTTTTTTTTTTTTTTGATGAGTAGGATGATTATGCAGCTCAAAGCAAAAGAAAAAGAAAATACTATTAAATCTGGATTTACCCTTTGGTGTTACATCGTTGAGTACTTACTCCTGGTTCACGTGCACCACAGCCTCTAGGGTAGTATAACCAGCAGCTGTGAAGTTATCCTTATACCGGTCCATTTTAATGGCCTGGAGCCAATCGCCCACTGATACTACAGCAGAGAATTCAGGGGAGCTTGGATCCAACAAGGCAGTGTTAGGTCTAGAAACATAACAAGAAGGTATAAGCAGAATGGAGCTACCAGTGAGACAGGAAGACTCAGAAATCAGATTGCCCAAAATAGGCAAGGAGAACTGAAAACCTAAGAGGTTTTACATGGAACAAATGTTGTTAAATGTAACCATGCCATATTTTGCTCTTAATTTCACAAAGCTGCTACAGCATGTATCAATCATCCTATTTGTTCTTAATTCTATTTCCTGCGCTTGTTTTATGTGGCACTCTGAGGGCATTCACACTCATAGCAGGCCTTTTAACACCCAAGCCTGAGGTGAAGACTGGGAGAGCCCTCATGGCTGAAACCTGTTCAGTCTTTGCAGAAAGAGTCCAGTCCCTGCCAGCACTGAATATTACAGACTTTGGTTCAGCAACTATGGAAACCCTAGTGAAGTGTAAGTAAGGAAAATCGTGAGCTTGCAACCTGCCAGACTGGATGGAAGCAGAGAAAACAGCAAGAATTCAAGTCCAGCATGCTTCCAGCCAGGTCTGCAGGCAGGCTTGGGGCATTCAAACAAACTTGGGACAGCAGGGAGTTAATCCCCTCTTTAATCAACCCATGCTTGACCAGCACGAGTGCCAAGGCTGGCAGAAGAATGGCCACTTTGATCATTGTTTGGCTTGTGGAATGTGCTTCTCGTATTCCCTTGCTGGGGTTCCTAAATAATGATTTCAACAAATTCAAAGCACTTCTTATTAACTTATTTATTAGTTTACTCATTTCTTAGGCCAGGTGTTTTCTATTAGGTCACTGTCGCGAGCAGCTACAGGCAGGAATTCTGCCTTTCCTAATGATATTGACATATAAAAAAATCATTTACTAATAAAAACTATTAAGAGAATTATAGTTAGTCATCTTCATCATCCAGTTGCTTAATAATCATAGAGTAGACCTTCATGGGGGTATTTATACTACCTTTACTATAATAACCTGTAGAGAAATACTGCTACTTGTTAAATCATAGTTTTTCAACTACTGTTTTCTTTAAAAATTACAGCATCTGTTTGATCTTAACATTTTGACCTGATTTTCAAGGTGATACTATGTTTAAGTACAAACATTTAAATCAGAATTATATCATTACTACTAAATTTTCAGCCAAAAACCCTTTCCTTATAAAAACAAAATTAAGTCGATATAATGCCTTAATTAATTTCTACAAAGCAGAATTAATCCAATTCCATTTAAAAATTTTTCATTTTTATCTAAATTGACTTGAATTATTTCTTTTTTATATAAATATTTTGACAAACATTTGTTTTATCAATCAGTTTTGTGTTCACATAATACTTTGCCATTGTAATCTTTCTTTTGTGTTCATTATTTCAATTAAGTTTGATTTTCTGAGTAAAATTCTGTAAATGTTGACAGCAAAAATAATCAAGGTTAATTTTTCTCTTAATTTTGAGTCAATAACAAATGTTACCGCATAGAATTTTGGATATTCAATTGAGTGTAGATGTATAGCAATATTTGTTATTAGACAAAAGCCAATAGTTTGCATTCACTTTTGACTTTAAGCCAAAAGCATTAATGAGGAAAGTGTAGGCTCTGAGCACTGACAAGGTCAAAATGACCTTACAATGAAAATATCTTCACTTGATGTCAATTAATTCTAAGGGTTGTTCTTAAGCTTGTTCTGGAAGTCTTTGGGCTCTTGGTGGTACACTGACATTAGCCTAATTTTGTGCTGAGTCACATACCATGTTATACACCTCTCATTATCAGCAAACCATAATAAGCTTCAAGGCTATTTAAGTACCTTCAGTGAAAAGAATTTAGACCTGATAATAGTGTACTAATACCTCAACTTGTTCTGTACTTTGGGGCAAAGCAGATGCTATGTAGTAATAGTGGCTGAATGACTTGTGCTAACTGAAAAAGCACCAAACACCGAAAAACTGGCCTTGAGTGGACCCTCAGACAAAATACACAGGCTCTGGTGCTACAGATCTAAAAGGTGGAAGAGGTTTTACCTTGAAATCAAAGAAGTCAGCTAGATCTGGAAAGGAGGCCTTATAGTCATCTATTTCACCCTCTTGCAGAACAGAAGAACAAGAAATAGCCCCACAATAATAGAAGGCTTTTTTTTTTTTTAAGGTTCACATAGTGACCAAGTGGCAGGGGTGAAATGTTAATTCACCCCTTTTCAGTGTTATTTGAAAAGAGCTAGACCATTGAGCTTTTTGTATAGTGGCCAATGACAGGGATTTGAAAACCTGGAGGAGAATATAGGTTATCTCTACTATCTAGTCCACAGTTCTGTTTTTTTCACGTAATGTGTATTCCTTCTCTCTAGGATCTCTAGGCAAAGTTTTCAGGAGAAAGATGGGAGGAGAACATCGTAAGGCCTGCAAAGACTGGAAGGGCTTGAATACTGTGGGGCAAATGTCCTGTTTTTAACAGGGGATCATGATGAAACAGAGGCCTGTGAGGAGCTCAGACTTGGAGATGAGTGGGTGTCTCACCTCTTGCAGGCCTGAGTCACCTGGTCTATTATGCCTGTATTCTAAAATAAGTTAACTGATAAAGATGGTCTACAACCTTTCAGATGAGACTACTGATATGTAGGTACCCTGAATCTTATTCCAATAAAGTCCATTCTCCATATAGAAAGTTCTTACTGAACTTACAGGACGTTCAGTATCTTTATGTTCTTTAGAGACTGATGTACTTCTTCATTTTGCTCATTCCAAGAAAATAACTACCTCTTTCAGGTGGTTCAACTGTTTTGGTCTTTAAAATCCTTCCCAAACATTCATCTGCATGCTTTGTAACTTGATCATTTTCTATCTTGGCCCTGTTTCCTCCTATACTCTGAAAGACTCAGAAAAGGAAAACCAGAAGAACTGAAACCTAATGAATCGCTTTCTTACGATTACTTTATAAGTCAACTTAAAACTGCAGTGCTTAAATATCTGTCTTCTAACGTTTATTTCTTACTATTCCAATGTTCCTGCCCCATTTCAAACTATAGCAGCTACTGATCTGAACGTCTTCTAAAAGTACATTTCATCCCTCTTCCTAAATTTCAGGTCTAGAATCCTAAAATAGGTACTTCAGTTATTTCTTTGCTATTATTATTTATTACTATTATTTAAATGTTTTCCTTATAACTATTTGATGCCTGACGGGTATTAGACTAATTCAAAATGCTGAACAGAACTACCTTAAATACTCTACTAATTGAGAAAGAAGCCACCCAGGTTGCAGAGAGACCTGAAGTGGCCTCTGATGAAAAGACAGGAATTTAAGTGAGTCACCACTTGCCTGCCTCCTCTAATGTGTTTTTTCATACATCACTATTAAGTAAGCATGGCTGACCTGGAGCTCTCTGTCCCCGTCCTCTTCAAGCTGTTGGGGTTGCGGATGAGTTTGTCCAACATGTTGACAATCTGCCCAAATTTAGGCCTGTCGCTTCTCTCCTTCTGCCAGCAGTCTAGCATCAGCTGGTGGAGTGCAATGGGGCAGTCCATTGGAGGGGGTAACCGATAGCCTTCCTCAATGGCTTTAATCACCTATGGAAGACAACAAGATGGTACGTTATGCTGCCAGGCAAGCTGCTGTTCCAGGTTCACCCTTCTGACTGGCATGTTTCTTGTACATGAAGCTGCCAGCAAGCTTGAGTCTGGGAACAGCTCCAGCTGCTTCACATAAGCCAAAGCTGGACCTGAGTATCGCTGGCAACAGGAGACGGAAGCCAGCTGTTGCTATGAGGTGTACTCTAAAGGGAAGACGCATCTATGTTCCAAAGTGGCTAGAGCCCCATCAGATCAGCAACATGGTATCAGTTTTGGTGATGGCCCTCAGAGATCACATGGCCCTGCCTCCCGCCCCCAGTCCCCTGCCTCCTTTCGTTCTACTATTCGGCATCAGCACACCTAAACACTCTTAGCAAAAGAGACTCTGACTTAGTAGTGCTAAAGACTTCCCTTGGGAAGCAATTAATAGCTGTCTCCAAAATGGAATTTTCTTTGCATCCTTCTAAGCCCCTGTCCTCTTACATAGACAGCTAGTAGGTCAACACCAGAGCCCAAGTCCAGATGCCCAGCCATTTTTTTCTTTTGGATTACTCTACCCTTAGACACCAATTCTGCATTTCATTCCTGGGCTCAGTTGGCTGTTAGTCAACCCTGTTAAAGGTGCTGGTATGTAGATTTTTTTTAAAAAAAGTAAAAAACGATTTAAAAAATTTCTTCTTTGGGGGCATTTACATTTTAAAGGAGACCATCTCACATCTAAGGAAGGAAGTTATCATGGTAGATGATAATTGTCTCATTGCCCATGACCATCCAGAGTGGTCTCCTTGCCTAGTAAGTCATACATAACTCATTCAGCAGTCTCTTTGCTAATTCTAATTTTCCTACTCTGTCTTCACAGGCATTACATTATTTTCTTATAGACTTTTCTCTGACATCCTCCCCCACTTGGGGGTATAAATTTCAATAAAGTGATATGATAGGACATGCCAAATTTATAGAGGGGGATCACTTCACAGTTTTTTGGCTACTCTGAGATTCTGGAGGCGATTTTGTTTTGGAGTCTAAAAGTTTTATTTGCTTTTAAATCACTCCATTTATTTTTCTTTCTATCAAAATGATAGCTGCCAGGGAAATAACCAGTGGTTGAGCCATCCCAGTGACCCCATTGGATTCATCCTGTGATGGTTCTATTGACTGCTTAGAAATTAGCCTTCAACAGAAAAGAGTCTGTTGGGTCCAGTGTCTATGGATTAGTATGACTGTGGGCTTTTTAACAAGCACACCGTTTCAGTTTAACAAATCATCTTGTGATTTATTAAACCCTCTGATCCTTTTTCTCCTATGCATTTGGCCATCATCATGTATCAGTGTTACCTACTTTTCTTTGTAAAGTAGACTTCTCTATGCCGTCCTACTAAACCTTATTCTATTTGTTTCTAGCAATTACACTAGGTCAGTTTCATCACCTGGGTTTCTTTTATCTTTCCAGGTGCATGGTGTTGACTCTAGACTTGAGAACATTTGCACTAATTGAGGAAAATGAAAGCAATGCTGGGCTCATGCCAGGGGAACATAAATTGTTATAACCCCTTAGACTGATTAATACTCTTTTATAAGCCCCCGATCCACTGCCAGCTTGGAAGATGGCTCATAGGTTAGCAAAGCATCTTTTCTCAGTTTATTGCTAAATATTTTGGGGAGCAGAAGATTAAACCAAACAAAAAGCTTGCTAAGTTTGACATATTTTGAACAGTTACTTTCACTCCATTTAACATAATATGCCAAATTAATTCTACGCATCAAAGTAATTCTCCAGATACATTTCCTGTTGATTCCTGTTCTACATAGAATCCAACACAGGGGCAAACAATAGGTCAATATTATTTGTGAAAGAGAAATGGCTTCAGATGCCTTTTCATGGTTAAAGCCAGAGAACTGAAAGTTCAAAACAATAGAATTGTATTATATATATAGAAACTGCCAAAATTACAGATGTGAACACATTTAGGATGGAAAATCTGACATCCTTAGATACTCTGCTCTTGTACATTTGGCCATGAGTTTCAATGGAAGAAAAAGAAAGCTTAAGTATCAAATAATTACGGTAAATACATTTACTATTTGCTCATTTAGGCTTTTTGTCTTTGTCCCTCTGAGAGTCTCTAATCTGAATCCAAACGTGGCTACAAGAAGGTACTAGAAGCTGTCTGCATAGCATAATCACATAAACAATAGATTACATGCTATTCACCTCCATAGTCTTTTTCCAGCCTGTAATTATCTATCACTTAGGCTAGCTGCTTTCTTTCCATCTGCTATGAATCTTCCATTATTAATTCACAGATGATACAGTGTGAACAATTTCATTCCCCTTAATCTGGCTGATCAGCATAGAGAATTCTTTTTGCCCCACCAGATATGGAATGCATCATTTTCTCTGTTGCTCCAAACATTCTTTAATGGATAAGGCGACCTGAATCCTATTTCTTAAGTGCACCTGGTTCCTTAACTGTCAAGGCAGGGCAACTTCCTGGTGTTTCAGGAGGACAAGGCAGATGGATAGGTCACATTCCACCACAGAAAGAATTTCTGAAACGAAGTTTCCAAAATATAATTCTAACTGATAGTCTGAAGACCTTTCATTTGTAAGCACTCTGATAATGGTCTACCACATATATAAAAAATTAGGAAAGTTCAAAAAGTGTAGGTGGCCATTTAATTTTGATATGATTTCCAGTCTTTCCAGAACGAACATATACTTTTCCAGAATTGGCTAAAACATGTTCTAGGAAGACCCTTGATCTAGGACTTTCTCTTACCTTTTTTTTTCTTTTACTATCTTTCTCACTGGAGATGTTTGTAATTAAATTCTATTACTCTGGATTCTTATTAGTGTCATTATTGAATCCTTTTCTGAAATTACAGGCATCGTGGATACTCCCTTACAAAGTAGTCCAGATGGTACATTTAAAGGATGTGCATAATTTACCAAGGGTCATTGAGTGAAGCTTTATTTTAGAGTCCTCAAGGGGCAAGCTCTAATTACAACGCTGCCAGTTTTAAAATATTCACTAGTTTTCTTTCAATAAACCTTTCATGTCCATTTTCTCCTATGTGAAATTTATTTTTTTCATAATCTTTGTATTATGAAAACTTTAAGCTTCTTAAAATTCAAAGTTTAATTTTGTTTCACTATGAATTAAAATTATGAAAATTTAAAAATTTCATTATTTTAAAATTAGGAAATCTTTAAACTCTTTATAATTCAAAGTTTAATTTGGTTTCACTATAATTTTAAAGTTCACCAAGTAAAAATACTATCCCATATTGTTTATCTATGAATCTATGTGTGTTTGTCTCTATCTCCCATACTGTACCATGTAGCCATTTAATTCTTGTCCTTGAAATCAACAGTCGTTGGTTATAATGTTGAACTACCTTGCTAGATATATCTGTATTAAGAAATTTGAGTTTAATGTATCATTTCAAACCCCCTGCTCACTCCATCATACAGTAATGCAGAACTTTCTGAATCTCATTGTGAAAAGATAGATTGCAGAACATAGAGACTTACATCTTGATTGGACATATCCCAATAGGGCCTCTCTCCGTACGACATCACTTCCCACATAACGATTCCGTAGCTCCATACATCACTGGCTGATGTGAATTTACGATAGGCAATTGCTTCTGGCGCAGTCCACCGGATAGGAATCTTGCCACCCTGTGAACATTCGAGCCATAAGTTATTCCTTAAGTACATCGCTGATGTGCCATTTTAGATCTGAATGTAGTTCCTGCCAGCCAAGCAGGACAACAGCGTTCTTGAGACAGCTCTCAAAACAGTAAGACACTTGTTCGTTTTAACTCAAGTCTTCCAGGTTAAGACAGTTCTCCTCATATGTTTTCTTTGCTCACAGGGAAGTGACTATGTAATCTAATGATGTTTTTAAAGCCTACCTATGATCTGAGCTCTGCTTAAGGCAATATTCTAGAAAAAAAGAAATCTCAGGTTTTACAAAATATATGTTATCCACGGGATATCAGTGGATATGTATCTGACATTTGTCTGATTTCTTGTTGGATTCTCTCACCCAGGAGCACAAAGGAAGGCAATGCTTAATGTTGCTTCAGGACTCATGAATGAAGGAATTCAAATGCGAACGCTTCTATCCATCACACAAGTCTACCTCCCCTTATACAGCATGAGAAACATGCCAAATAGCTGGGAGATGATAGCTGAACAGGCATTTAGAGAAAGCCAAATAATACCAAATACTAGAGCTATTACCGACTTCAATGGAGTAAGGGTAGGATTTTAGTTGCTATTAAATTTAAAAGAAACTTGTAAAATGGTAAAGCAACTGAATATTACCCTGGAAAAGTTTTAAAATGCCCTTTTTTTTCTTGCCTCAAATATCTTGTTTATGCTTAGGTATAAGATGTTTTCAGTCAAGTTTTCAGTGTCCTAGAGTTCGCCCTGGGAAAATTAATTCAAGGCAAATTCAGACCTTTGAGGTATTCCCAGGGCCATCATTTAAAAACGTTCTTTGCTTTATTAGGAAGGGCTACTAAACAGGACAGTAAATTGTACTGGAAATTGCTCTGATACATTGCAGTAGACTCTGAAAACCCAGGGTATTGCATTCATCCTTGTTACATACAGAAGGACACTTGTGCTGCATTCCCTGCTGCTTAAATATTTGGCTAAGGTTTTATCTATGTAAATGTATCATTCTAGAAGTCTCCTTTAACTTTTCTTTCTCCAACTACTGGGAACAAATAAAAGATCTTCAACATTCACAAAGATGTATTCTTTTCTAAATGAATGGACTTGGAATTCAAAAAAAGACAGGCATAAGGTTCAAAACTGGAGCCAAAGAAATAGAATACTCCCCGCTCCCCAACCAAACAATAACAAAAACCCTCCATTGCTTGGGATTGCAGATGCAAAACGAGGAGTTTTAGTTAAAGGGGGAAAATGGCTGGTAACCGTCAGCTTTGTGTTGATTTTAACAGTGTCAGTGTTAATGGCCAATAACTGTTTTATGATTCTGTGTTTATTCCATTAGTATTTTATATTCAGATAGTCAAGCTAAGATAGCACAGCCATTAACTGTGTACTTAAAACTCTTAACTGTGTCCTAATCCCCGCTTATCTACCAGTGGTAAAATGAAGGCCATTAGATACTAGAAAACCTTGCATGATATAAATGTTTTATAAATCCTGTATATCTGTTCTGAGATTTGTAGCCAACCAACCAGAAACATTGCTTTGTCTCATTTGGAATAAGGATTTTTTAAAAGAATAGATAAAAGGCAAATACAAAATCTAAAACCAAAAAGAAAAAAAAGGGAGAAAGAGGCAGGAAGATAGGCAGGCAAGTACAAAGGCAAAAATGAAATAAATAAGCAAAGCTACCATTTGATTTTCTTAGTAATTGATCATTTGTTGTGTTAAACTGATCCTTAATGCTTGCTTCTCAGTTCGCTTTTTATTTAAGACACCATCTTATTGTTCATTAGCACTTTGCCCCCCCACTCAAAAAAAAAAAAAAAAAAAAACCATAGAGGGAAAGATAATTCCTTTTAGTTTGTGGCTGTTAATACGGTCATACATCTAGAGTCAGCTTCAAAATCCCTCTTTTCTTGGAAATATGGTTTAAAAATGAATGCAGGAATATGAAGAGGCTTCAAGGGATGGGAAAACTTAAATTTTTTTAAAAAAAATCACAAAGGGTTTCAATGGCAAAGTGAGAAGAGAGGAACAGTTTCACCCGCGCGAAAGCCCCGATGTCACCAATCTTTCTTACCCTGGTAGTGTAAGCTGCTTCCGGATCATCCTCAAGCACTCGGGACATGCCAAAATCAGACACTTTGCAGACCAAGTTGCTGTTTACCAGGATGTTCCGTGCGGCCAGATCACGATGCACGTAGCTCATATCAGATAAATACTTCATCCCGGACCCGATGCCACGAAGCATGCCCACCAGCTGAATGACTGTAAATCTGCCATCATTTTTCTGCATAGAAAAGGAGCGAGGAACAATCCCATTAGCATTAAGCCAAATTAATTCTCACCAAACATTTATTACTTGGATCTTTTTGGATCTCTGTATCCGGTATGCAATGAAACTTCAATATTATTTTTGGGCCTTTCTGACGAAAGTCGCTAACTGACTAGCAGACTGTACCCTAGGAGCTAGGTTTGCTTCCTGTGATACATGGACATTATCCAACTGTAATGAATCTATGGTTCAAACAGCTCCATATTACAAGAATAAATCAAAAACCACCCTCGTTGTTCATGGATTATTTAATAGTCTTAAAAATCACATCATTCTCCATTTCTCCTCTTCTTTGCCCCATTAAAAAAAAAAAAATCCACGAATACAACCAAACAGAATGAATGCAAGGACTCTGTTAGGAGTTTTCAAAATGGCAACATTCTTGGGTTTAATATAAATTAGTCACATACCCTGAGGAATGCATCCAAGGAACCATTCTCCATGTACTCTGTAATGATCATTACTGGTTTACCTAGAGTTTTCAGAAAGAAAAACACAAACCTTTGATGAGCACTGCAGTTAATGAGATAAAAATGGGCTGCGCACAATTTTACTGCCAAGACACCTGTCTTGTGTGATCTAATTTAATTAAAACAAGCCAAGCTTATGCCTCAGCTGTGGGGCGCTAGGAATGAAATATTAAAAGGACGAGTAGGTTTAAATTCCATCTGGATGGTTAACCCTTTGGGTGGCTTGTTGACAAGGTCTTTAACTAAAGTGGTCTCTGGTATCCAGGGAGCACATGAATGGATAATTGCTCTCTCAAGCAAAAGGGGAAAATGATAAATGGGAAGGCTTGTTTCAATGCAAAAATAATCTTTAGGATAATTAATGTATTTTGTCCCCAGAAGAGCCACTTGTAAGAAGCTATGGAAGTCAATAGGCAGATAAACTTCTTTTCTTTATTTAGAGAAACCCACCTTTCAGGGAGAAGTAGCTATGCTGCAATACTTCTTTACCCAGACACTTTTTTTTTTTGAGACAGAGTATCACTCTGTTGCCCAGGCTGGAGTGCAGTGGCTCTTGGATCTCAGCTCACTGCAACTTCCACCTCCAGGGTTTAAGCGATTCTCCCGCCTCAGTCTCCTGAGTAGCTGGGATTACAGGCACCTGCCACTATGCCCAGCTAATTTTTTGTATTTTTAGTAGAGACGGGGTTTCACCATGTTGGCCAGGTTGGTCTCGGACTCCTGACCTCATGATTCACCCCCCTCAGCCTCCCAAAGTGTTGGGATTACAGGTGTGAGCCACCGTGCCCAGCCTCAGACACATCTTAAAACCAAGCCTGCATGACGTAATCTTCTCTCCGCTGTCTTGCTCAGCTCAGGGGCTCTGTCCTTTCTCTTCACTTTCCCTAGCTAGGAATAGACTTTCTTCACTTTTCCTAGCTATGAATAAACTTGCTTTGGATTGATTCCTTAAACTGCCTACCTCAAAAAACAAACCAAAAAACCCAGAACAGTCACAGGAAAGGTTCAGTAAATGATTTCATGTGAGATAGGAATTTAAATTCAATACCAGAAGATCCTTGTTCCCCCCGCATCCCACCCCCCCTTTTTTTAGCAAAGAAATAAAAATGATTTTAAGCTCTGAGAGGAATGAGTTGAAAACAAGATTTTCATTAAAGTCCACTCTCTGAGGACTTTGGGACATAAGAACCAATCTTTATTTTCTTGATCACCAGCAATGGGCTCAAGGTCTGAAATTCCTTCTTTCTAAAGGGTATATTGTTGGGGGGTGAAGGGTTGGAATCTTTAGGCTTTTTTTTTTTTTTTTTCCTAAGGATAAAACAGGTCCTTAAAATATTCTCGTGGAAGAAAATAAAATATCAGTTTGATACATCAAAAATATTCCCACTGGCCAGGCATGGTGGCTCATGCCTATAATTCCAGCACTTTGGGAGGCCGAGGTAGGGGGATCACTTGCGGTCAGGAGTTTGAGACCAGCCTGGTCAACATGGTGAAACCCTGTCTCTATTAAAAAATACAAAAATTAGCCAGGTGCAGTGGCAAACGCCTGTAGTCCCGGCTGCTTGGGAGGCTGAGGCAGAAGAATTGCTTAAACCTGGGAGGAGGAGGTTGTAGTGACCCAAAATCGTATCAGTGCACTCCAGCCTGGGCAACAAGAGTGAAACTGCATCTCAAAGAAAATAAAAAATAAAATAGTACCATGGACATTTTATTTTCAAGTGAGGAAAGAAGGCTGGCAGAAAAAGTAGGAATCTTGGTGCAGACCAAAGGATGTGTAAAACCATTTCTATGTCTTTTCCTTTTGCCAACAGGGGTGATGCCTGCACATACTCTATCAATATAAATAGGAAATGCTTAGTTATCAGGTTCTTTTATCCTGTGTGACCATGGTCTTATACTTAAAAAAAATTATATATATATATATATATATATATATATATATATATATATAATTTATTTAATGAGACAGGGTCTGACTCTGTGGCCCAGGCTAGAGTGCAGTGGTATTAGCTCATTGCAGCCTTGAACTCCTGGGCTCAAGGGATCCTCCTGCCTCAGCCTCCTGAGTAGCTGGGATTACAGGCACCAGCCACCAAGCCCAGCTTGTGACCATAGTCTTCTGACAGAACAAATGTGTCTAAATGAGTGTTAATCAACCTGCCTCCATCAAAAGATACTTTGTCAACTAATGAGAAAGGGCAGCCTCTCATGGCTGTGCACTAACACCTCCTTGCATTTCACCAGATCCCTCCGGAGCTGTGGAGACGACAGGAGAGGATCTAAAAGAGAATTTACAGAGAATTTACGGTCCTCCTGCCAATTAAAAAAGTTACTCAAGTAACTGCTGGTAATGAATTCACACGCTTCCACTCTACCCTTTCACCCTCACACCTCCCTAGTTGGACTCTTGGCACCATCTTCACAATTTTTCCACATTCCTTTTTCTGTTTATTAAAAGTATCCATTTGTCAGAACTTTTATGAGCTCTACAAGAGAAATAAAGATTAATGTCTCCATAAGCAGAGGGGCTTATAAAATAGACTTGGGCTGGGCTCTTGGATGGAGGGGTCTTCTTCCCTGCACCACACAGGGATGCAGTGGGGAGGAAAGGGGTGGGGGAAGGGGATAGCTTCTCCAATAGAAATTTTAAATCATTTTAATTCAGTGACAACTGCATTATGCAAATGCATCCAGTCGTTTATAACAGTTACAGCTGTAATAGCTACGCGTTTCAGAGGCGCAGTGGGACTTTAATACAAAGATCCCCTGTTTCTTCTCTCTTCTGCAGAGGTGCTATGAAAATCACTGTCTGCGACAGGAAAAACACCCTAAGCTGAACAGAGCCTCCTTTTTAGAAAATGGACCTGCAAAAGTATTTAAAGGGAATGTTATCTTTTAATTAAAGTAGTGAAGGGCTCTGGGCGGCCCTGAAGGCCACAGGCAACAGAAAGATATCCTGTCTGTAAAACTAATCTCAAAAAGCAAATAGAGCTATTCTATGCTAATTATAGTCCTCACTTTAGGCAGAAAATTATATATCCTTCCGCCAAGGTTCCTTTTTTTTTTTTTTTAAAGATTCTGAAGAGGGGGAAAGAAGTACCTACTTCTTAAGACATAATAGCATCATTGAACACATAAGAGGTATGTTTTGAAAAAATTTGCTATTGTGCTAACCACTCTAAATATTCTATTTCATCCCCAGAATAACCTTATAAAGCAAATGCTATTTTTGTCTCCATTTTACAGATGAGAAAACCAAAACAGAGAGATTGAACGAGTAGTCCAAGGTCACAAGCTTTAGTAGCAGCAGAGCTTGTATGCACGTTGTTTGTCCCCAGGCCAATGGTTCTCCAAGTGTCCTTCCTGTACCAGCAGCACTGACTGCACCTGTGCTGAGTGCTCTAGAACTGCAAACTTATGGGCCACACCCCACCTGCTGAATCAAACCTCTCAGGAGGAGGCTTGTCCTGACAAGTCTTCCAGAAGATTCTTACTTATGTTTAAGTTTGAGGATCTCTGAACTGAATAATGTATACTTTCGCTCCCATTTTAGTAACCACTTCATTTCTTTTTCGAAAGGATTTTGTACTTTGTGTCCTACTAGCAACCTCCCCCAGGCCTAATGTCTCATTTTTTCTTTTCTTTTTTTTTTAAATACAGACAAGGTCTGCCTCTGTTGCCTGGACTGAAGTGCAGTGGCACTATCATAGCTCACTATGACATGAATAGGAGGCAAGGAAATACTAGGTAGAAGAGGATGGTTCCCCTACAAAGGCCCTACCCTGAAGCCTGGAAACCATGACCGTTTGGCTGCGGACAGCCAAACTCTAGGGGAAGATTATCTTCCCACTCCACCCCCTTTCCAGCTCCCCATCCTACTGACAGCCACCTCCATTACCCAATAAAACCTCCACATTTACCATCCTTCAAGTCATGTGACGTGATTCTTCCTGGACAATGGACAGGAACCCAGATACTAAGAGGGGAGTGTGTAAAAAGCTGTCACCCTGACTCTCCACTGAGCTGGTTAACAGCCACCTGCTGATGACAACTGCTAAAAGAGCATTGTTTGCAACATATACCCTCTAGGGCTCCAGAAGTCACAGGCAACTGCTCACCAAGGCTCCTGCAGGCGCTAACCTGTGTGCTTCCTCTCCAACAAGAAGTCTGAGCTTGGTGGCCAAGCAAAACAAGCCACACCCTGTTGCAAGTTCCATGAGGGGTTCAGGGAACTTTCCCATCTCAACTGCAGCCTCGAACTCCTGGGCTCAAGTGATCCTCCTGCCTTAGGCTCCTAAGTAGCTAGGACTACAGGTATGAACCATTGTACCCAGCATCAGTTTTTCTCTTTAACCTACTTTCCTCCAACTGCTGCACCCTACCGGGATGGCTATATTGTCATTACTCTGTGCACGCTGACTGAAGATGCTTTCCACAGACACCTTGAATCAAAGAAGAAAAGACTTGGCCTTCCAGGAGACATAGCCCCAGGCTTACAAGATCCTTGACTTGTAGTAATTATAGTGTGTATGAGGGATCCTGGAACAGAGCCACCACAACAGGAACTGCCTCAGCTGTACTGTCCATGTGACACTTTATAAGTTGGTCTTAGCCTGCCTTACAGAGGTATTGAGGGTTTGCTTCACAAAATGCATCTGTTGAGCTGTGTTGCATTTTAACTGAAGTGTGGTTCACAGGCTCAGCGAATGCTAATGGACTAAAAAAGGAAAGTTCAACCAGGTGTTACTGTAAATAGGTGTTGAACTGCAACAGTCATAAATCAGGCAGAGCAGACAAGCAAATCCCCCAGTATAATAAAGATTCCCAAGCTTCACTCTCTGCATCTGGAACCGAAGCTTCCAGCACAAGGTGTGGCCAGGTTTTGTTGTGCTTTATAGGAAAAGTACTTAAATTTTATTTTGCTTACCATCTGCTTGTGCCTACCCTATGACAATCAGTTTGGCCTAGCAAATATCTGAAAGATGGCATGGCATACCAAAAATCTGCAATATTAATTTCCCTAAAATCTCACACAAGCTGCCTTGGAGACAGGGTATCAGCTGAAACCATGGACCCATTTAGAGCTGACTACAAGATTAATGACTTGTCCTGCACTGATTTCCTCCTATTAGCAATCAGTGGGTCTGTGCCATCTGTCATTTCCCTGGAAAGAAAATGTGTGTTTAATTCCTCAGTAACTTCTAACTTGGCTTCGTAAGAGGAATGACCCACATACATTTAGTGACGACGCCTTCCAAGTGAATGATGTTCGGATGGTCAAATTGTCCCATGATGCTGGCCTCGCTCAGGAAGTCTCTCCTCTGTTTGTCTGTATAACCAGCTTTCAGAGTCTTGATAGCCACGCAGATCTCTCTCTTGCCAGGTACTTTGAGACGCCCACTGCATACCTCGCCAAATTCACCTTTGGGAGAGAAAAAGAAGTTACCATGGACCAGAAACACATTCAAGATGAAAGAATAATAGCTAACATTCCTTGAGTGCATTTTACATGCCAGGTCCTGTGCTAGTGCTTTACATAGATTATTTCACAAAATCCTCCATGCAACCCTGAAGCAGATATTACTTTTAGTCCCATTTTAGTAGAGAAAACTAATGCTAAATGAAGAAACCTACACCAAATCCATAAGAAACAGAGTGAATCTTTTGAATGCAATCATTCTGATTTCAGATCACATTGTTTTTCTCTAAGAATAAAATCAACATTTGTACTAGAGTTCTTTAGAACACACCATATTTTATATTGGAAAAAAGGAAATTTCATGTATATACACACATATATGCACACAAATACATTTACATAATCCACACACATATTTAACATCCACCAAGAAAACAGACTCATTAGACTCATTAGCAGACAGACCCTCAGACACTTACCAACTCCTATAACTTTTTCAATCTTAATGCAGGATGCGTCAATTTCTTTGGCAAATTCTCGAACTGCTTGGTTGGGATCTTCGTACGTAAAGGGATCCACATAAGTTCTTACACCTAAGTAATAAACGTGATAAGTTGGCTGAAAATACTTTTCAGGAACCACTAATAAACATAGGTAGTCTAGGTCTAAAATTATGAAACATAGGAAAAGTCAAGTTAGCTGTATGGTCTTGACATAGGAAAAATGGTTACATTCTTGCTCTGGTTTTCATTAGTGGGTAAACAAAGAATTGTTAGATACTTAAGAGACTGTAGCTTTACTGACTTCCTGGAATGTCTTCACACTGTAAGGACAAGATTTTTAAAACAACCCATCCCGTGGAGGAAATTTGGATTGTGTTAGCTGAATACTATTGTCCCATGCAGTTGCTCATAGCTCCTTTGCCTTTGTACGAAGTCCTATCCACTACTTTCAGTTATCCTCCCTTAGGGAAGAAAATAGAAGCTTTTTAATTTCAACCAGCTCTTTCCACATGATGTCACATTTTGCCCGATGTCTGGATGAATTTAATGTGACCGACAGTTAACAAAATCAGATTAAATCTAAGTTAAAGTAGACAGTAAGGATAATATCAGCTGGTTGGTTTGAGAATACAGACTGTAGTGGACCTCCACTTCTTTTCTATTTTGGAAAGGAGGTGTCATAAGCAAAGATATTCAAGTTTGCCGGAAAGCTTCAGCTGGAGATAACCATTGCAGCCTAACTGTGAATGGTCTGGACATCAGAAAGTGCAATTCAGCCATAACTCATACTACTCATAAACTAAATTTAGATATGTTGGGAGGCAGCCCAGTGACAGATACCTGGGTCAAGAGACAGAAGTCATTGTAAAAAGCTTTGTCCTGGCATTTGTAGCTCTCCCTCCTGGAGCTGCGGGGGCACTTGGGTACAGAGTAGGCAGGACACCAGTCGGCCCAGTCCCTTTGACTTTTCAAGCCTCATCCTCATATCAGCACCCTCGGTTAGGAATGAGCTCCTTAAACTGGCAATTTCTGGCTACTTCTTTTTAATAGATCAGCTTTTTAAAAAAAAACATACATCCCATGTAAAAATTTTAAAAAATGGTTTTAGGAGGAAATGAGGTGAACAAATGGAAAGCTGTTAGACACTCCATATCCCACATCACTTTATATGCTATAGACAAGAAAATCTGCAAGATGGGTCTTGTTACTGCTAGTCCCTCTCTTTCTTCTTCTTTTTTTTATTTATTTTTTTTAGATGGAGTCTGGCTCTGTCGCCCAGGCTGGAGTGCAGTAGTAGGATCTTGGCTCACTGCAAACTCTGCCTCCCGGGTTCAAGTGATTCTTGTGGCTCAGGCTCCTGAGTACCTGGGATTTTAGGGGATTATAGCCATGCATTAGCATGCCTGGCTAATTTAGGTATTTTTAGTGGAGACAGGGTTTTGTTTTTCTTTTTTCCCCCATTTATTTATTTTATTGCATTTTAGGTTTTGGGGTACATGTGAAGAACAGGAGACAGGGTTTTGCCATGCTGGCCAGACTGTTCTCGAACTCCTGATCTCAAGTGATTCACCCACCATGGCCTCCTAAAAGTGCTGGGATTACAGGCGTGAGTCACCACCGCACCTTGCCAGCCTTTCTTCTATCTTTCTGCACTAATATGTGAGTGACTTGTCATATGTGGCTATCTAAATATAAATCAGCAAAATTAAATTAAACAATCACTTCCTCAATCATATTAGCTACATTTCAAGCATTCAATAGCATGTGTGGCTATTGGCTTACATATTGGACAGGTCAGATACAGAATGTTTTCTCAGAAAGTTCTAGTGTACAGCTCTCCTGGATAGTCACCAACCAATGTCCATTTAAAAGTCTTCTACCTTGCTTAAGTCACTCTAGAGCCACTTCTTTGAATGTCTTCTTTGACCTCTCTGGAACAGCAAAATTAGAATCCGCTAAACATTTACTGACAGTCACTAACTCTCTATCACATATAGCCATTCCCTGGGAAGTAGCAATTACTGTTACATTTCTTATACTTTTCCTCCTCCTCGAATTTTTAGTTTATATGAGAAAAATTACCCATTTAATCTTGCCACCCAGCTACAAGAATGAGCCAGCTAGATGGATACTTTCTCAGGGTATAAGATAAAATAGGCAAAGGGAAAAATGTGAAGAAACTTCTCTACCTCACCCCACATCTTTAATCTCACCATCCAAATTGCCAATTTCACTTTGATACCCAGGAAGTACGTTATTGGGATAATGGATATATTATATAACATTCATAGTCACAGAAATACTATCTCGACATTTCTAAACCAGAAAATTGAGACATGCTCTAAAACTACTATTTGTAAACCAATTTTTTGTACCTTGATTCAAATGTTTCTCTTCATCCGCTTCTTGTTTGGCTTTACTGTATTTACTCCGTCTATTAAAATTTTTTAAAAAGGATAATTATTTTCCTCAAACACACAAGCTTTAACACATGCCATAGACAAATTCTTTGCTACTGTAAGTCAGGCGGGTATGCTATGTACATTTCAGAGGTGACAAAATTGAGACTTATAAGAGATGAAATAACTTGTCATCCGGGTAGTGAGTCATGGTTTTAAGCTCAAGCTGTCAGAGACACCTCTGACCCACAACTTTAAACTCAGGTGTCTTACAATAGATTAAAGCGAATATTTTTTAATATAATTATAATTTCAAATCTCTCAGGAAATTTATCTTATTGAAGATAACTTGATTGGCTATTTTTTCCATTTATATTTATGTACGTGTATATATGTGTGTTTGTATGTATATATACATTCTAAATTAAATTTCCACAGGTAGTTCTGTGTAAATCAAATGGCAACAATGTTCAGTATGTGACAGGTAATAGTAAATCTTATTGCTATAACCAGATAGCTACTACCACAGAAATTCATTATCACATTACATGATACTCTTAAAACAATACTTTTGTGGTGATTGGTTTCAGTTGCTGCATACAAATTTCCAACTTATTAACAAAAAGTTGAGAAGTAAGTATTTGCTTTGTATTGAATTATGTTCCCTAATTTGTAAAAAACGAGCAAGGGTAAAAATGAGAAGCTTTGGTTTGCTTTGCCTAATTAGCTTTCAGTAAAACGGTGCATGGTCTTAAACTTGGCATTCTGCTCTTGCAGCTTTCAATAGTGTAAATCCGGCTTTGTTATAAAGCTTTGTGGATTAGAAATCTTTAGTACATATAAATCTTGAATTAGGAATATATATATCTTTTATATGAACTGGAAAATCAACTCAAGCCTTGGGAATTAAAAATCTTGAATATATACATACATATATATATATATATATATATATATATATATATTTCTTGAGTCAGGAGAATATCACTTAAAGGAATCAGAAAATCAACTCAGCTGCTTAAAGCATGGGAAGTTGAAACCAACTTAGTATATAAAATGTATACATTTATGTTTCTGTCAGAAATGTAAAATTTACACTGGAATTTACATCTTAGGTTTTCTTAGAGCTTCAAAGACATGGTAACGTAAGGCTCTTACAGAAAAAGAAACAGACTTTGAGATGAGGAAACATTCCCCCAAGGCCAGGTGTCTCAGCAGTGTGGTCCTGTTAAAATCCCATACCCCGAACTTTCATACTTTGAACAGGTTGAGTGGCAGATGATTATGAATAACAGAGAACCTAAAGGAGCCAGGCAGTGCAACCAGAGAGGCAGCGGATCCTGGTCACATGCTCCAAGCTTCCCTCCCACATTCCTCTCCTAATTGTCAGCAGTGCAGGAACCAGCTCAGCAATCAGACCCTTAGAGCCTACAGATGTTTCTCCGTGTGGATAATTCCCTGGCAAATAATAATACCTTGCACTTTTACACTGTATTTAACTTTTCAAAGGGTTCTCATCTCATATATTATCTCCTCCACTAACTGTTTGCAAAGCAGGAACAAACTTAGCAAAACAGAGACCCCAGTGACTACAGCTAACTGTGAAATACGGTATTTCAGTCCCAAATCATAAGCTTGCATTTTCCTTTGCATTTAACTTTTCAAAGGGTCTATTTTTATTTTTTTATTTTTAATTTTTCGAGACAGGGTATCACTCTATTGCTCAGGCTGGAGTACAGCGGCATGATCTCCGCTCACTGAAACCTCCGCCTCTTGGGCTCAAGCAATTCTCCTGCCTCAGCCTCTTGAGTAGCTGAGACTATAGGTGCCTGCCGCCATGCCCAGCTAATTTTGTATTTTTAGTAGAGAATTTGGCCAGGCTGGTCTTAAAGTCTTGACTTCAAGTGATCCGCACACTTAAGCCTCCCAAAGTGCTGGAATTACAGGTGTGAACCACCGCACCCGGCCAGGGTCTATTATTTAATTGCATCTTCATGACAACCCCATGAAAGCAACCAGGCAGACAGATACACACTCAGTTTCCCTGTAGATGAGGACGTGGAGCTGGGGTGGGGAGCAGGAGGATCACCACGTGCTCTCCTAGCAAGTACAGGACTTTGTGGAAGCCCTGATCCAGCCCACTACTTCACAGGGTCTCTCTTACTGGAGAGTAGTTACATAAGGATACCTGGTGAGAGTTAATTATAAGTAGCATTAAATTTTATATCAGTAAATTCACTTAAAATCAATTCAATGGCTCTTAAAATCCATTGCTTCATAAAAGTAACTAAACAGGTTTAAATACCCTGAAGCCAAACAACTTTCTATAAAAGATGAACTCTCCTCCAATCTTCTTCCTTTCCCTCCAACCCCATCCTTTCCCTTCTTTGAAAGAAAATACAAGATCGTTAGGTCAGGGACTGCTAAAATAACATTTAATGTCAGGAAAATGCCGTTGCTGGGTCCCTAGGGTGTGATAGGGTCCTGCCAGCCTGAAGGATTGTGTCTTATCAGAGCTCCTAAAAGCATTATCTAAAATTACAAGTATATCTTTCAAACCACTTAAGATCTCGAATACTGATTTGAATTTCTTTCCTTTGAAGAAGGGGAAAAAAATGCATAGAGCGAGAAAGCTTTGGTACCAACTTTAAATTGTCAATGAAACAAAAACCTGGCATATACCACAGAAACTCATGGCCTGAAGCTGCCCAGGAAAAGTGTTTATCTGTTTTACATCAAGCACATTCATTATGTGCAAAGCCAGAGGAAATACAAAATGACAGGGGTCATTAATTATAAGGTTGACACGCCCATCCCTTCCTCAGACGTCTAAACATAGAAGGAGGAATTAAATTAGTGGTGAAGGTGTGTTTTTAAATGAGATTTTTTACATGGATAGTTATTTGGAAGAGAAGACCTTTAAGACTGCAGGAAATGGCTGGAGAAAAAAAAAAAAAAACCATAAGGATGACTGTACAAAGGCTAATAGTAGTCTGTTTGCTTTTTAAAAATACCTGGAAAACAAAAATGCCTGTGTCCGTCCTGTTCTACCTTTAACACCTGATGGCCCTTTTGCTTTGGCTCAGTGTAGGACAATGTGGCCCATTATCATCCCAGGCAATAAAGCCCATGGACTACTGAGGCAACCAGCCTGCAGGAAGCCACCCTGCCTGAAGGAGTGCGAACTCTAAGCTGCCATCTGAGGCTGATAGCCTGAATGGCAGAAGGAAAACTTTGTTGCAGGTTTTCTAACTATGGAGATGTGGCCAAGCTGATTAAAATTGGGGAGGAGTAGAATATTTGTAAGTGAATGCTCCAGAAGGAAACATGGACCGTTTTAGCCTCAGGAGTGATAGAAAAGGTCCCACGCTGCAGGTGAAACTTTGAAAGAGTGAACTAAACCCTCCTGCAGTCCAAAGGACGCAGTAATAGGGGTATTAACAGACATTGTTGCAGAACAGCGTGAGCCCTCTCAACCAATGTGCTGTTCTGGCACCTTGACTATTCAATAAAACAAACAAAACAGAGAGGGGGAGCAAGGCAGGGGCCCAACATAAACCGTGCTTTTACTAAATTACTAACTTTTCTGGTCAAGTGGACAGATTCCATTGATGTGGTTCACTGTTCCAAGACTAATTAGTAAAAGGTAAGTAATTTATTCAGCTAAAGTGCATATTAAAGATAAAGCAATGTAACTAGCAGGACTCCAGGAGGTCCCTTTCCAGTATTGAATGGCATCGCCTATGAAGATTCATAGAAGCCATTCTTGTTTTTTCTCTTCTTTATGCTGTCATTGTTCTCGCACCGAATGGTCTCTAACTGTTGTTCATGAGCAGCATGTTGAAATGGTTGCACGTAAGTTGTTTAGAAATGTTCCCGAGGTACTATCTGCCCCCAATTGTGTGAATTTACATTACTTTATCAGGGCCAATTAAGGCTAAAAGTGTTGTCCTTTTCATGCGATCCTAATATTCCAGGGAAGGAAATTAGGGCACTGTGAAAGACAGATACAGTTTTAGCATTAAAATTGTTTTCGCACTACGTGAACTCCTAGCGCCGCAGTGGAAAATCTTAACCTTCAACAGGAAGAGAAAACTAACTTGCAAACTCTGACTTTATATTGTGCAATAGACTTGCACATTAATTCACAGATTACAAATCTTACCAACATCCGTAGCAGACTCTTGAAGCTTCGGAGAAAGCTTAGAACTGCCAATGTCAGCTTTTTATGTAGGTCAATTTTCTCAGTTAAGAAGATATTAAAATAATATATCTATTCCAGTATTGGAAGTCAGGAGAGCTGAATTCCTGTCCTGATCAGCAACTAACTTGCCATGTGATCTTTGTTTGTTTCATCTTTTTAGCCTCCAGTACCTAATACATAAATAAATTTTGCCATAACCACTTCATTTTTTTTTTTTCTTAAAATTAATTCACTTCTCTTTCCTTATCCAGGTAAAAGAGGGTACTTTATAACCCTAACACAAATGGAAACTCAGTGTCACTAGCAATCATGAGAAGTTTGGTATAAAAACAGCATGTGCCTGATTATCAGTAATACTTTCTTCTCACCACCTATTCTTTAAGAAGTAGAGGCTATTCTTGCATTCTAGTCGTTTCTTAAAATTGTTTTTCATATTTGAATAACAAAATACTGTTTGGGGGACAGGTGTGGTGGCTCATGCCTGTAATCCCAGCACTTTGGGAGACCAAGGTGGGTGGATCACCTGAGGTCAGGGGTTCGAGATCAGCCTGGCTAACATGGTGAAACCCCATCTCTACTAAAAATACAAAAATTAGCTAGGCGTGGGAGCACATGCCTGTAATCCCAGCTACTCGAGAGGCTGAGGCATGAGAATCATTTGAACCCATGAGGCAGAAGTCGCAGTGAGCTGAGATCACGCTATTGCACACCAGCCTGGGCAACAGAATGAGACTCTGTCTCAAAAAAAAAAAAAAAAAAAAAAAAAAAAAAGGGAAGAGGGTGTCAGAGAAATTTAACATACATTCAGTCATCAGTCCTGGAGGTTATGACCTTACAACTGTATTTTAGAATGTCATTGTTAATAGTCCTTTTAAACATCACTTTAAAAAACAATATAGAAAAGTGGTTATGTTGTGGAGGGAGATCACAAATACGTAAATGTAGAAATACTGCCATGGAAAAGCGGTTATGTTGTGGAGATCACAAATATGTAAATATATAAATACAGAAGTCATGAGTTGCTGCTAGAGAATGTACAAATGTGGTTTGAAATAAAACTTCTAGGAACGGCATCACAGAGGTACAAGAAGTGTTGTGTCTTCAAATAACCTAGATAACAAGTACAATTATGTGCTCTGGAAAGCCGAAAGAATTCTGAAATTATATCTTGAGTGACGAGAAAGACACAGACCAAGGATGCCTACAGAAAATATAAAATTAAGTTGTTTAACATAAATGTGGGTGATAAAAATATATAATATAGATAAATCAGTATGTTTAGTATAATATCTTATTTTAGGTATTTTATAAATTTAGTAGTTTGATTCTTTCATCACAATCCTAAATGTTTACATGTTCCAGCTGGCCAGAAGAAAAATGTAGATCTCACCCAAAAAATTGTAGATTATTCTGGCTTGCCTTAGGCTCAGGCTTCTCAGTGTAAACTGAATATGTACAATGAAATAAATGAAACGATTGCTATTAAAAAAAAAAAACAAAAAACTAGCAAGATACCAACTGTGAGCCTGAGGCTGCTTCCTCTTTCTTAAATGACAAATTAGCACCAAGTAGATTTTCTCTCTGAGGTCATCAGAAGGGCTGAAACTTTTCTCACTCTGTGAGTTTCCGTCCATCAACTTCCTTAGAAATCTTGCATGCCATCAGCAGAGTGGGAGTCAGTTCAAGGGGACCCCCATAAGGGATCTGTCTGTAGCATCCTTTCTGGCATAAACATTTGGTGATTCTAAGAAGCAGGAAGCAGTCCTCCCAGCAAAGGACATGACTCAGATTTTATAGGCTAGGGTGTTTAATCTGTTGCTTTCTCATACTACTGGCTGAAGTCTGGCAAGATTATTTCGTGAGTACCATGTACTACTTTCATTTGTCCTCTCACGAAAAGCCTGGGCCAGGCTTTTGTCTGCACTACCTGCCTCCTCTCTGTTCACCTGTTCTTGTCCCATTTAAACACTTATAGTCCAAGATAACAGAGCAGACAACCTGCGTGAGGAGAAGAATTGGCTGAGTGTGTGAGAGCCGCTGCAAGCCTGTCAGCTACCTGGCTCCAGGCGGCCTTTCCCATGATAGCTTTACGGCCGACACTAAAGAATAATCAATATGAGGGCAAGGGGTTGACATTTCATTTTCTAAAAAGTGATCCATTGAGGACCAATCACCAAGCACTGTTTATCAGCCTTGAGAAGTGACATTTTTTTTTAATGGGGGAGAAAGGACAGGAATCATCACTAGGTAACTCGACAGGCTCAATTCTCTAAGGTGGGGACTCATAATTGGAAATCCGATGCATGCTGCTATCAATCCAGTCTTATATAATAAAGTGATCAATAAAAGCAGAGAGGAAATTAAGTCATCAAGCTTATGGATGCTATATTCCGTAGTCACGGATTTTAATAAACTTGTCTCCCCGCATTACATTTTCATATGCTTTTCCTTTCTTTTCACCAAAGCCAGTGTTCAAGCAGAACATCCAAAGGAAACTTATAATGAGGTGACTTATTTCTCATTACTCCAGTTTGACTGCTGTACTTAGGGCCATTTATACCAAAAACAAAAACAAAGAAAGCCAAGTAAGCCTAAAGCAAAGCTGGACTACAACCAGAGAACGTTTCCAGTCAACTCAAAGAGATGGTCGAGACAGACACAGGCAAGACCTACTTTCTGCAGAGAGGGGTTCTGAGCATCCTATGGTGCTGAATTTTTTTTTTTTTTTTTTTTTTTGGCGAATTTTTTTGACGGAGTTTTGTTCTGTCACTCAGGCTGGAGTGCAATGGCACAGTCTCGGCTCACTACACCTTTTGCCTCCTGGGTTCAAGTGATTCTCTTGTCTCAGCCTCCTGAGTAGCTGGGATTACAGGTGTGCACCGCCACACTGGCTAATTTTTTAATATATTTAATAGAGATGGGATTTCACCATGTTTCGAAGGCTGGTCTCGAAATCCTTACCTCAAGTGATCCACCCACCTCAGCCTCCCAAAGTACTGGGATTACAGGCATGACCTACCACGCCCAGTCGGTGATGAATTTTTATCAAATATTTTTAGAGATGGAGATATTTAATGAATTGTATCTGTTTTTAAACTTTTAAACATCTTAATTTTCTAGTAACAAAGATTATCTCTGTATAGTGTAAAATTTTAGACAAAAGAATATGTAATCATGAAATAAAAAAACATATGTAATTCCTATATACTCCCCCATATTGCTCCCGGCTCCCCACCATCAGATGGATATATACTAATGCATACGGTTCCCAGCATTTATATGCACAGCATGTGCACATACACAAAACTAAATGGCAATGTAAAAGAAAGAGGGCCATCTTAATTGGCTTTCAAAATCAAATAACAGGGGAGGAAAGAACAGTGGGAATTTAAATTCTATGCAGGTCAACTTGAAGTTTCCAAAGGCCGAGATATACCGCTGTTTAGAGTACAGTGGGTATGCCAATGTCTATATATTTTTGCATGTGTGTGTATTAAAGAAACAGGAATGAGAATTTATTGTGGATTTAACATCTCAAGATTTGACTCATCACTCTAATCAAACATAGCTATTTATAGATTTTGCATCAAAAGCAATGAACACAATGAAAAATAGATGCCAATACAGAATGTGTTGTTCTATACTGTGTTGTATTAGAGTGAATATAATTGGTCCCTATATACCAGGACACTTTGGTGAGGGTGGGGGCATGACATTAAATACATGGCTGGGCATGGCAGCTCACGCCTGTAATCCCAACACTTTGGGAGGCCAAGGTGGGTGGATCACTTGAGGTCACGACTTCAAGCCCCCTGACCAACATGGTGAAACCCCGTTTCTACTAAAAATACAAAAATGAGCCATGGTGGTATGTTGCCTGTAATCCCAGCTATTCAGGAGGCTGAGACAGGAGAATTGCTTAAACCCAGGAGGTGGATATTGCAGTGAGCTGAGATTGTGCCACTGCACTCCAGCTTGGGTGACAGAGCAAGACTCCATCTCAAGCCTCCTAAATAGCTGGGATTACACAAAACAAAAGATCTTTGCTCATGGGTATTCTCCGGGCACACTAAATTATATGGTCATCACTCTAATTATAATGTATATCAGAGGAAAGTAAAAGCATGCTGGCTTGCCCAGGCCAGTGGAAATAGCCAAAGGCATTGCTATGATACTGGTGAGATCATCAGTCAGCAGAGAGGGACAATGCAACAGATACTGGCCTGAGAGCCAAGCACAGCTACTACTGCTATGCCAATGTGACAACCTTGGGCAAGAATTACTTCTTTCCTAGGATCCCTTCCCTGTTCTAGAGAATGCAAAGCTTTATATTTAAGAGGATCCCTTTTACATCCCCAGATTCAGCCTTTTATTTCACCAAAAGCCCCATCTTGTGAAACAGTCGATGGTATATGGGGAGGCAGATCAGGGGAGCGGCAGATGCTTACACACAAAAGACAAAGAAGGCCCCGATGCGGGGCCCATATCCGTGAGCACTCCTCTGGAGCCTCTGGGCAGGCGGGGGGAGGAAGTAAATGGAGGCAAAAACAGTAAAGAAAACTGGTTCAAAAGAAGGTGCCGCCAGTTTGTTGTTATTTCTCTCTCCTTCTTAGATTATTTCTTAAGTATCAAGTCAGATTGCGAGCATTTAGAGGCTAAGGACTGAGGTGGTTTAGGTTCATTTTCAAGAGCAATGCCATGCCCACAATTTGCTCAAGGGATATTCTCTTGAAATCCATTGATTCTCTGGAAATGCTGATGGCCTTTCCTGGGGGAAGACTGAATGTGGAGTACCCATTTCTTTGCTTTAGTGACCATTACTGTTAACCAGTATCATCACACTGAAGCATCTCCTGTGTGCTGTATTATCTATTTTGCTTATCAAAATTCTCCTGTCAATAACCCTTCAAGGAAGATAATGATGATCTCTATCTTACAAAATAGAAATAAAGACTCAAAAAGGTTTATGCAGTAGCAGCTGGCAAATGGCAGAGCTCAGAATTGGGGCCCAAGTTTTATAGGGCTTTTCCTTGCCTTTGGCAGTGAGTCCGGGCTTAAGAGAGGGATAAACGTAACACCTGGCAGCTTAGAGTTTCTAGAAATCTCCCACTGGCCTGCTCTTCGGCTTTGTTTCCTACAATTAGCCGGGTCTTTCCGGACCTCTCAGCAGTCAGGCCTGCCACCAGGGTGCAGCCAGCAGCTTTGGTAGGGGTGTGGGAAGATCAAAGCAACAAGGAGGAAGCTTGGGATGTAGATGCCATGTTTATGACGCAATCAAAAGCTTAGCTTTGTGTGGAGGAGAAAAAAAACCATCATAAACACTGGGAAGGTGGGGGCTGCCCAGTGAGTGGCTTCAGTGCTTACCTCCGGCTGATGACAAAGGCTGCAATGAGAATTACCACCAGCACCACACTGCCTGAGACAGAGACCAAGAGGACTGTGGAGTTGGCCCCATCTCCGATGATCCGGGAAGGCACTGGGAATGACAATTACACAAGGGTCACCTCTGGGAAAGTCTTAAGCAGCAGAACTTCTGAATGGGTCACAGTTTTCAACATTCTGAAGTCACTGGAATGCTCAGTCTCTTTGGCTTTTAGTTAAGTATTCACGCAACGGCATTTTCTAAGACAGCCTTAACGAGACAAAGGCATCCTTTTATAACTGAATGAAGAATTTCAAACAGAAGACTCATTAAGTCCTATGGTAAACATAATTTGTTGGTTTTTCTTCTTTTCTTTTCTATCCCCACCCTAACCCTTACATAAAGGGTCAAATGTATTCCTTAGTGAGAAAGACCCTTGAACATTTCAGAAAGGGCAGTAGTTTTGAATGTACCTCCTTCCCCCAGAGCTATCAAAAACCTGCCCATTTTTGCCTGGTTCAAAAGCCACTTCTTCCTTGTACCCTTGCAGGATAATTTCAACGGTTGTCAATCTCCTTCAAATTCAACTCTTATTTTCTCTTCTGCTTTTTTTTTTTTTATGCTTATTTTATAATTTGTGAACACAATTTCTTTCTTGAACTGAGGTCAAAAATTCTGCCCTATCATCTTTTCATCAAACAGGCCCAATTTGGGTTCATTAATTAATGGGATGGAGGTATCTTACACCAAATGTTTGTTCATGGGTAGGCCCCTTTTAAGCATTTTAAATTTAATCAGCCAGTCAATCCAACTCACAATGTTTAAAGATTTGATATGTTTGTCTAAAGGGTCTTAAAAAAAATCGTATCTGACTTGATTTAAAATGATTCTTAGAAATAAAAAGGGAAAAAATATTCTTGGCCCCTTCTTTTATCTTCTCAGGGAGAAAATTCCCTATATTAATATAGGGTAGCTATGCAACCCTCAATTGGTCAGTTTAGTAATCCCATTTTTCATGGTTTATAGGAAGCTCAAAACAAGAGAAAAACAGGCAACATTTTTCATTCATATCAAAAGAAAAATCAGATAACATTCGAAAATGCTTTTCTCTAAATCACATGAAGTTTTCTAAGTTACAGACGTTGGGTAACTTATTTCAAGCAATGTTCATTGCAGCAAAATGTTTGCCTAACCGAAAATTATAGACAACTCCAGAGATTTCACTGTAATGGGATTCACCCTGTATTATAAAAAGAGCCTCAGAAGTGAGCGAGTTTGTGTGGTCCTTGTTACCTGTGTTGGTTGTGACCTCCAAGGGCTCACTGAAGTCTCCGTAGCCAGCTGCTGTCCTGGCTCGCACATGGAAAACATAGGAAGTGAGCGGGTTCAGGCCTTTGATATCTGTGTTCCTGGCAGCTGTCCGAACTATACGATAGCTTCGCTCATTCTGATCCTACATCATGGGAAGATAAAATTAGGGAATGTGGCAAAATAAATCTGCTTACTGTAGGTGCAATATTAAAGGAGTCAAGCCAGTCAACTCGGAAGCTGAGAGTGAATGGAGATTCATAAACTCTCGGGAGTTTTTATTGGATGTTGTAAGTGCTTCTGTTATTTCTTACTTGTTGAAAGAAATGTGGAATTCAGGTATGACTGCTGTTGACACTAACCATATCCAGCTCTTTCCTCCTACTCTTTGTTTTAAAAGGAACATTATATGATGGTTGGGTGGTTTTTCTAGCTCCATATCCAGCAATTTAAAAGAAAGAACTGTGAGAAGGTCCTCTGTCTTTTTCTATTTTCTAGACAGAAAATATAAAAAGTGTTGTAACATAGTTTCAATGGAAAAATCCTAACCCTTTTCTGCTTTTAATAAGGAAGCCAATAAGTGATTATCTTTAAAAAGTAAAAGAAGACAATTGTTCATTTTCTAGACAACCTTGAATACAAATAGCTCTCTTCAAAATTCTGTCCTTTAAGAGAGACAAGTTATTTGTAAAAATAATGCCTTTCTATAACTTTAAGAGGCTGAAGAATGTAATTTTCCTTCCCTGACTTTCTATTAAAAGTCATCAAAACCCACATCTTTATTCTGAATAGCAGTGATCTACTTAAACAGATCATTATTTCAACTGTTATGAGTCACTCTCCCTGATAGAAGATTCATAGATTAGAACTTCTTAGCTATCTTGATTTCCATTACTAGAAAGTGAAGATAGTTATAGTACAATACAATGTATTATTATCATTATTATTTTCTAACTTTCAGGATAACTAAGTAAATGATAAATTTCATAATCAACTTAATTGGGAAGCAAAATGCATTTGATATGAGGATTCAATGGTATTCCATGACTTACAACTGGCTAACACTTAAACAGAAGGGAGGGAGCAAAGGAGGATGGGAAGGAGCAGAGGAAAGATGGAAGAAAAGAAGGGACGGAAGGAGGGAGAAAGGAAGGAAGGAAACAAGCAAGGAAAAAAGAAGGAAGAAAAGCAGGGAGGGAGGGATAAAAGAAAGAAGGAAGGAAGGTAGGAAAGAAGGAAGGAAGAAAGGAAGGAGGGAAGGAACGAACGAAGGGAGTCTTGTTCACTCAAGTAATACCTTCTCATAATACTTGACTTCATATTCCAGGATTACCCCATTGGGACGATCTGGTTCCAACCAAGCCAGTGCCACACTGTATCTTGTGACTTCTTTAGCCTGGACCAAAGCAATGGATGATGGCGCTGTTAGAAAAAAACAAAAAGACAAAAGCCATTTTCTTTAGGAAAAGAAATGGTTTTGGTGGTATCCATAAATAATTTCATCTTACTTAAGAAAAGTGTGAAAGATTGTCTTGTCTTCCTCTTGACCGTTTCACTCTTCAGTATAAAAACATATCATTTGTATCCTTCTCTCAAGTATATTTTCGTATGTGTTTGTCTTAAAAAGAGAATCTCTGAAGTAAAATCCTGATAGGTTCACAGGCCTGTAGTACCACTTTCACAGCACGGCTGTAGGCACAGAGAAGGATACCTGGTTTCTGACCTTTTGTAAACCATGACAGCCTTTGGAAAACCTCATTTTAAGCTCGGTAAAGCTACATCTAACCCTACCTCCCAGTATTATGAGTGCCATCTTACTGGACTTTAATTTTATATAAGCAAGAGAATGTGCAGGTCTTTCATAGGTACTGTAGGGAATGCCAAAAGGCAAACAATTTACATACTTTCCAATATAAATAAAAGTACTGCTTAATTACAGTAAGAGTTCAGTCTGAACACGACCATGTAAATAATGAATACAAATCAAGCGGTGCTGGTCTCTCTGAACACACATGGCATTTTGCAGCTATTCTACAGGAGCTAATATGTCACCTTTGCCTGCTCTTTCCACTGAGAAAGACACAAAAGCAGCCCTCTAGTGGGTGTGTTATCGGGGTGGGAGCAGGGCACGTTTGAGATTTATAAACCCAGGCAGCCTGATGCTCACTTCTCCGCTGCCATCTCCAGCCAGCTGTTATCAGGCTCTGCTGACACTGACAATGGCTGTTACCCTTGTGCATCTCGAGAGAGAACAGGAAGCATTCATGAAATCCTGAATCTTATCTAACACAGCTGCCCTGGAGAACCGGAGATTAGTGAGCTTCCTAACTCCAACGCATATATTCTTTTGTTCCCAAACTGGGAAAGCAAACATCAGAAACTAGCCACTGAGGAACAATAAGTTAGTGTTGGGTCATCCTCCTGCCCTCTCTCAATATATGCGTATGAATGCCAATCCCTAACTCCAGGGAACAAAGATAAAAAGTAAAATACATTGTCACCGAAAATGGTATGGGAAAAGCTTCAAACTTGCTTGACCATGTCTGATGGGCATACTGATGGCAGGGAAACCAATTAGACACACTATGGTCACACAAGGGAGTCTTCCAGCTGAATCCAGTACAGCAAGGACTGTCTCCTGGAGGGGGTTATTTGACAGCCTGGCATCTGTTAGGGATGGTAACAGACACACAGACACACATACACACAAACACACATACACACACCTCTCTATTTTTTTTTCTCTCTCTCGGTCCCAAAGCAACTCCAGATTGGATCTCAGGCAAAAACACGAGAGAAAAGATACAGTAGATACACATGTCCTCCATCAAAGGCAATCCCAAGGTTAGTAATGCCAAACCCAGTGAACAAAGCAGCATGCGGCAGACATATGGAAGCCACTGAACATCTGAGGAAAATGAAAAACGGAAATGTGCTCATTACATTCATTAAAGCTCCCTTCTCCCAATACACACACATACACCACACGCTCACATGTTCTCTCTCTTTCTTTCCTGGTTGACAGAAAGCCACTGTCCGCAAAATGCAACGAATGACTTTGTAAAATATAGAGGTAGCAAGGAGGCTAAGAAAACTGCCTGGCTGTGGAAAGCCATTTCATTCCAGGTAATAAATATATTGCCTAACAGAGCACTTTAGCATATACTCCATAAAAATGGGCTCCTTAAACTCTGATGTGCAGGATTAAGAAATGAAACAGAAAAGTGAGGTCATTAGAAAGAAAGCAGGAGGGAGAAAAAAAAATCATAAAATTATAAAATGAACTTTCTCTCAGAAATGGTCTGAGTCGAGAGATTCCTTGGGAAAGAATTGCCTGCTTGCCCTTGGAGTGCACTGATGAACTAAGACAGCTTCTCTCTGGTTGGGTTATCACTAAACTGCTGCATATGGGAAATGAACTCGATTTCGATTTTAGAAGTTTGAGCAGCAGTGTTCCTGTGGCCATGTAAAGGGAACATGAACTCAACTAAGGTGCTCAAAAAATCTCAAGCAGGGAGTTAGCAGTATAATCATGTTAACTCATAGAATATTTCTAATGTAGCCCTACTTGGGACGCGGATATGCATGAATGCAAAAATAAACCAACAGAGTGTACCTTGACACAGCTGTCATAAAATGGAGTATCGGTAGAGAATGAAAGAGATATGTAAACAAAAAGAAGGACTGAATGAAAATAGAATGTTAGGCTGAGGACAGTCGGAAAACTGCTGAGTTGACATTTATCTTTCATATCTACTAGAGAAATAAATGCAACCAACGAAAAGCAGAATACATAGATGTAATTCACAGAGAGTATTATGTTGCATGGCTGTAAAGTCTAAATTCTTTATTGATCAGTTGTTTGTTAGAAAAGCATGTTATCAGGGCACAATGACACAAGTAATCCATGACCAAGGGAGGTTGGGAAATGTACATAAAACATACAACTGCATTGAAGTATAAGATGACAGCCATTCTGCACCTGTGGAGAGCTTACCTGCTCTAGCAAGAGGTAGTTTGAAAAAATCTGTGAGCTTTGCCATACTGCCGTTTTAGAAAGGAGGCAACTTGGATGTCCTCCACATCATAAGCCACATAACGGGCTTTCCCTTACCCTTTCTACCCCATTTCCAAAACAGCCTCAACTTCACATCTGGAAGCTATCACCCTACTATGTGTGCCTGCCTAGGGGTCATTTTCCCGGATGAGGCATTTGCCAATGACATTTTGCATTTTTCCCCCTGCGACAGTGTTTCCCAAGCATCAGACTTCCATGCCACACATTTGCTGCCACATCCCTCTGCAGCTTGTAAGATGATTTAAGTAATATTTTCTTTAATAAATGCAATATCTTTAACTTCAACAGTTATATTTGTAAAGAAATTTCCCGTTTACTGGTATCAATGAAACCCTGTAATCATTTGCAATTAATGGCAAGTAACCATAAAAAATGAACAATTGCATGTAAATGAAACAATGTTATCAATGTTTGCTGGACACTCTTACTTCTCCAAGGATTGTTTAAAATGGAGATTAGCCAGTGCTAGAGAAGCAAAGGATATCTGGGCACTTACTTGAGATTCTGACCTTGGACTACTCAGAATTAACTGAGAAAGAATTGAAAAGGAACTACATTGCATACAGGGCAATTCAGTATTATATAATGTTTCATCAGTTCGTTCCCTAAAATCATCTCTGATGCCACCATTGGTATGTTTCCACACTTTGGTAAACAATGCCCAACCCAAATGTCTTGAATCCTGTTCTGAATATCCCAGGGCTCTGCCCTTGGCTTACAGAATGAGAAGAGGAGATAATCTAATTTTTCAAAAAGATTGCACATCCCACCCTTAAATATATGGTTCAATAAGATCTGTGACCAATCAATGCCTAAGTTCAAAAGAGAGCTTCTAATCATAGCAGAAAATCTGGTCAACATAAAAAGACCAAGAAGAAAAAGAAAAAGATTCTCAGTGGCCACTCAGTTCTTTGATTTACATTCTGAAATCTCGTAGAGACAAGGTTCTTCCTCAACATCAACTCAGCCACTAGACACATACTTCATGGGCACCCATGAAACAAGGTCAAGAGAAGGAATGGGTGAGAAAACAATTCTTGGTATCAGACTAAGTACTACCAAATACTTTAGCCTCTTCTTAACTAAAAGAACTGTTGGGAAATTTATATAACAGTCTTACAGAGAAACACTTTTTCTAAAGTCAAGTCAGAGGACCCATTTTTCTAGAATTTAAGAGGAGACGATTCCTACTGACCCTCTTCTTATTCAAGCTGTCTCATGGGTGATGGGAAGGAATAAGTGGAGGGCCCTTCCTCATCACATTCTATCTGTAGACACTCAATACACCTGCTGAGTGTCATAAGTCTTTACTTATGACAGGAAGTAGCTGGGGGCTGATGAACACATTCTCACTACAAGAAAGAGATGCATCATAGATTGAAATGCATTCCTATCTACCCACGGACTTCTTTCATAAAGGAGATACTTGTTCTAAGGACACTTCTGTGCCTCCAGACAAATACAGGCATGCTTCAATGGCTAGAATCTAGACATGACGCATAGCAATGAGAGCTGGTCATGCTAGTTGACAGCAGTATGGAAAGGTGACAATGTAAGAATCACAAGGCAAGCACTACTAAAGGGTAGCTCTTTAAAAAAGATGTATGATTTAATTCAATCGAGTCCTTAATTTTCAAACCTTTAAAGCAAAATCTCCAATGACTCATAGATGTTAACTTTTCTGGTCTAAGGTGCCTATACTGAGACCACCATTTTTTATTACCCCCACGGAGATTTTGGCAGTTTTTAACCCAAAACATGTCTTTCCCTTCTTCTTTTTAACTTACAAATCATGGTGACACATCCATTCAATGGAGCTTGATAAATTTGTCAAATGAATAAAAGTTTTTACATATTAAAATTGATCTTAAAAAAACTTTACTGTAGACAGCAAAAATTTTCTAAACATAAAGTACCAGAAGTAAGCCATCCTTAAGACAATTTTCCATCCGCACCTGTTTCAGATGGCCTTTTGTGGGGTTAGTTTTACTATTTAGGTTAGCTGACATATTGACAATTAGAGGTGAAGCAAATGACAGCTCTAATTATAAATAGAGTCTCTGTTTCTAAGGTCTATGTGATGCTTCTGAACATTTTTCAAACACACAGGATGTAAAATGTCACTCAAATGTAAGTTAACATTAAAACTAGGCATCACTGCACCTGTTACAGACAGCATTTTGAGGTTCTGCTCTTTAGGCTGATGAAGGTGTTGACAATTTGCTCCGTATTTTTCCTCTGTAGGGCATATGCAAATAGTTTTCCTGACTTTCTAACTGCCAAGGTGGAGTAATGTTAAGACTCTTGAGTCATAACCTAAATCCAGAAAGGATCCTAAGCCTGCAAAGATGGACTGGGGCAAAGCCAGTCACTGCCAGCAGAAGCCATTAGTTACCGCATTATGCAACAGCCATCAAAGTTGAAACACGGGGGTAATAGGGTGGAGAGCCCTCTGAAGACAGACTGTAGGCAAGCAGGATTATTGGGAACAGAGTGTTTTTCTGCATACCCAATGGACACAAGTGAAACTGTAGTAAAATACCATTTTTAAAAAAATGATTAAGGAAAAACCAAAAGTGGATGAAAGGAAAAATTCACCAAAGCTTGTCAGTCGAATGATCTGGGCTTTCTAATAGAGCTCCAAGATAAATTTCACTCCCAAATGATTTTGTATTCACAGTTCTATATATCCCTGAGAAACTGAGAATGCTTTCTAAATAGAATCCCCATTTGCAATGTACCTGTGGTTTCATTTGGTTTGAGAGCAGACCACACTGCATTCAGAAGGTACATGTGGGTTTTATCTCAGTGTGTGTTTTTGATAAACAGAAACAGCACAGATTAGGGGGCTCTATCACGACTCTCTAACAGTGGTGCATTTCACAAGGAAAAATTACAGGAGATGCTTTGATGTCAAACAGAGGTGGCTCCCTTTAAGAAAATGGTAAATTTAACTTTCTCCGGTTCAAAGCTCAGCAGTTTTCCTTGCTCCCCACTGATGTGAATGCTGTAATTTTCTTTTATTCACTTCCCCAATGACTTGCCATTAAACACCTACAAGTCATTTTACTGCAGCAGTTTGGTACTTGTGACACCCAAATGGGATGGAGAAGAGAAGAGGATATAAGAAGAAAAGAAAGAGAGGAAGGCTTCACATAGTTCCTGAGCTAGAAATTTTTTTTCTTGAGTACAATATCACAAGCAATGAATTAAAAACAGTTCCGGGGGAACTTGGGAGGAAAAGGAAAACAGCTGAAGTAGGCTGACTGTATTTCATTACTGGTTCAAATTAGAGGGGTGGAGGGGGTGAGCCAGGAAATAAGCAGATGCAATGAAAGGTCTCCAGCCTGTGGGCAAGGAAGAGTGAAAACAGCTCTTTAAGAAAGTCAAGACACCTGAAGCCATGGATGTCCGTGGTATACAATGGTCAGTGTTTGGAGGAGAGATGGCTTCTTAACCACAGCAGGGTTACCATTCTCCTCCCCAGAATCCGGATTTAAACAGATGATATTTACTCAGAGGGTCTTTCACTGTTAGAAAAATATAAACCCATAGTTTATACATATCTCTGCTTAATGCAAATAGCATGTTTAAATTTAGTTACTTGGAGCTTAAGCTGGTTTTTGTTCCATTTCTTTCACAATTCAACACCCCAGCTCTGATTTGCTCTTTATCAAAGGTTTGTGCATTTTAAAATGCTGTCAGGCATCAAAATTAAATGCTTCAGAGCACTAATGATATCCTTGTGATTAAGGGTTTTGCGTCTCTGAGATGCTAAGAACTCTGGTGCTAATATTAATTGCTTTCTTCTACATTCCAGATGGAGAGAAGGATTTCTCTTCTCAAGCTAGGCAATACCTATGGCATCAAACATCACTTAGCAATATTTATATGTTCTTTTTCTTACTATTATCATTGCACTATTTCATAGTACAACAGTTTACAAAGTGCTTCCACATACACATGATTTTGTTTGCTGTGCATGCAATCAGCTGGGTCAACTCCTCTGCTCTCTTTTAGGCAAAATCATTAAAATCTCCAACCACCCTCACTGGATACATCAAAGTAAAAAGTCAGCTACACCCCCAACAGCTTTTCATTGCTACATCATGAATCCACATAAGCACAGTTTCGCAAACAGTGAAGTTGTTTTAAAAACAAACCGGCAAAAAGTATAGAAAATAACTTGGCTATTCCGAAATTGATATAGGATTTTTTTCTTTATTTGACACAAAAAACATAGAACCAAATCCTCAACCAAAATCTTTAGAAGACTGTCAATTAAATGAAGTTCATTTATATTTAGATATGGAAGTATTCATATTTATTAAGCTTATACTTAGAATGTATGAGAGATACATTTTTTTTTCCACAAAGTGATTTCTAAGGTCAGTCCAGAGTCTATTTTAAACACATATTATAAAATAAAGCAGTGCACAGCCACATTATGCTTCAGCAACATTGACTGAAGGATGCAATTGACCCATGCTGCCAATGATTTTAAGAGTCTGATTTTGGAACCCTACAAATACTTGAACTACATGATTCCAGAGTAACACTTTGGAAAATCTGTGATTCAGATTTACTTTTGGTTTAATAGAAGATGAAATTTTATAAGCCTTTTTTTTTTTTTCCTAGATAGATGGGATGGCATGCCATTTTCTTTTTTTTCCAGAGAGATGGGCAACAAATTATTTTTGACAAATCCTTTACAGAGAGCTATTAGTTAAATTTTAAATGATAAAATGTGGTGTTATTTTTAGCCTTCACGTTGTTTCCATAGGAAAGTTGAAGGTGTTGGGTGGGCCTCTTTGGCTAAGCATCCAAAACTGTGAGATCCTTTCCCTTCTGGATGGAAGAGATGGAGTTGCCCAGCCAAGGACTGCCTTCCTAGATTCCTTTGTGGCTAAGGTAGTTCACGTGACTGAGTTCTGGGTAATGGAACATGAGTTTAAGTGATTTCTCCTCTTCTAAATATTACCCATAAATAGCTCCCTGTGACTGTCCATTTTCTTGAACCCACAAACCAGAGAGAGGTTAATGCCCCAGGCCCATCGTAGAAGACCCACACTCAATAACCTCTGATCACCACCAACTGGATGCGATTTCAGCAAGAAATAATTTTCTATTGCGATAACCCATTGAACTGGCATTTGGGGTTAAAGCAGGTGCTCATTCAAGTGAAGTGGAGCAAAAAGAGGTATTTGCATATCACAACTTTTTTTTTTTTTTTTGCTAAAAAGAGGTAATTTTTAGCAAAAAAAGAGGTATTTTCATATCACGACTAACTCAGATAAACTGTAGAAGTACTGTGGCCCACAGAAGATTAGTTTTGCAGCTTCCCAAAAGGCCTTTGGGTTTCCTCCTGGAAACTCCAGCTCCTGGTGATGCACGATGAGCAGATATCCACCCATTTGTGAGAAACTGGAGCGTGCTGCCCTGAGGTCAGCAGAGCCAGTGACAGACGCTGTGTGGCTTCTCAGGGAGAAAATCATGGGCACTGGTCTTCTAACAGTGAGTGAAATCAGCAGAATCACAAAATACTGGGCCAAAAGATTCAGCTGAGCTTGTGTTAATGCTAAATGGGAAAAGACAGTGGCGTTCTCAAAACGGTTAGGTTGAGTTTTCTTTGTAGAAAAGTTAGTTGAGTTTTCACTGCACAATTAACTACTTAAGCAGATGAAGACAGGCCCTGTGAACTGCCACAAAACAAAGAATGGGGAAAGAAGCAAATCAGATCCCAGTAAACTCCTGGGTGAAGGCATTTGCACATGCACGCACGCACGCCTGACATCATTTCATCCTTACCACTCTCTGAAGTCGTTATAATGATCATCCTTACATTTCAGATTTGGAAACTCAGGCACACAGAAATTAAATGATTTGACCAACGCTATAAAACGAGATTTAAAACCCAAGTCCACCTGGCTCAAAAGTATGTGATCCTCCCTCTATACCACATCTTTGTAACAACATACACACTGAACTAGCATGTATTGAGTAATTATGACGTGCTGAGCATTGCTCTAAATCTCTTGCAGGAGTTAATTCATGTAAACCTCACAAAAACTCTATGAGACAGGTACTATTATTATCCTCATTTTATAGATGAGGAAGACAAGGTACAGAGAGTTTGAATAACTTGCTCCAAGTTATAGCTTATGTGGGTGAATTCAAAAGCCTGAGTCTAGAGCCCACATTCTCAACCACTGATTACAGAAAGCAGCTATGCTCTGCCCCTCATTTCTCCAGTAAGAAATAGGAGACTTGAAGGTTAAGTGACTGTTTTCCCACAGGAGTAGTGGCAGCAGCAACGGAGTAAATCTTTCTAAAGTCTGCTTTGTTAGGTGCAGGGCTATCTATGCACATTGTGGGCTGTCAGAAACCCAGAAGTAAGTTAGATATGGTCCTTACTCACAAGCAACCTTAAAACTTTTGGTGCCGAATGAACTCACATTTGAACTAAAGAGCTGAGACAAGAATAAAACAAAACAAATTCAATTACCACATAAAACAATAAGTCTTCAGAATTAGTTAGGGAAGGAGTAAGGACACAAGACAAGCTTCCGGAAGACTCTCAATGTGTGTTCGCTTCCTTGGCGTGGGTGATGGTCACATGGGTGTTTACCTTACCATAATTCAATGACTATACATTCGAGTCCTGCCCACTTTCCCATATGTATATATTTCACAATAAAAAGGTTATAAAACAAATACAAATGTTAGGAGTATTAAAAAGGAAGTATCACAACTATTACTAGAAAGATCCATACACAATCTTTAGTATACCTCCTGGGTTAAGACCTAAAGATGGCATGAAAGATGTAAGGTTTTGCAAATTAGAGCTTCTGCACCTATTTAATCATTATGCTGAACCATACAGCAATCCTTGCTCTTTGTAGTAAATAAAATGCATTACTTAAATGTCTGTTTTACTTTTTTAAGATAGCTAATATCTTCAATTAGCATTATTACAGGTACAGTCATAGGATCAGATATAAAATTACAGGTGGGTAACAACTCAACTGGAAACCAAGATCTGTGTCCACTTGAATTAACAGGGAATTAACCTCAGGGGCACCCAAGTGTCTCTGCTGCAGTTCAAGTGCGTCCTATGTTTTGTCTGGGAGCTGCTTGTTTTACTTTCTACTTGCTTACCAAGAAATTTGTTGGCAGGTTCTGACAAGGATAGTTCAACACTTGCCAACAGAAACATGGCAGGATTCAATGTGTGTGTTTCCTGTTATAAGTAAGAATGCCAGTTTGAGGCAAACAGGAAAACAAGTCTTTCCACTGGAAGGCAATTTAGAAGAATTTGCCTGAGCAAGAAAATTGTTTTAAGGTAAGAAAATGGGGTGAAGCTAGCAACAATAACAAAATATATATATATATTTTCTCCCAATGCTTCTAGTGAGATGAATGTTCTTACTAAATATGGTGTTGAAAATTATCTAGCGTTTCCTCTCTTAGTTGAAATTATTTTATGTGTAACTTGGTTAGACAGGATGGCAAGCCCTCGCCAAATGGGAGTCTCCATGATCTACAATGTTCCTCCACTCACTTCCTAGGGAAGATCAGAGGAAAAAAAAAAGACCAAAAAAAATTTTTTTAAACTAACAAACTACAAAAAAAAATTTCCAAAATTAATTTGGAATATGGAGAACAATGTAAGGAAAAGGTTCTTTTTTACTGAGCAGAATACAGAAAAGAGAAAGGGAAAGGATTAGCTGCTGTGAATCAAGGCTTCTGTTCCTTTCACTGTCAACTCCACCAGAGAGCTTCAAGCATTCCAAGTCTGGAAAATAAAAAGCTATGCTGCAAGCCATCAGGTTCCCTTTGTTATTCAAACAGCTGCTAATCGTCCTGCTGCGTTAGGAACCTGTGAGACAATGCTGTAACATTTAGCTTTCTGACATCCAAAGCATCTAGATCAGTCCCCAATTAAACAGGTATTAATCACAAAGACTCTAAAAGCCACGATGATAGATGCACCCAGTAAATCTTTGCTTTTGCCTTTTACTTTTCACACTCAGATTTCTACATTTACAGGCAGAAATACTTAAAAGCCTGCCCCAGAAACTTGACCAATCAAATGCGGTGTTCGTTACTTTATATCAGTTGCTTGATGATTTCCTACCTCTGAAAAGCCTTTCAGAAAGAGGTAAGACATTGATCATTCTGCTAAAAGAGCCTGTCTGCTTCAATAAATAGATCCACTATGGTTGTTGTCATCTTGACTTTTTAAGTGTGATGACTAATTCAGAAGTGTTGTGGCTTTGCCATTGGCTATAGGGAAATTCGAATCATCTGCGAAGTTAAAAAAAAAAAAAAAAAGCCAGTGGATGAACCCCCAAAACATCAATGGGCAAAATCTTAACATGCTGGTAATACTAATGAACTCTTCCAACGTGGGCCAAATCCTCAGGTCATGAGCCTGATTCGAGTGAATGAATGAAGTATATTAATCCAGATAATAGAAAAGAGTAAGTGTTGAATGAATCCCTCGGAATTCCATGCTTTGAAATTTATGTTGATAAAAGGGACTCTGTGTTACTTTTTCATCAATTTCCATTTCACAAGGGCAGGAAGATAGCTTTATTTAACTCTGTCAAAGAGTATTATTTACAGTTTTTGTTATAGATAAGTGACTAGGTAGTCAACCCCAAACACACAAACAAATGAAAAGTAACAATTTTCATAGCCAATATCTAATCGCCATAACACAAAATTGAAGGGGAAAGCGCCAACACAAGAGGCTCATATGATGGCAGAGAAAGCCAACATTAGCTATTATGAGTTACTAGAAATCATTTTAAATTACATTCCTATTTTTTATTTCTCAAGGTAACAGAACCCATGAGACAAGTACAATATTTGCAAGGTGCCAGCTCAAGAAGCTGAATTCCTTGGCTTTCAATGGAGCCTGAATAGATCATGAATTACTCCATCTCCATCACTATCTCAATGGCAGTCCACTGTCTTCCAAGTTGAAAGAGTTGGAAGTCAATAAATGTCACTTATGATATGAACACCTGTCGACTAAGACCTGGACTGAGACCAATTCCACTAACATAGTCATTCTATGGCTGCCAAATGGCTGGGCCTTGGACCACTTATGATATAGTCCCCCTTCAAGGAGGTGACCTAAAGACAGAAAGGTCCAGATCCCATTAATCATCTTTCAAGCTATCCAATTCTCCATGAGCTACACTGTTGGAATGGGGTACCTGGCTTTTTAATCTGTCATTTAAAAAGATCACACAAGCTGCTCAAAAAAATGTCATGGTGACCATAAATTGAAGATAGATGCTCTTTAGCATTGTTGCCAGCCACTGTCCTTTTTATCTATGAAATTAATTTTTAGCAACTTATCTTTCTTTCTCTTGTTGCACTTAAAACACTGAGGCAGAACAGAGGGAAAAAAATGAAAAATATTTGACAACCTGTAACTTACAGCATGAAATTATAGGCTACCAATGATTCCTGACAGAGCCAGAGAGTCAGAGGAAACATGGTGGTAAAATTCAGTTGCAAATCAATATGCTATTTGGAAATTTTCCAAGTCCAAATGTCACTTGGCTTAAAGTACAATGTCTGAGGGTTGGAAGTGATGATCACGGATGATAAACTAGAATGTTACAAGTAGGGGGAGAGAGAGAGAGAGAGAGAGAGAGAAAGAGAGAGAGATAAAGAGAGAAACAGGAGGCAGGGCGCGGTGGCTCAAGCCTGTAATCCCAGCACTTTGGGAGGCCGAGGCGGGTGGATCATGAGGTCAAGAGATCGAGACCATCCTGGTCAACATGGTGAAACCCCGTCTCTACTAAAAATACAAAAAATTAGCTGGGCATGGTGGCGCGTGCCTGTAATCCCAGCGACTCAGGAGGCTGAGGCAGGAGAATTGCCTGAACCCGGGAGGCGGAGGTTGCGGTCAGTCGAGATCGCGCCATTGCACTCCAGCCTGGGTAACAAGAGCGAAACTCCGTCCCAAAAAAAAAAAAAAAAAAAAAAAAAAAGAGAGAGAGAGAAACAGGAAGAAGGCCATCAGGGTGAAGTTCTGAGACTCCTCATCTTTCTTATTACCAGTTTGGGTTTCACTACATGGAAGTCTGGGAAAGTTCCAAAATATTCTGAGTACAATATTCATGATCCATGGAATGCTTAGAAACTGGGTTTTAGTATCACTTTGGGGAACTTCTGCTTTATGTGTAGACAAATCTTTCCTGCACTATTTCTTCCTTGCTATGTAGACAAGAGTAAGGAAGCACCTGGTGAGTGGAAAGTAGGGGGATAGAGACCTTTGGGTTAAATTAGGGTCGGAACATTTTGGGAATGCTTCCTACACAAATGGTCACCACATGCTATGCTCTCTAAAAATGTGGCCATGAAATTATATTCTTGCAGCCCTCATATTTGAAAATCTGTCTTTTTTGGCAATTTTCTTAAAAGCTATGATATAGGTTAGGAACAGGATAATCATTTAGGAGAAGAGATTTTAAGCTTAGAAATCTGCAACCTGAGAATTGTATTTTTATTTTGGAATATCGGCCAGAAACTAAATTCTATGTGCTAGGTAGTTTAAATTTCTGTGGCAGAAACAACTGAGCTATTAAATTTTAAAATGTTACTAAGGTCAAATGATACCTTCAACTGGATCTGTACTTGAGAATTCAAGATAAATTTTGTAGTCATAAGAAATAATAAGGAATGATGTATTAGGAAAACTAATACTGTTTTAGGACTTTTTTTTTTTTTTTTTGAAGACGGGGTTTTACCATGTTGGTCAGGCTGGTCTTGAACTCCCGATCTCAGGTGATCTGCCCGCCTTGGCCTCCAAAGTGCTTGGATTACAGGCATGAGCCATCGCACCTGGCCCCACTTTTTTTTTTTTTTTTTTTTTTTAAAGAAAGAAAACCAGAGGTTTCACAGCATTTTACAGGGGCCACTCTCATTAACACAATTTGCTGAAGTGTGAAATTCAGTGTAACTGGCTCCACCTACAGAAGTCAGTATTTAGTCCATTCCTAAATATTGGAGGACCTTATTAGCACTGCATCTCACCTAGAAATAGTCCCACGGCATGATGTCTACGAAAGACACTGGAGCAGCCAGGCGCAGTGGCTCATGCCTGTAATCCCAGCACTTTGGGAGGCCGAGGTGGAAGGATCACAAGGTCAGGAGTTCAAGGCCATCCTGGTCAACATGGTGAAACCCTGTCTCTACTAAAAATACAAAAATTGGCCAAGCATGGTGTTGCACCTGTAGTCCCAGCTATTCAGGAGGCTGAGGCAGGAGAATCCCTTGAACCCAGGAAGTGGAGGTTGCAGTGAGCTGTGATTTTGCCACTGCATTCTAGCCTGGGTGACAGAGTGAGACTCTGTCTCAAAAAATAAATAATACATTTTTTTAAGAGATAAGAAGCATGGGCACAAAACAGTATCTGATGCAAATTAGTCTTTCTTTAAAACTTAAGTACATTTTTTACAAAAACTGAGCAAAAGCTGAGGTTGTAGTGAGCCCAGATCGTGCCACTGCACTCAAACCTGGCGAAAGAGCAAGACTGTGTCTCAAAAAAAAAAAAAAAAAAAAAAAAAAAAAAAGACACTAGAACAAAGCTTCTGCACACTACAGAGGAAGTTATGGAAAGTTAATGAGTTAACGGAAGTTATTTTTTGTGTTTTCTGAAATAGGAAGAGGAAAAAGAAGTGGAGGGAAAGAGAAAATGCTATCCTCCAACAAACATATACAGTTAAGGCGAATCGTTGAAGAGTTTACAGTGAGACTGAAGGAGCTTCTCACTGATCCTTCTCCCCAAACAACACATTTTCACATTATATGAGGGCCATCCGGGTGAAATTCTGAGACTGCTCATCTTTCTTATTGCCAGTTTGAATATGAAGGTTCCTTAAATATACGACCAGCCTGTTAGAGCCACACCTGAATTCCTTGACTAGTGTACAATGAAGGCTGTAAACACAATGTGTGCTTCTTAAATTTTCTGTGCACTGTTTATGGTTACAAGAGGAAACTTTCAGAGGGTAAAGTTCTGCTATAGTTGTTCTCCTTGCTTCTAAGATAAACAAAACAATAAGAACCTTTATCACAAACTGTAATAATAACCCTACTCCTCCTGTAAATGGAGAGAAATGAGATGATGTTAGCTTCAAGAATTTCCAAGTCTCCAAGAGTCTTCTCCTAAAAAGTTTCCTAAAATCACACGCTCTGGAAACCCTATAGGATTGGGATTAGATTCAGAGGATCTTAACATGAGCAAAGGCCTCATCAATAATTTTCAGATAAAATAAAAGCCTTTGATAATCTTATTTCTTTATTTATCTTCAGATAAAAAGAAGTCTTTGATTGCACTTGAGAGTATAGAGAACACTTGATCAAGCTTTCTGCTAGTTACATATTAAAAATCCCTGGCTTGTTTATAGGTGTGCCCCTAGCTTTCCAAACGTGAAGGAAGCTGTGCTCCTATCTAACTTCACACTTATGCTCAAAATGTGCACTTTCAAAAATTGGGTTGATTCAAGAGGCAGACTTCCAGCTTGCAGTATGTTATCTAGAAAAACACAAACTCTCCAGGGAGCCATTGTGAGCTAGCCCCTTTTCAGAGTTTGTACTAATGGATGGATCTTACCCAAGCTTGCAGCACACTGTGAGCCTACTGGTGACAGGTCACTACTTAGCACCCACTGAGAAGTTGAAGCTACATATTTAAGTCTTATTTGTATGCACATGTCACAGACAAAAGGTTCCTAGATTAAAAAAAAAAAATTAACTTATCCTATCCTATAAGGTTTATGAAAAGGATTATTTTGAAAGTGATAACCAAATTGCCTGAAGAATTTGTGTACTGGAAGATGTGAATCAAAAAGGGACCAACCATAGCTCTTTATCTTTTCTCCCCTCTTCACTCCAAGAGTAAAAGAAAGAATAGAATAGTAATAGAAAAAATGTTTCATGTCTCTACAATTTTACCCATGAAGTATTTTAGATAGATTTTTAGGGAGTGGCCTCTGTACTTTGACATTGCAAAACAAAACCCAAAAGATGGTTCAGAGGAGAACCACAGTACAGTTCATTTAGATCAGGCTTACCAATTTATCAGAATACAGAAAGAAGAAATGTAATCTAAGAGTGATTTCTTCAGCTCTGTGTCTATATAGGTGACATCTGATGACTGTTCAGCCAGATTCCCACAGTCCTCTGGGTGCCAGCCCTCACCTATGGGACCAAATCATTAGTGACATTTCCCAATGAGGAAGCCAAGGGGTTCACTAGGCAAGGGACCACACTGACTGGCACCATCTCTTTTTTTTTTTTTTTTTAATCATTGCAGTTTTAGGGGAGCCTGGGTAACCTGTTTCATTTTCTACTTTTGGCAGAAGCAAAGAATGAGAAAGCATGAGCGTAGGGTGGGGGAGGGGAAAGGTGAACAGTAGAAGGCGGCTCATTAAATAAGAGAGATGTTTGTCACACTGATGGATAAAGCAACGGTTTGCTTATCTTGACATATTAAAATGTAAACCCTAAAATAATCCTTACCAGTCTTGACCTGAAGACAACATAAAGGACACCCTCTTGCTGTATACCCACACCACAAAAACGCCACAGGGGTGCTGAGGCTCCGAGGAATTCTCTATGTATTTGGGTGACATGGACAGGCATTTCAATTAGTCCCTGTAGATTTAAGATCTCTTGATGCAAGATTAGTCCTGCAGCATGGGTTTTGGGTTTTCAAGGTGTTTAAAGGAAAAAAAAAAAAATGATTTAAAGACATCAGCAGGGGGTTAACCGAAGCTTTGATAAAGTTTCTCTGGATCTTTTCATTGATGTTCAATTGCAGACTGGTTTCTAGAGACCTGTCTGGCTCCTCTGAAGAGACAGTAATTAATTGACCCAGTTGGAGTGACAACTAGATAATTCAGAAGCCCATTGGAAACCCTTGCTAGCCCCGCACTGTCCATTTCTCATCTCAGCCAGACACTTATTTTTTTAATCTCTTGATGGCTTCTCCAGAGGGTGTAAAAGTTGGCAGTTAGTGTTGGATGGAACAAGCACAATACTGAGAGATGAGAAACAAATCAGAATTAGACTGTCAAGTGAATGCTGGTGAATGAATTTCCCTTCTTACAAATGAACACGCATACATCTTTCTGTAGGAGCAAAGGGAAAGGACTCAGGAAAAATAGTGCTCTCAGTCCCGGCTGTATACATAAAGACTTCATTTTCTTAGAGTGAAATATTCATATCTTTTTTTTTAATGCAATCTAACTTTTATTTATATGTAATAACTGCCACTACGCTCTATAGACGTACTATTTGTGCTATTCAGTCAACCTTGAAAAGTTGGATAATTTAGTAGGCTCTTCTGGAAGGCTTTTATTTTTTTTTCTCCTGACCAGGCCTTGTGGTACCCACCCTGAGGACAAATTCACAGACACTGGTGCCACACACAAGAGGCTGCACTGCACCACTGTATATCTGCTGGTTTATTTTATTTTTAATTAGGATCATAATTAGTGAGTATGCTTATTAATTATGGTGGTAGCAACAGTACTGGAAATGAAATTCTTTTCAGTATAAAGTTAGAATCAAGAGACTGTTTCTTTTTTTAAAAAAATGTTCTGCATGTTTTCTTAAATGTGCATTTCATAGGCCTTATGAACGAAACCAGGATCTCATGGCTAGACCAGAACTGTTAATGAGAAAACCACAGCCTGGCTCCTCTGAAGCTCATTGAGGGCTTGCTTGGGCCTATAATTACCAGGCCCAGAAAGGACTCTCCAACTAGCAACCGATTCCCTGCTAACAACTGAGGATGCGCAAACAACGTTTCGGCAAAACCTCAGTGGTATTGTTTTGCTGTCTGTTTGAAGGATTTTAAAATGCGTCTTTAGAAGGAGTTCTTTATTTTATAGATTTCACTAGTTCCATCAATTGTTTTTTCTTTAAATTTCTTAGGGGTAAGGAAAAATAACGTGATTTACTGGAGATCAAAGGCAAACGTAAAATCATCTTGGAGAGAAAATAAGGCACAGGAGCAGAACACAGAAGAATTATTATTATTATTTTGAGACAAGAGTCTCACTCTGTCATCTAGGTTAGAATGCAGTGGTAAGATCTCAGCTCCCTGCATCCTCTTCTGCCTCCCTGGTTCGAGCAATTCTTGTGTGCCTCAGCCTCCCGAGTAGCAGGGACTACAGGCACACACCACAATGCCTGGCTAATTTTGGTTTTTAGCAGAGATGGGTTTTTGCCATGTTGGCCAGGCTGGTCTTTAACTCCTGGCCTAAAATGATCCGTCTGTCTCAGCCTCCCAAAGTGCTGGGATTACAGGCATGAGCTGCTGCGTCTGGCTAACGTAGAATTATTTAAAAAGAAAACTGCTGCCAGCAACTCCAGGACCTAGGCAATAGTGTGAAGAATGCATATTTTAAAGAGAACCAGAACATCAGTGAAGCATATTCCATATAATCCATTTAAATCTGAGTGCCCATGGGAAAAGATCTGTGGTTCAAGAAAGCAAAGTTATGACTGAAATCCTAATTATTTTAGTTAATTTTTTTTTTAGTCAAAACCTTTAAAAAATAAAGTGTCTTGTCAAATGGAAAGATTGTTTCAAATGTGAGATTTACCTAAATGTTAATTCATTACATCCATTGCCAAAACAATGTTCCGCAAGTGACACTAGTATTTCAATATCTTTTCAACCTTGTGTCTTACTGGTCTCCTTTCTTGCTTTCGTACTGCAGGGCTTAGATCAGCAAACATTTTGTGTCCACAGTGTGACAGTGCCTATGTTTGTTTTGCTGGATACTTTCTCTCTGTTGCAGCTGCTCAACTATGCCATTGTCACATGAAAGCTCTCTTACACAGTATATCAACGAATGAGTAGAAATTTGTTCCATTACAACTTCCGTTATGCATGTCAGTATTTGAATTTTATATAATTTCCAAATGTCACAAAATATTATTTCTCTTTGGATTATGTTGAACCCATTAGAAATACAAAAGCCAATATGTGGGTTGTCCCAATCTGAAGGACTGGATTTGGCTTTTGGGCCATAGCTTGCTGACCCCTGCTTTAGGGTATTAAAAGAAGCAAACATTTGTGCCTTAAAAATATCATCACTTGGCCGGGTGCGGTGGCTCACACCTGTAATCCCAGAACTTTGGGAAGCTGAAGCAGAAGGATCACTTGAGGCCAGGTGTTTAAGAACAGCCTGGACAAAATGGGAAACCCTGTCTCTACTAAAAACATACAAAAATTAGCAGGATGTGATGGTGTCCATCTGTAGTCCCAGCTACTCAGGAGGCCGAGGCATGAGAATCGCTGGAACCTGGGAGGCAGTGGTTGCAGTCAGCCGAGATCACATCATCTCATTTAGGTGTAGTATTCCAATCCAATTCTCAGGATCAGCAGGAATGTACTTTCTTGTCCCTTTGATCTTAAACCACATCTCAGGTCCACTCCAGAGGTGCCCCTCCCACCTAATTGTGAGCCAGAACCACTCATTGTCCTGACCTGTCTTTCAACACCTTCATATCAAGCCAAACTGGACTTCCCAATATCTTATCTTTCTCCCTTCTCCTTTCTGCTTTTAGGGATAATTATGCAATAGTCCTTTTATCTGACAATTGCATTCATCTCAACACAGAGGCAGAATTTTATATAACAAAGCTAAAGAAGTTTGTGTGGGCCCTTTCTGAAGCTCTGTTCCTAGTCTGATGTTTGTAATTTTGTAGTTTTACTTTTCACCCTTAATCACACAATAGTTGTTTAAGCTTTGAATTCCACAAAATCTGGCTCCACCATGCCTACAGCATATTATCTAAATCGACTGCTCTAAGATTTTCCCCTTTCTCCCATCATTTTCTTGAAGCTTTCCTCTTACTATCTAAAAGACAGGTAGCAATTATACCCAGTGGGGATGAGAATTCCCACTGTTCTCCATTATCCCACTCAAATAACATAATATGTCTAATTAAAAGATGGCAGAGAGAAAAAGAATGGGAACTTAGCTGTTGAGTAATAAAAGATAGTGTGCCTCTTATACTTAGTTATTTTCTTTTCTTTATTCATTATTTTGGTTTTATTAAATTTATCACTGCTTGACAAAGAGAGTTAACTGATTTGTTTTTACTGTAAATAAATGTTAATCAACAATCAAAGATGGAACTCTACAAGGACTACATGTACGGTGGCTGGATGATGAGGTGTAACGCGACTTTATTGTCGGTGATTTTTTTTTTTTTTTTTTTTGCAGTTAATGCATAACTGTCCAACCCTAGAGAAAAAGGCAAGCCTATGTGGAATGTTCCCTACGTGTTGAGCCACAGACCAGCCCAAGCTAGGCCAGTTAGCTATGGAACCCTGAAGTGGTAGGCAGTGCCGTGAAATCTGTTCTTACAAACTACTGCTACAACAGAGTTTTTCAGTCTTAGCACTATGAACATTTTGGACCAGAAAATTCTTTATGGCGGGGGTAGGGGATGCTGTGCTGTGAATTATAAGATGTTTTGTCAGCATTTCTGGCTTCTACCCACTAGATGCAACAGCACCAAAAACTGTCTCTAGACATTGCCCATTAGGGGTAGGAGCAGAAATCACCCGCAGTTGAGAACAGCTGTTCACTATCTTACTGTTTTTCCCTGCAATGTAAATACCTTGGCAGGGCAAGGAATTGGAGAGATGGAGGGGAGGCGGAATTCAGGTGATAATTCTGCTGAAGCATTTTTATAATTTTTTTTCCCGCTCTTAGAATTGCATTTAGGGACCATTTCTGAACATGTTAGAAAAATAACCCTTCCTTCTTCAGGTTCATAGCTCCCAGCTCAAGGTTACACACTTAGAATCATAGCATTTTGAAATAGAAAAGATCTTAGAGATTAGCTGGTTTAAATAATGAGGTAATTCATCAAATATTTTAACTCCTCCAAACTAAGCATGCTGCAGACATTTCTTTGTCACTAGGACACCGTAGCTGTGCTAGACAGAGATGACAAAATCTTTCCATTATGAAGTCTCTAGAATAGTGTCATATGCAAAGTAAAAATCAAAAATGGACATCACTGCCCCCGGGTGCAGTTTGGGGTAAGTAGCGAGCACCACTCATGGGGGTTGGGTCCATAATGATTTAAAACACCAGAAAATGGTCTAGCCTCATAGCTAGAAAACCAAGCAAAGGCGATGGGAGATGAATGGCAAAAAACGATTCAGAGATATTAAGCTACTGCTGGCTGCCATCACAGTCTTTTTAACAACAACAAAAAAAATTCACAGTTCTGTTGCTTGGCCAGAAAATCTTATTCCATTAATGCAGCATTTCTCTCTCGTAGTGACACATCCTGTATTCATTTGCCTGAGATGGTCCACTTAAGTAAAAGTAAACCAAAGGAAACCATCCAGAAAGCAAATCACCAGCAGTTTGCTTATCCATTTTTCATAAACATCAGGACTATCTCCTTTTGAACAAAAGACAGAACAGTTGCTAAAGGATGAAAGACGAAGGAAAGTGGAATCTCATTTTGCTCTTTTTGGCCTGTAATGTAGAAAAGTAACTTTTGGGGGAGCTCCAAGAGCTTCTTCTTCTCCAGTTTCACTGGGTACAACTTTAGCTGGAATAAATAACACCCCCCACCGTTACTCTTTTCCCACCTCTTCCCTTCCTTGCTTCTGGCATGGGGGTGAGGCATGAAGTGACTCATCTCATTAGAGAATTTGGGAGAAGTCCTATGTCCTCAGCTCCACCGGCTCTCAGACCTGCCTACCTGCCTACCTGCCTACCTGCCTACCTGCCTACCTGCACAAGGTCCTTCCAACAACTTTAGCAGCGCAGGCAGAGAGCCTGCAGTGAGGCAGCTGGGCTGTAAGTGTCACAAAAGCAAGCCCTTTTGGCCACAGATATAAAGCTCACATCCTTCCATCAGCTTATCAGCAAAAAGCTGACAGACATTCAGATTTCCTTTGTCTTCTGTGTCACCTGGTTTTGAACCCAGGAGGAGGGAAAGGGTGTTAATTGACCCCCTAAGACTCTAGGAGTAAGATTTAGGTTAGGATGGTGTAAATAACTTTGTGAGAACGCAGGCCCATTCACACAATATGCTACAATTAAATGATCAAAGCCCAGTGAAATCTCCATCTCCATGCCCAGACACTCACATAATCTGGTCTCACAAAGGGGGAAAATGCCAAGCTGAATTCATGAATGTTATTCATTATCTCCTAATTTTAAAGGAAAGCAACTTTCTACTTTTAGAGATGGGATTCTCCCTGGTTTTTAGTATTGGCTCTGATAGTAGCATGGATGAGTCACCTCACCTTCACGGATCTGCTCAGCTCTTAAAGTCTCAAAGGCGGTGAACATAGGACCCAAGAATTCTAGAACGTTTTGCCTGATTGATTTGATCTATTATTTTTAACATGTTACTGATGAGAGAACCCTGTGAAAACAGCAAAGGTGGAAAACCACTAACTTTTGTGGCCTCCAGGTGCTAAATGCTAACATTCATTAATTCTATGTATTCCTTATAGAGTGAGATATCATTGCCTATAGTGGTCCTTACGGAATTTAATTTAATGAAATGATAGGAGCAATGCAATTAGAAAATAATTGTGTGTATGTAAATATACTTAAGGGAGCTTTGAGAGAGTTTACGGTTGCTACATTCACCCAGAATTTTGGCCTACCCTATTAATTTGCACTACTATGAAGAAAGGGTTTGTTAATCAAAGATAAACAATACTGATGAATGAATTAGAGAACTTCAAATTAGGGTGGGATAATAAAGCAGTACTGTGCACATACACAATTTTCTACTAAGCGAAAGCTTTCTGGCTGGCCACATAGGAGGTCTCCTTATTGAAAGATTTATTTTTAATTTTGAACAGCTTCCCAGCATTATCCTTCATGAAAATTAAAATAAGGAGCTAGAATTTTGTCCTGTTCAGCAAACCTCCTGGCAGGACTACATGCCATGGCAAAGAAAACCTTATTGTGTCAGAGGAATTCTCTGTCCGCTTTTCTCCTAAATCCAGGAGAATCATACCTACATTTAAAATAAAGCTTCACCCCGCACCCGGAAATGTTTTTGCACATTTTCTTCTTGTGGAGGATTTTAGTGTGTCTTCTTTGGGCTCTCTGGACCTTTTGCCAGTGTAGGTGTTGACATAACTTCTTGACTAAAATCCCTAGGTACAAAGGGAGTCACAGAAGTCTCCCCCAAAATCTGTGGGAGCCAAGCCTGTCCTTAGCACATCTCCCACAGGGTTTTCTCTGACAAGGAGAATGACTTCGCCTTTTACAAATGTGGCTCCAAAAGTCCATCCCTAATTTTAATTCGGTTAAGAACATGATGTAGTGCTTGCAAATGAATAGCCAAAAAGGTAGAAGGGGGCTGCATGCAAGAATACTGATTGGATCATCAACCAGATTCTCCACGCAGCGCAGAAATTGTTCTGCATTGCAGTACCTCCTAATTCAGAGAGACCAGTGGCACCCATGCATATTCCCAGGATCTGGGTGTAATATTTCCATTGTATTTTTCCAAGAGAGAACTAATAAAATGTTGGCAGTCACCGAGTACTCGTGTTTCTATCAAAACCTCCTAAATCATACTAGTCTTTGTAGAAATAAAACTAATTACCACTAACAGTGTTCACAACCTAAAAATACAGAATTAAAAGACAAGGGCCTAGCTGGATTTGACCCCTTCACATTAAATATTTTAAAAGACTGTTCGCATTTGTAGAGCTGAAGATACATTCCGGTAAAACTTGCCATGCTAGCCCCTGCTCAAAACCTTCTCCGAGTCTTAACTTTTTATTTATTCCAAAGAGTTCAGGGCAAAATGGAAAAATAATGGCTTTGGATTTGAACACTGGAATAGTTTTCACTTATAGGATCAATTAGTACAGATATTTTACTAAACTTTTGAGTGCACTTACTGAAACATTTATTTAAAAGAAAAGTGCAGTTAGAGGCAATAGGATTGTTGGCAATTTATAATCCTTTTCCGGCGATGTTTTCTACCCCAAGAGCCTCACAAAGAATAAGTCACAGTCCTGTTTCCCTTCTCCTCTTTAACTTTCCAGAAATAAAAAAGCTGTCAATATAAAACTCCTGAAGGGGTGGTAACTTTTTCAGGGAAGGAATACAGATGAGTAAGTCAGAAGTGAAAGCCTAGAAACCTAGATTTTCAAAATATTTGATATTCAAGATTTCATGACAGTTCTGTGATTAACTCAGTAGAAACACTTCATGAACAGGAAATGTTTTCTAGTCATCTGTATTAGCAGCAAGTGATGTAGGAATTGGAGGAGACTGGCCGTCCCCCCCTCCACCGCCCCCCCCACCAGCCCTCACATCAATCATGAAATCAACTATGAAAGTAGCTGCAAAACTATTATGTGTCTCAAAGTAAACTTCGTTAACAACAGACATAAAGACGTACATGGAGGTTCTAGTATAGGTCTATCTGGATCATTTATAACATTTTACATTAAAGCATAAGATCAAAACTATAGCTGCTGATGCTTTTGTTAGAAAATACAAGTAAGCTGGGTGTGGTGGCTCATGCCTGTAATCTCAGCACTTTGGGAGGCCGAGGTGGGCAGATCACCTGAGGTTAAGAGTTCAAGACCAGCCTGGCCAACATGGTGAAACCTTGTCTTTTTTTTTTTTTTTTTTTTTTAAATACAAGTTACAACAGAGCACTCTGTATTGGTAAAAATCAATTTTACAATTGCACATAATCTATAAGCATTCTGATGTCCAGCCGTGGACATTATAATTAAAATAACTGATATGAGTCTCATCCAGGATGGAGTGACTCAGCTCACTAGAGTATTGTTGTCTCCTTTCAATCACACACTGTCTTAGCCATCATATTATCTCCACCATCTACAGGACATTCTATGTAGTTGATATCCAAAAAAGTTTGAATAAATATCATGTCCTAAGTATCTTTTTTTTTTTTTTTCCTGAGACAGGGTCTCGCTCTTGCCAGGCTAGAGTGCAGTGGTGCGATCACAGCTCACTGCAGCCTCTGACTCCTGGGCTCAAGCAGTCCTCCCACCTGAGCCTCCTGAGTAGCTGGGACACAGGTATGCAACACCATGCCTAGCTAATTTTTTTTTTTTTTTGTAGAGATAGAGTTTCATGATGTTGCCCAGGCTGGTCTTGATCAAACTCTCAGGCTCAAGTGATCCACCTGTTTTGGCTTCCCAAAGTGCTGCGATTACAGGTGTAAGGAACCGTGCCCAGCCCCTAAGTATCTTTTATATTATACCACAGTTCCCAGGCTTAATTGGTTCTACCTCAATGATAGCAATGTATTACAATTCATCATTTAAAGGCTTTTCTCTATATACATTCAGATCATACAATAAAGTAGATTCGATTCCTACCTGCTTGGTTGGTTGTCACAGTGACAGAAACTGATTGGTCTGGGCTAGGGTTATACTTGGATACTCCGTTCACAGCCCAGATTTCAAAGGTGTAATTGGTATGAGCTAGGAGGTCAGTGATGGAGACTTTGGTGGTCTTCAAGCCATTCTGCTGTGGAGTGTAGTGGACCCCACTTCCACAGGGTCGGCACTTGCTGGGGTCACCAGCTCCACATTTCTTGCACACCACATTGTAGGAAATGTCCTGGCGGCCACCCGTGTTCTGAGGGCTGCTCCATTCCAAGTTCACAGATGTCTCATTGACATTTGAAATCAAGTTCAGGGGGGCAGATGGTGGGCCTGGAAAAAGAAAACCACATCATCACACCAAGAATCGAAATACCCTTTTGGAATCCCTCAGAGTTTGTATTATTTTCTGCAGCTCTCCCAAGTAAGGCGGACCCACTTGGCAAAGACAACAAAAAGCAAATCAAGCCAGCATAAAAGATCTTTTAAAAGAACAATATAATAGAAGGCTGTTACGTGAGTGTCAGTCTTTTTCCTGTGCAAACAAACATGGCATCGATTGTCACTCTGAGATGTGAAGCAACTCTCCAGTAAATGGGCTCCAAGCCCAGGCTTTCCCTCTGAAGTGGCAGAAAAATATCATCATTTATCTAGTTTCCATCTTATCCTCTAAAAAACAAAGGTGGTTCTAGTTCCCAGAGCTGTTGTGAGACTCTGATAAATTAATAGTTATATACCACTTCTGAAGATAAATGATAATTCCTAAGTACACGTCATCAATAGCAAATAAAATGAACAGAACTGTAGAGATGTGCCTCTGCAGTTCCACATGGCAGCGGAGGGTTAAGCTGTTTGCAGGTAATTAGTAGGAACTGGTTTAACACGGTTGCAGAGATGCTGAAGATACAGCTGTGGAGAGATCGCAGGGGTTTTGTTCAAGGCTCCGAGACCCCTCCTCCTGCCCGTCAAGGCATGTATTCCCACCAACATCAAAGAGTTTCTCAAATGTGGGCGATGGCACTGGTAGTTATGAAACAGAACAACTGATCACCAACAACGTGATGGTTGATTAAAAAATAATATTAATAATAAAAAATAAGACTATAGATCATGATGAAACTCTTGCTTCTTGATGTAGATTGGTCATTTGTGTGTATGCGTGTGATGGAGTCTCTCTCTGTCACCCAGGCTGGCGTGCAGTGGCATGATCTCAGCTCACTGCAACCTCTATCTCCCAGGCTCAAGTGATTCTTGTGCCTCAGCCTCCCGAGTAGCTGAAATTACAGGTGTGCACCAGCAGCACACCAGGGTAATTTTTGTATTTTTAGTTGAGGTGGGGTTTTGCCATGTTGGGCAGGCTGGTCTCAAACTCCTGATCTCAAGTGATCGGCCCACCTTGGCCTCCCAAAATGCTGGGATATCAGTTGTGAGCCACTGTGCCTGGCCATGACCGGTCTTAATATGGCAAAAAATTGTGACACAAAGTTGTCTTCAAGTGGAAGAATCAAGCTGGGAGAAGGAAGAGGGAATTCTCTGCCACACTCAAATGAGACATCTCTACTCAGTTTGACAGTCGGAAGTGCCTTTCTTTCCCATTTCAGTCTTCCAAGAGGTGAGCAAAATGAGTTTTAAGGAAAATTTGAGGTTTCTTGATCATTGTTATCTATACTACTCCTAATGTAATTGGAATGGCTATTTTGCAGGAAATTAGTACAAGTTTCTCAGGAAAAGAAAGTTACCAGGAGGCTTTCACGAACTTGGATGAGCTTCACCTAGTCTACCACAATGAAACATACCAAAATGGCTGTTGAGAGAGAATTGGAAGAGGTAAGCTACAAATGAGGAATTATATTCAATATTTATTACTTAGCTTGCAGTGATTAATGGCCAATGATTTTTAGTGGTAACATTTAATAAGGGCAATTCACTCTCCTTTTCTCTTTATAGCAATTATTGAAGACTTTATTTTAATAAGGTAAGCAGGTCTTCCCAAACTCCCCTCGGGACTAATTACCAAAAACCCCTGAAAGCATAAAGATCAGCTCTCCATTTCGTGAAACTTAAAAAAATGCAAACCTTTAAAACATTTCACAAAAGTGTTATAAAATTTGTATTAAAAGAAAGATTACTTCACTGAAGCCCTCAGAGAGAAAATATAAATTTCTTTCTTGTTTAGATTTCAAAACTGCATTTACAGTTTTTAGCATGGTAACTGGAAGACAATGGCAAATGACTGCTTTTTTGAATAAATGAAGTATATAAAATCACCAACTTTAAGAGCCACATAGGATGTTAAAAATTTGGTCAAATACCCTTATAAATACTCATCTTTAAAGGTGAGGAAACTGAGAATTGGAAAGTAAATCTAATAATACTGAAAGTTCATGCATCTAATTAGTGACAGAACTTGACTGAAATCCAAAAGTACTGTCTGCCATTTGGAGTTATTTTTATTCCACCATGTGTTCCTCACTGAAGGCATAATGATAACAAAATGAAAAATTTCGGCCGCAGTTTGAGAAGTCAAACATGGAGAAGGCAGTGCATTATCTTTGGCCCTGTTTTAATTCTGTAATGCTTGCCACCATAGTGAAATCCATTACTAGTCTGCAGCTGAAGCTGACCATGGCTTGGTTTATAAAATGGGTCAGCCATTGGTTCTTCTTTCGCTGTGACTTCCAGGGTTAAATAAGAGTGACTCTGAAATCCATTAACCTCCTTGCCAAGGTTCCTGGTCTACTTTCACATGGGAAAATGTGACACAATGAATCAAGCACTCCAGAAGCAAAAAGTCAGTAATTACTATGTAGGATGGGGCACGGCAGTGTATAAACAGAGAAGAAATGGAGCAGAAAACTAAATGGTTACAGGAGGAAGAGATATAGCACTGCCACGTGGAAAAAAAAAAAAAAAAAAAAAAAAAAAAAAAAAAAAAAAAAAAAAAACATTACAAAGACGCTGCAGGATTTCAAAATGGAGGGCTGGCACAAAAACACGTGCTAACCTAGGGCAGCCTTCTTCCTGTGGGCAGTGATTCCGAAAGAAGGGTGGATGCTCAAGGAATACTGAGAATCAGGCAAACTCAAATTCAGTGCTGGTGAATCATACTGCATATGTTTTATGCTTTGCTATCATAGAGAGTAACAGATGTGTGGGGACAACGTAGCTGCCTAGAAATTGGAGTATGACAAAGTCACATGATATAGGGGAAAACAAAATATAGAAAATTCATCCAATATGATTATGATGTTGGTCTGGAAAAACCTGGGAGAGGACACATGCTTCACGAATTAAAATCATAATGGTGGTGTGCTGTGCTTGTAGGATTGGGGTTTCTTTTTTTTTAAACTTCTGCCAATTAAAAGATGATAAATATATAAGTGTGTTTCTCATTTAAAGGGAGGATGCATCTCCTCTTTAGGAATAAAAGTATTCTATTCTCAAGACAATGAGAAACAAATAAGGACTTGAATGCAGCCAAAAGCCAATCTGGGCCTGTAGTCATACTGAACGGCAGCACCTTAAAACAATTACCTACAGAGATGGCTACAAAGAAGAGAAAACTGGTATTCTGAATCCAGAAGTAAAAAAAACCTAACTCCGATGATTTTCTCTTTCATTTATGTAAGTATTGCATCTGGCTATTTAGAAGCAATTAAATTTCTGACACAGCGATTGCCTTTGTCATCAGAAATATGTCCACCTGCAAGTAAGTCTCCAATTACAAATATGAGGTTTATAACAAAAAGGGCTAACTGTTCTACTTGTTCTAATTTTCTAGTCTCCACATCTGAATCAACCCTTCTGAGCACACACACACAAAGGTAGCTTGAGGGTCACCGTGAATGGCAAGATTTTATTGTTTTCAAAACTACCCCCGACTAGCCTCAATAAAGGACTGGCATAACACTAGTCCTTACGCTTATGGCATTGTTCACCATTTTAGTTTCTTATTTTCTTTCCGGCTTCTTTTGTAACATACAATGGTGTCTTGCTACTTAGACACCATTCCATGTCTGTTTCCATACCAGCATGCCTACTCCTCAGAACAGATGTCTTGGCTGGAGACAAGTGGCTGGAGCCACAGTGGCTCACTCCTGTAATCCCAGCACTTTGGGAGGCCAAGATGGGTGGATAACCTGAGGTCAGGAGTTAGAGACCATCCTGGCCAACATGACGAAACCTCCATCTCTGCTAAAAATAAAAAATAAAAAAAATTAGCCAGGCATGGTGGTGCATGCCTGTAGTCCCAGCTATTTGGAAGGCTGAGGCAGAAGAATCGCTTAAACTCACAAAGTGGAGGTGGCAGTGAGCTAAGATCGCGCCATTGCACTCCTGCCTGGGTGACAGAGCAAGACTCTGTCTCAAAAACAATAATAACAATAATTGATGTATTTATCACTTCCTGTTTTCTACCTGGGTTCTTTGTTCAGAAATCTCAAAAAAACTGTTTGATGGGTCAATGGATGAATGAATGAAAAACGAACGAAGTCCTTTAATGCATCTTATACCCACCTACCTGCAGTGGCCTGAAGTGTGTGAATTATGCAACCTTCTCTGAGCCAAAGCTGTACTAGTCAGCTTTTCACGTACAGATTCATTAGTTTTATGCCTGTAACGTAGTCACTCAGTGTAGCTAGTTTAATTCAAGTTCCTTTTCTTTTCATGGTTTGGAATTACTTTGGAAAAAGTAGAAAGGGCTAATATCAAATATTAGTGGTTACTTCTGCTGGGAGGGATTGTGAACCATTCATTCAAAAAACATCTACTGTGTATCTAGTGTTTATCACCTACTTTAGAGGAGAGAGAAAAAATACTCTTTTTCATTTTGATAACTTCCTGATAGTTTCCTAGATAGTTGCAGAAATGGGTAGGGAACCTAGGGGCAAAGGCAGAAATGAAAGGAAACTAAATAGATATCATATGTGCAGTGGATGTCACAGCAAGCACCTGCCTTGTCCTGTTTTTAAGCTGTGTAACCAGCGACGGCTACGAATTTGAAATGTGGGTTCTATCAAATAAGGTTTTGTCAAATTGGGATTGGTTATTACTCTTTTCTTCCTCTACCTCGATTTCAGGTGGTGATTTACTCAGACATGAATGCTGGCGAAAACTTTATCTCTGAAGAATATTAATTTTAACATTTCTGAAAGTAGATAGGTATTTTCCTTGTTAGTCTTTATGAAACTACAGCTTTTGCCTTTAATTTAATTTTTTTCCCAAATTAAGACATTCTAAAATATTAGATTGGTGCAAAAGTAATGGTAGTTTTTGTCACTACTTTTATTGGCAACTACTTTTGCACCAAACTAATATAAATTGATCAAATGCTGAAGTGTATTTCAGGGAACGTAAAAGTCCTTCCTTTACGTTTTTGGTTTTATTTGTAAAGCTTCCATGAAATTCACATATAAGCCTGGGATCCTCTCTGTGTCTCCACCCAAAAATGAAAACAGCATGTTAAACCATTTTAAAGTTTTCATATTTAGCATGCCTTTTACATTTGTAATACAATTTAGTGGCATAGATATTAGTGGTAATCCCATAAACAAAATTCAAAAGCAATAATCTTTATAAATCTTTTGCACAGGGGCCAGAGTACTTTCTCTGTAAAGAAATTTTATGATCTGGCCAGAAAGTAAATATTTTAGGCTTTATGGGCCATCTGGTCTCTGTAGCAATGACTCAGCTCTCTTATTCTCTCTCTAAAGAAGCCATAGACAATACCTAAACAAATGAGCATGGCTGTGCTCCAAGAAAACTTATTTGCAAAAGTAGGTGGCAGTTAAAACCGACCTTCAGACCACTTCATGATGAAAAAGATGATGAAAGCAAAGCATCTTCTTTCTAGGAAGATGCTCTCTGGCATCCTCAGAATTCTGCACATAATTCTAAGGACGAGCACACCCTGAGCCTATCTATAAAGCTCAGTCTAGGAAGCCCCTGATTAACCTATTTATATAGCCCAAGTAACAACCCTGGCGGCTGAAGCCCAAGTTAGACCTACCTTTATTGACTAAGGAAGGAATAAAATGAGACATGTGGCTTATTTCTTGAGTTTCTCATTGCTTTGAAAGAAATGGGCACTGAATTTCTTGCCATTGTAGATACATTTAATGAACATCCTCACTTCACTGGTGTGAAATACTTTCTGCATCACACAGCAGGTACTGGAGAAAGGTGCTACAATGGGTAATTATTATTTTCTAATGGGATGTCATCTCACATTCGGTTGATAGGAGTTTGACACTCTTAAGCCCCAAAGAAACTACAGCCACATTATAGTAGATACAAAGGACTATCATAGCATATTATAAAATATCACATCATATCATGTTATATTATAAAAGGAATCTTGATCTTCCTTTACCAATCATGTGCTGTTGTCTGGGAAAAAAACAAGCTTCTGGAAATGAACCACATACTGTCTAGAGAAATTCAGCAAATGTGACATTTAGGAAGGGCAATATTTCAAGCATAAAAGAAAATTCCAGTAATTTAACATATCTTAATTCTTTCCTCCCATGGATTAGACTAAAATTTAATTCCTGAGTAGTTTAGAGGACACACTTGCTGCCTTATGTCAGGATTTAAAGTAGCCCCTTTAGGACAAGCCAGTATTTACACATCCACATGAAAGCTGTGTGAGCCTTAATCACGTCATTTAAAAGCCAACAGCCAACACTGAACCTAAAATCATAAATGTCTCCAACGTGACTACAAGTTTGTTATGAGCCATTCTATGCAAAGCCCAGGCACCCTGTATTCTCTACCTCACACCCAAAGTCAGAGAAGATGCATTTCTTTATCCTTACAGGAAGCAAATGAAATTTTAGTAAAAGATGAAAGCCTGCTATGATAATTGCATTTTGAAATAGGTTTGGCAGAAATGGGTTCTGCCAAAGTGTTTAAATATATGTGTATATATGGTGTAACATCCCATATAAACCTGAAAATTCTACTTCTCCTAACAACTGGAATTAAAGTGCTAACAGAATGCAAAACTGTGGAAAAAGTAAGTCAAGTTTAAAACTCACATTGTTAGCAAAATATTACACACGCAACTCAAAATACCTCGGTGCTGGTAGGTCTGCTTGAAATTCTCATTCCTGGCAATTTGAATAACTAACTCCTTAGCCCTGGAATATTTGTCATTCCTGACTACTCCATGTAAACTTCCCTGTCCCAATGCACTCAATCACATCAAATTTTTAAAAATTTCCTTCTTATGAGAACCTTCAATGATCTTGTTTATTCATGTGTTTGTTGTTTATACTCCCATTTGAACATAAGCTCCAGGAGAAGAGGAATCTTTTCTTTTTCAGGTTTATGAGAATATCCAAAGCCTTCAGAATAATGCCTGACATCTAGTAGATATTCAATAGGTATCTGCTAAATGAACAAATGAATGAATGATGACGCTTTAGCCCAGTCCAGCTCACTAATCAGAAGCATCACTGCATTAGCACTGTGGCTGAGCACGGTGGCTCAGGACTGCAATCCTAGAACTTTGGGAGGCCATGGTAGGGACAGCTTGATAAGCCCAAGAGTTCAAGATCAGCCTGGGAAACATGGCGAAACTCTGTCTCTACAAAAAATATAAAAATTAGCCAGGCATAGTGGCACATGCCTGTAGTCCCAGCTACCTGGGAAGCTGAGGTGGGAGGGCTGCTTGAACCTGGGAGGCGGAGGTTGCAATGAGCTGAAATCACGCCACTGTACTCTAGCCTGAGTAATGAACTGAGACCCTGTCTCAAAAAAAAAAAAAAAAAACAACAACAAAACAAAACAAAAAAACCCCACTGCCATAGCACTTTTGTATGCCACAAAAGCTAAGCAAAATAATAATAATAATAATAATAATGATAAAGAAAAGAAGTGGCATTCATGTACTAGAATGTAAAAAAAAAGAAAAGAAAGAAAATCAAGTCTGCAACCAAGGCAAGAGGATAGTTGATAGAAAAACCAAAATTACTGGCCTCACGTGATAGAGTGGTTTCCAGAGCTATCAAAGACATTTAATACTTAACTGATTTTTAGTCACCATTTACAAATTCAATGTCTGGGCTATGAAATTCATTCTGGATGGGAAATGGAGCACCCCCCAAGAGCATGGGCAGAAATGTAACTCTTCCATGATCAACTTATTTAAGCACTACCGTCACCTCACTAAAATGCCAAGGCAACCAGTTCAACACACATCTTGGAGGAAGTAACACCTTGGGTCTCTAGTTCCATTTTCTGCGGCTTCATTAATCATGTACAGCTTTTGGACTGTCGATAGCACTTCAGCGTCTTAGCTGTAAAACCCTTCAACCCTTGAGATAAGCCTTTGTTGTTAATCTCTCTCCAGCTGAAAGGCAGGTTATAAGGCAGAGTCAACAGTTGGGGTGCATTACGTTTTGACTCTGAAATAAAGCCCATGCGTCCCCTGACAGTTGTATATGTTGCCACCACTAATTGCTTTCTCCCAGTCCTATCTGCTGTGGGTTAGTTTACATAACGATGGCTGTTTAAGGACATCCCTTCTGACGTCTATGAATAGTGCATAACCTCTTATCATGGTGGTTTACGTGTTTTAACAAAGAAGGCAGCCAAGCAGGGCTGTCCATGATTAAACCAGAACCTTTTGGATGCATCAATCACTTGTTGCTGTCATGAAAATTTCTTGGCTTCCTACAGAGGTTCATTTCTTGCTGAGACTTTCCCATAACCTATTTTTCTGGTTATATCTCTTTTCCCCCATTCTCCTCTCCAAGAATCTTTGTCTTTTCTTTACTGGGTTAACTAGGGCTTGGTTTCTTTTTATTAGAATGACACGTTTATGGCTGAAGTGCCTTATAAATTCTCAGTTGTACATAAGAAAGCTACAATGTCAAAGACTAAGAAAAGTAGAATTGAGTATTTCACTTTAAAAATTATCTAGCTTGTGCATTAATTTACATTTCTTGCAAAGCACTTTTTTATATATTATCCTATTTAATAGCCACAATCAAATCCGACAGAAAATTATTTATTGTTCACACCAATCTTATTACCAAAAACTAAGATAAGTTAAGCAACTCACCCAAATTAAGACACCAAATATGTGCAAAGCTGTGATGAGAAACCTGACTCCAAGGCTAAACAACCCTGCTTCCCTTTCAGAGATATACAAATAAACCATAATTACAAATTCTTTTTGGGAACAGGGTAGAAAGTTTCCAATTTTCTCAATTCACCCCAAAGTTAAATTTTGCCTTACTTCCCTGCCCTTCATGATGATGACAGCTAGCTAGCATTACTTCTTGGGTGATCCTCTTTTACTATTTTTCGGAGGATTATCTTTTCTGCCTTTTCCTATCTTCTGTGCAAGAGAGTAGTTAGAAGTTTCTGTTAAAGGTTCTTTTTCTAGGTAGAAGATCACAGGAATGGGGCGAGGGGCAACAGAATCTCTCATAAATCAAAATGTTGATGGCAGAGAAGATACTCTGGGCTGGGTGCGGTGGTTCAAGCCTGTAATCCTAGCACTCTGGGAAGCTGAGGTGGGATAATTGCTTGAGCCGGGAGGCGGAGGCTGCAGTGAGCTGAGATCGCGCTACTGGGTGACAGAGTGAGACTCTGTCTTAAAAAAAGAAAAAAAAAGGATACCCAGTTCTCACCCCAGAGCATCTCAGAAAAATGTGTAATTAACCCTGTTTCATAGCAGCATGCTGTGAACAACCACCATACGACTTCTATGCATAGTATCAAAAATGGCATGCAGAAATGACAGACTTGGTCAATGACAAGCCACTCTTAATTATTCATGGTGGTAGAAAAATTGTAATAACCTGGCTAAATGGCATTGGCAGAGTATTCAAGCCTTCCACTTGGGCATATATTAGTGTCCCTTGAATCTTTGCATTTTCCAGTTGGATCTACAATGGACTGTTTATGACTACAAATTGAGGAGTGCGTGGGGAAAAAAAGAGGAGGCTAAAAGAGCATTATTTTTTTTTTTTAAAGAATTCAGTGAGATGATACCTGATCTCTATGAAATATCCTGAAGCTCTTAAAATTTTGTCAACAACCAAATGGCCAATGATCAGTCTGGGGTCTATCTAGTGCCTTTGTTGAAGCTCACCTGGTGATCTTTCTCCTTGTATCTTTAATTTTCTTCAAACAAAAACCATCCACTTGGTTGCCGAGAGGTACTTTTTCCTGTTAGTAGCTAAAATGCTGAGAGGCAATCCGAAAGGGAGAAACGAGAATATGGCATACTCACTAGCTAATGTCAGATGTTGAACTGCTAAGATCTAACTGAAGGAGCAGCCTACGTTGACGGCTGCATCTGAATCGTCCAAATGTCTTTGGTTGCTTGGATCAGTTCGTACAGTCCATGGGACAGACACATTAGCTGGCTTACCAACTAACAGGCAGCAGGACCATATGTTCTGAACTAAAAACCAACTACGTAATCTGGCAGTGGGGGAGTTGGTATCTCAATTTGAGTTGCTGTCCTATGATAAATGGAAAGCAGCATGAAACTCCACTATTACATTGCAAATTTGATAAATGACATGGAATGAGAAATTCCCCTGGAAAACTTGGATTCAAGATTTTTCATAAAAATATGTTCATGAAGATGATTGATTGCGTGAATGATAAAACAGCTAGAGATCAACCAATAGATCTTCTGAAACACTTTCACTCATGACACTTTGGGAATCTTTGGCCTTTGTTCTCACTTTTCTAACTAGTCTTTCACTCTAGGGCTAAATGCACTCTCACTGACCTATTTCATAGAATGTTTCCCTCCCCCATCATTATATGATTAGTTATTTGCAGCTCTAAAGCAAAAAGAAATATGCTTTCGAGTGGATAAAAAAAAAAGTGTAGTTTACTGGAAATTGAAGCTGCCTTTTATCCTATGGTTTATACATCAAAGCCTCCCTCTAGACGTCCCTCCCCAAATCCCTTAGCCAGACTGCTAAGCATGTAAATCTTTGGGGTAGAGAATTGAACAGAATATCAGGAGCACCTTCAAGAGCTTATTTGAAAATGGATGTCAGATTCCCAAAACTAAAGCACTTAAAAAAATAAAAAAATAAAAAAGGAAAAGAGTCCCTCTCTTCTCCTGACCTTGGAAACAAGTAAGGACGATGTTATTTTAATTTGCATTCAAATTTTAACAACACAGTCACACAGCACCAGTGGAATCGACATTGGGTTTCCACCAAAGATTGCTCATCATTTCATTATGGTTCATTATGTTGATAACTGTCAGAAAGCATTAGCAGTGAGGGCTTTGAGTAATATAACTGAAATGGTAATTTTAAAACAATACACTTTCTGGAGGAAATACAGCAGTGCACTAAATTCAATTAGAAAAGGCAAATGTAAAGACAAAGTAAGTGATGTTTGTTGTTTGGAACTTGGCTGTTTCAATTTCTTGATAATGTAAACCTGGAGAGAGCTTTTTCAAATCAGGACCTTTCGTCATAGATCTTAGTAAATCTGCCCTCATTAGCTGTGAGCTATCCTAGTATAAATTGTCTTAAAAGCTGCAATTTTGGAATATTTTCGGCCACATCTAAGTATCAATCAATCACTGTTTGTTTGGCACAGCTGACTGAATTATTCAAGGCCGTTTACTTGGAGACAGATTCGTGAAGGCCCTTCAACTTGGCAATCTAAAATAATAATCTCTCATTTACAGAGTGTTCCCAATCACAAGGCTCTAATAAATTTCATCAAACAAGTTAAATAAAGAGCGCCCAAAAGCACAAGGACAGATTTCCAATTGAAAAATACGAAAAACCACTCTGGTAATAGTGCTCAGAAGTCAAGGTGGCAAAGTGACACATGAGCTACATTTTTCTAGATATGCAAAGCCAATTTACTACCTTTACAAGGTACTTTTCTAGCACATTTTGAAACACAATAAGGGGTTGGAAATTTACCTTATTGCCGGGTGCAGTGGCTCACGCCTGTAATCCCAGCACTTTGGGAGGCCCAGGTAAGTGGATCCCTTGAGGTCAGGCGTTCAAGACCAGCCTAGCCAACATAGCGAAGCCCAGTCTCTACTAGCGAAACCCAGTCTCTACTAAAAATGCAAAAATATTAGCCAGGTGTGGGGGTGCACGTCTGTAAATCCCAGCTACTCGGGAGGCTGAGGCAGGAGAATTGCTTTAACTCGGGAGGTGGAGGTTGCAGTGAGCTGAGAGGGCGCCACTGTACTCCAGTCTGGGCAACAGAATGAGACGCTGTCTCAAAAAAAAAGAAAACGGAAAAAGAAAGTTACTTTAAATACAATATTAATTCAGCCTCCCAGTGGGGGAAAAGAAGCTCTTTCTCACTACAATCATTGAACAAGCAACTACATGAAGAAGACAATCAGAAGTCCTCCTGCAGGGGTGTGCAGTTGACCATGCCCAGCCCTGCTCATAACCAGACTGCATTCCAGAAGAAAGGGAAGGGAAACAAGGAGAAAGATCTGGAGAAGGGAAGGAGCTTGCTAATCTGCAGAATTAAAGGACATTAATTTCATTAATAAAAATCATATCAAAATCTGTTAAGAAACGATTCATAAAATCAAAATCCTGCCATCAGCTTTAATGGCAGCCCTGGATGTGCAGAAATAATGGTTCCTGTCCTGGCAATGTTGCCAAAAAAAAAAAAAAAAAAGCCTGTTGCTGCCCTTCACTGATACAGGTGTCTAAGGTGAACATTCACATTTCTGTTCTCTGGCAATAACTTAGTGAGGATTCTGGAAGAAACAAACAAACAACAGCAAAATTAAAAAAATAAAAATCCACAGTGAGTGCATTTGGTTATGTGATTCTACCCAGGATGGATTTTCTTCATCCAGGAGACAAATGAAGTATTTCATTTCCATTAAGGGAGAATGTTCAGAATCCATGAGATATCTTTCTAGAGTCATCACTGAGCTGAAGAACAGGTCTGAAAGTTACAGGCATCAAAACAGAATCTCCTATCTCCTGAGAGCCATGAGGCAGGGAATCTAAATCGTTGCTACCTAAAGATGGTTTGCAGATCAGTAGCTTCAGCCTCACCTGGGAACTTGTCAGAGACGGAATTTCAGGCCTAACCTCTGTCCTCCTCATCCCCAGGTGATTTCCATGTGATTTTTTGTGCATGTTGATGTTTAAAAAGCTCTGTTCTAAACTCCCTGTTCTAAATAGTCATGGGCTATTTTCTAGAAAATGTTCAGATGGTGCTTCCAGAGAAACATCTCAGTCCATCTCACAGGCAGACATTTATGTTAACCTAACCAGAGGTTCCATCAAAATTATTCCCAAAGTAGAGTTTGTTTACTATTAAATTCGGTTAAGTTCTCCAGCAGTGGTGATGGTGCAAACTTCCTAGGCGGTTTCCTTCTAAATTAGCCAATGCTACTTGTATTCACCTGGTCTAATCGTTCTCCAAGTGAACAAAAACCTGATTTTACAAGCCAGTGGAGCACGATCTCTCTTTGGCTAGAAGAATGAGTCTCAGATAGTGTGTTTTATTTCTTCATTAGTGTGCCGTCACAGTGAGCGATCACTAAATGCGGGGCTGCATAAGAATGCTGGGGTTAAAGACAGCATAATGAACAAAGAAGGTGCCTGATTATCATGGCTGTCAGCACAAGGGAATTGGGTTTGTCACCTGGCTTAACCAACTGGTAAGAACTGATTAGAGGCTGGAATCAGTTTGAAAGGATCCCTGATGTTTATGTTCCTTCCCATCCCTACATCTTGTCAAGAGAATCCGATAAAGCTGGAGGCAGGGTGTGAGTAGGGAGGGTTACTCTGCGGGTCATCTGAACAAGAGGTTCTTTGAGAAACTCCCACTGTCTTCTCTACTGCAATGTCTACTACAGTACTGTCCAATAGAACTTTCTGTGATGATAGAAACATTCTCTGGGTCTGCTGTCCAGTATAGTCCCTATTAGCCACATATGTTATTGAGCTTTTCAAAATGTGCCAAATTTAAATCAGAACCTGAATTTTAATGACTTCAAGATTAAATAGCCACATGTGTCAAGAGGCTACTGTACTAGACAATACAGGTCCACTATATTCACCAGGAAGGGAGATGTCTAAGGAAGAGCCACAGGCTAAGAATTGGAATCCAGCTCTGCTACCTGACTTACTACTATATGTATTATCAGCAAAGTATAGTCACTTCCCTGATTATCCCTATCTCAGAGGAAG
>NW_022436950.1:18034191-18134152 GCF_009761245.1 Sapajus apella | reverse complement strand
TGAGTCCTACCCCAACCCTCCCTGCAGCCCCTGGGATCCCTGGAGTAGAGGGCAGCCATCAGCAGCCATCAAGTAATTTAATTATGCAGCGAAGGGTGAAAATCATTGATAGAGAGGCGGTGAGATACACTGTCAGCCTGCTATGGAGGTAGCCTGGGGAAGGAAGTGACTAGCTGGGGATAAAAGGGCAAGACAACAAACATGTCTTAGATCCCTACTAGGTGCCAGACCTTTGCAAAATTTTTTATTTTATCCTTAAAACAGCCCCAGAGGTAGATGGTGAGAATTCCAATTTGCAGATAAGGAAACTGGGGATTGGTGAGGGTAAACCCCCTCTCAACATCACAATGCTGGTCAGGGGTCAGAGCCAAGGCAATCTGATCAGCAAGTGGATGGTGTTGCCATCAGCACTTTGTTTCCTCTTAACTGAAGCGCTGCATGTAAAGTAAGTGGAACGTGATAACCATTAAAGTAATCCACAAGGCCGGACTCCGTGGCTCACGCCTGTAGTCACAACACTTTGGGAGGCCCAGGTGGGTGGATCACATGAGGTGAGGAGTTCAAGAGCAATCTGGCCCAGAGGGTGAAACTCCATTTCTACTTAAAAAAACAAAAAATGGGCATGGCAGTGGTGGGCGCCTGTAATCCCAGCTACTCAGGAGGCTGAGGCAGAAGAATCACTTGAACCTGGGAGGTGGCGGTTGCAGTGAGCCGAGATTGCAACACTGCACACCATCCTGGGTGACAGAGTGAGACTCTGTCTAAAAAAAAATTTGAATAAATAAATTGGTAAAGTAATTCACAAGACCTTGAAGTAGTGAAGTGTAGGAGAAGGAGTTCCAAGGGCAGGTATTCTCATGGACCTTTTAACAATGACAGAAAAAGCCGCCAGCCTTCCCTTAACCTTGTGGAAAATGACTTTTGAAACATGCAAATGTTACTTCAATTTTTAGACTTTTTGGTCCATCCATATGCTAAGTCAAATTTTCTCTTTTCCCCTTTGCATCCTTAAGAACAAGCTAACAGTTTTTCCTACAGAAAGATACAATTCCAAGGACTCAACTACCACACCCTTATTACACATATGTCAAATGTTTCAGCATCACAAGCATATGGCCATCTTTGAAGGTTTCCTAAACTTTCAAATAGCAAGACTTAGTAATAAAGCGATGGGCATATGGTGCCCTTAAATGCCAAACAGGTCAGCATTACGAGACTGAAGAATACCCGGGAGAAAGAGCCAGGCCCTATTGCCATCAGAGATAAATTTCATGACATTCATAATACAATCAAATCTCAAGCTAGAGAAGGCTTTATCTGCATGGAAAAGAAGTGGGGAAGTACATGATGCAAATTGAGAGCAATAATCAAAATGTCAGTCCCAAATACTTCCCCGTGAGTTTGCTATTGTGCCCCAGATTCCCACAAAAAAACTGTTGGCAGCAGGTGTGGTTAAAGATGGAGAGTTTATTATTAAGCTAATTACAAAAATGTAACAGTGTGAAAATACATATATTGGAAAAGAAAAATGTTGGGACTTAAACAGTTCAAAACAAAAGTGGTCACCCAGAGAAAGTACTTAGTCTATGGAGGCATAGGAAAGGAAGAAAGGAAGAAAAAAAATCCTTGCCTCTTTTTTCTGTCACCCAGGCTGGAGTACAGTGATATGAATGCAGCTCACTGCAGCCTTGACCTCCCGGGCTCAACTAATCCTCCTGTCTCAGTCTCCCAAGGCTGGAACCACAGGTAAAAGGCACCAGTCCTTTTTCCTTCTTTTTTGAGATGATAGAGTCTCCTCTATCATCCAGGAGTGGAGCACAGTGGTGCAATCTTGGCTCAGTGCAACCTCCGCCTTCCGGTTCAAGTGATTTTCATGCTTCAGCCTCTTGAGCAGCTGGGATTACAGGCTCATGCCACCACACCTGACAAATTTTTGTATTTTTAGTGGAGATGGGGTTTTGCTATGTTGCCCAGGCTGGTCTTGAACTCTTGACCTCAAGTAATCTGCCCGCCTCAGCCTCCCAAAGTGCTGGGATTATAGGCATGAGCCACTGCACGTAACCTCTTTTACAGTTACATCTGAGGCTGATCCTAGGATTGTCCTTAACTCTGAATGTTTATGCTTGACCTGGGAGGGTGGGCAAGAGAATCTCCTAGTAAATAGAAACCATGTGAGTCTTCAGGTTGTACAACTCTGTCCACGGTAGGGTGTGACCCTGGGCATGTTCCTTAACCTCTCTGAGCTTGCAGTTACCTTTTCTATAAAATGGAAATTATACCTACCTTACAGATTTCTTATAATAGGAACCACATGTTAAGATATTTTTCAAGTGCCTAATACATTACCCGGGCATAATTATAAAATTGTCATCATCATCATTATTGTCTGTCATTATGAAAGAAACTCTGCAGGTTATAGCCATTTGAGTATACAGCCAGAGAGACCTGCATATACCCAGAGACCCAAATACCCCCCAAAAAAACTTTTATTTGCAGGGTTGTTAGCTCCAGATTGGCCAAAATACAGTTTGTAGTAGTTAGGAAAGAAAATGATAATAGTCATAATGATAACAAAAGCATAGATAGATAGATAGATAGATAGATATTTTTTTGAGATAGAGTTTTGCTCTTGTCGCCCAGGCTGGAGTGTAATGGCGCAATCTCGCCTCACTGCAACGTCTGCCTCCTGGGTTCAAGTGATTCCGCAGCCTCAGCCTCCCAAGTAGCTGGGATTATAGGTGCCTGCCCCATGCCCAGTTAATTTTTTTATTTTTAGCAGAGATGGGGTTTCGCCATGTTGGCCAGGCTGGTCTCCAACTCCTGACCTTAGGTGATCTGTCTACCGTGGCCTCCCAAAGTGCTGGGAATATAGGCATGAGCCATCCCTCCCAGTCAAAGCTAAAATATATGAAAGCGCATCATCCTATGTGCTTTACATAGCGCATAAACAACATAAGGCTGTTTAATACCAACAGCCAGTAGGAGGTACTGCTATTAACTCCATTCTCCAGGTTCGAGAGAACAGACAGAAGAGACTAAACAGTCACCCAGCTACACAACAGCAAGCTGGAAAAGGTCTCTGAGCAGAGCCATGAGACTATCCCTCCAAGCACAGGAACTAAATGCATGGGTCCCATGCTCCCTGTTCCGATCAAGGTCATGGCCATTGTAGGGTCTGTGAAGCCCCAAGGGTACATGAAAGCAATGGTAACACCTAGGAACACTGTCCATATAAAGTGTGAGAAAAGATTTCTTGACTCCTGCTCTTCATACCAAGCTTGCCAGCCTCATTCATTCATTAACCCGTCATTTATTAAGTGCTGTAATTAAACAAGCATTTATTAGGATTTGAGCCTAAGTGTTATGAATACAAAACTATGAGTAGAGAAGGAAGAGGTGTAATGACAACATAAGCAGTGATCTCACTGCACACTGAGCTGCCCTTTACAGGCGGAAACCACATTCCCAAACCCTGCCATCCACCTGTTTCTCCTGCCAGTTGTCAAGCTTCCCCGAGTCTTCAGCGCCATGGCAAAGCCACTTATAAATTCCAATCTCAGCTCTAATTACACTGTCCGACAACCTCTGAACACTCAATCTCCTCTCCACCAAGTAGTCTGTAGGCAGCTGTGCACACTGAAGGCAACCAGAAGCAGTGGGAAAGATCCTTTCTTTGCATAAGCATTTCCTCTGCTATGATTGAGAAAGGATGCATGTTTGTTCTCATGTGCCCCCTGCATGATTATCCTGGGAGAAGATCTTGCTAGGTGGTAATGAAAGCTGTTGGCATCACAGGAATGAGAGACAAGCAAACAACTTACGGGTGCAGGGCATAGAGGCAGCATCGTTGTCAGCTCTGAAAAAGCCTCGGTCGCAGGTACATGAGGTGGCTCCTTCCCAGACAGAGTAGCTGTGGGGTGGGCACTTGGCACAGGTGGCATCCGTGGAGAGAGCCTTGTAATATCCAATTTTACAAGCTGCAGGGAAGAAGGAAAAACAAACAAACATAAACTGCTGCAAATACAGCAAAGCAAAAATGCAAAGCCACCTCCTTGATTCAGAAGAAGGGAGACATTCTGGGTAATCATTAGCGATCATGTGGCTAGAAATGCAGGTAATGCAACCAAAACCATTCATTGATTATAGTCACTCTTTAAGGGCCATTAATATTCCTGGTCAGGTGACAAGAAGTCCAAGGGAAGACATTTTCTTAAACCTGGCAGAATGAAGTAAAAGCAAAGCTAGTTCACTAAATGCCTTTCTATGTGCCGGGTACCCTTTATACACATTCACGCTGCTTAATTCTTACCCTTTCCGGCAGGCATTACCTTCACCTTAGAAGGAGGAATTTCAACTTTGAGCAGTTAATTGCGGGCACAAGACCATACATCTGGTAAGTGTCAGCACCCAGCTTTGACCCCAAGGGTTCTGCCCTCAAAGCCTGTATGCTTAGTCACATGCTATGGAATTTCAGAGTGTAGCCTTTAGCCAGCCAGTGGGAAGTATATCCAAGTGATAACAAAGTAACTGCTTGGTGATTATTTCCTAATGATAGCTACAGAAAGAACCAAATTGAAAGACCAACAAAGGCAACCAAGTAAAAAATACAGTTTGTAAGGCATGGGTCTCAGTTTCAGGGTGAAATAATAAAAACTGTCAATTGTAGATTTTGGAATATAGTATGCTAAGATTTTTTTTTGATCAATGAATATTTTGTGTCTATTTTTGAGTTAATAAAACCCTCCTGTTTTTCCCTCTTTCTATTTTTCTAGCACCCTTCCCCCACAATGCACACACCTCCCAAGAGGCTGGTGTAGAGAACACGGACTATGTAGTTTTTTATACACCTGACATGCTTTCCATGACTTCATCTTCATAAACATTATACTGACACTGCCATCATACTGACACTAAGAACTGCTTTTACTAGTGTGGAAAAACTCACTAATTCTGCGAAAACTCATAATAAAAAATAATGACTAGGGTCTTGCTCCTCACTTTTTTTTCTTCCCCTATGGCCTTCATGATCACTTCTCAAATCTGTCTCAACCCCAGATAAAAACGGACCAACACCTGATCACCTCTGAAATGTGTCTCAACCCCAAATAAAAACTGACCAACACCATCAGTATTAAACCCACAAAGACAAGGCCATTAAGAATAAAGTTATTTCATAACACCAGAGGTTCAAAGAAAATGTGCCAGTGACCCCAATCTTCCCAGGACAATTCACTCTCGTTTCTTTTCAATCATCATGTCTTTGGGATGTGTCTATACTATCAGAAACAGCAGCGAGGAGAAGGACCCATCAGACATTTTCCATCAGCCTGGCAGCCAAAACAGACAAACTATGCTAGCAACGCAGCAGATCTTATTCAAACGAGTACTGGAAAGAGATCCACGAAGCTGCCTGATTCTCTGTGGAGATAGGGCCATCATCTCATTGTTGCTACTCATCCATCAGGCATCTGTATGGCTTCCAGTTGAAGTCTGTTCGACCCACTTGCATATCCTGTTGGCATTTTCTTAATCATACTCTTGTAATGGCAAGCAGAAAGGGAATTTAGCAGGGCCTCAGAAAGGTACACAGTTACTTCACTCTAACTGAAGTTGTTTATGGAATTTCCTTTAACAAGCCAAAACTTTATGACATGTGGAGCACCGACAATAAAAGTGCTGGGAGATCAATCTCTCCCTTATTTGCTTTAGTCTTTCACTGGACCGGAGCATCTTAGAAAAACAAGTCGCTCCAATGACTGAGATTTATGTGTCTCCAGTTTATACACATTGCATAATTAGATAAGGTTCAACTTGCAAGGTGCTTTTTTGGTCATGCTTAAGATGGCCCTAGGGTTTTGATTAAAATCAGAAACCCCTGACTCTGGCAGGAAGAAGGACTGGGGGTCAAGCCCGGCTTTCCCACATCAAACACAATGAGTCTCTGAAGAGGAACACAAGCCCACTGGGTCCCACCTGTCACTCAGTCAGTTGCAGTCGACAGAAGCAACTCGTGGCAACTCAAGACTTCGAAAAAGCAAAAAATGTTTACATTTTTTTTTTCACATCTGAATGTTTGCAGAAAACTGCATATTACTGACTGATTCACATGCACCCCTCAATTTCATCAAGCATCAAAATCAAAACTCACAGTGGGAGTGGAATATCAACAAGGACGAAAAACTGTCCACTGACAAATCATCGCAAAGTGAAAATCACGTATTTGAAAAGCTATTCTGATAAGACTACTTCCAGTTAAAACATTAAACTCATTGTTCACAAAAGTCAAAATGGAAAACGTTTCCTTCAATTTCATTAAATTTCTTACAGCGCAAAAACTTGGTATATATATTACGTGAATTTAAGAAAAAGTGGGTTTGCAAGTTTATATTTTTTTCTGTTTTTCCTCAAAGCTGGTATTAATATGTCATCAGGAATAAATATATGTGAATTCATTTGGGAAATACAGTTTTATACCAATTTAGAAAATTGAAGGCTGCTGTTCTTTAAACACCCTATTTTTATTCTCTTTTCCTTTTGCTTTTATAAGCACAGGCAGAAAATACAAAATTGTCATTGTGCTATTCTCCACAGCCCTTGCTACCCTTAACACATTCTTTTGTCTTCAACCACATTAAGACCATGTTATTAATATTTCAGGATTCTTAGAAAGGTTCTCTCAAAATATAGTAGTGGCTTTTCACACACATAGCCATTTTGCTGCCTACATTTAAAATGACCTAGTAAATTGATGGTTTAGTACATTTCTTTGCTCTATGTGGTGCATAGCCTTCCAGCACTTGGTGCATAAATGTGTAAGTACATTCTGCATTTATTCACTACTTACTAGCATCTTAAAACTTTCACTATCTCTTTCATTCTAAATAAAACCCCTGTGAAAGATGTACCTGTCGTAACAAGCACTGACTGTTATTATTTCTCATCCTTCTATTTAAGGTGAGAACTGCTACACCGTATTTCTGCATACTAATGACTTTGTGAGCAGGAAACAACTTTCTCCTGTCCTATTTCCACTGAAGGTTCACTAGCTAATGAACCATCTGAATGGGTGTCTTACTTGATTTTCTAGATATGCCATGGAGAAAAGATTAGTTCACATGTGTGATGCAAACTTTACATTCAGTTCCTTTACCTTTGCTTTAATTAGTTCTTTCTGCTGATCTTAAATTTAAAAAAGATGGAGAAAGAGAAGAAGGAGAAGGAGGAAGAGGTGGAGGAGGAAAAAGTAGAGCCAACTCTTTCCTTTCATTGGCTCACCCACTACCATAACAACGTTGAATTTTTTTTCTTTTTTTTTTTTTAAAGACAGGGTTTCGCCATGTTGGTCAGGCTGGTCTTGAACTCCCAACCTCAGGTGATCCACCCACCTTGGCCTCCAAAGTGCTTGGATTGCAGGCGTGAACCACCACGCCCGGCCCAAAGTTGAATTTTAAAGTAGTCTTGGTAATGTAATATCTTCGGGATTTTTGGTGCATTGATGTGTGTACATGACAGTATAATGCCCAATTTAATGAGCTAATTATACCTACTGTTTGAAACATTTTCTTTATGTGGCTACGACATTTTTCTGCTTTCTAAGAAATATAGAAAAATTGATAGTATCTGATTGTCTTTATAGTTCATTTTAAAACTAATTTAATGCCTAAGAGTAGCTAATAATGGCAATTGGGAAAATAAATATCAAGTGTTCACTGAGTGTTTATTGTTTTTATGCTCATTAGTCCATTTAATTGTCACAATAATTCTGTGAGCTTGAGGCATTATCAGTGTTCCCATTTTGCAGATGCAGAAACAGGGTTTTCAGTAACTTGTCCAAGGTCATATAGTTAAGTGGTAAAGTCAAGCATCTAACTCCAGCAAAAACTTATGTTTTTCTGAAATTTTTTATGTGAATAAGGTTAAGCTACCTAGAGTTAGGTCTGACCTTCAGCAAAAATATGACTTGGTTATAATGGAGGGATAAGGATCTGGGGGTGGTCTTAACGTCTCTTTGTGCCCCCAGCCCAACACCTTGCTGTCTTCATCAGCCACGAAAGTAGCCACACTTTGCTCTCTGTGACCCACTTTCCAGTTCAAGGCCTTCCAGAGCTGCACTGTCCATTAACATAACTGCTCACCCCATGTGGTTACTGAGCACTTGAAATCTGGCTGGTCAATGAAGACTGGCTGTGAGTATAAAATATACACCAGATACCAAACACTTAGTATCCCAAAAGTAAAACATCATTAACAATTTTTATATTGATTGCATGTTGAAAGCAATGTTTTGTCTGCATGCAGATTAAAAAAAAAAAGACAAAAAAATAGAAAAAAAAAGTAATGTTTTGAATGTAGACTCAAATTATTAAATTTAATTTCACCTTTAAAATTTATTTTGCAATGTGGCTACTAAAACACTTAAAATTATCTAGGTGGCTTGCGTTGTATCTCTATCAGACAATGCTATAGCATAGGGCCTTGTGTGTGTGCTACTGTGTGCACACACACACACTTTTGCAAACACAGGGCACTGAAAGTGAAGGAGGATGTATCACAATCACCAGGGACCTATTTTCAAAACTTACCCTGAATCTACTTAGAAGAATCTGGTTCACTGCTTGAAGTACTGCTCTCAGCCAGCTGGCTAATTTTGAAAGCTTCATTTGGGCTAAAGTACTAACAAATGGACATTAATGGGGGGTTAAAAATTACCTTTCCAGGTAACAAATTTGCATCATAATATAGAGTCTCCTAAAGGTCTGGAAGTTCTGATGTTGATTCTCTAAGAAGAATCTGGCCGGGCGCGGTGGCTCACACCTGTAATCCCAGCACTTTGGGAGGCCGAGGCGGGTGGATCACGAGGTCAAGAGATCGAGACCATCCTGGTCAACATGGTGAAACCCCGTCTCTACTAAAAATACAAAAAATTAGCTGGGCATGGTGGCGCGTGCCTGTAATTCCAGCTACTCAGGAGGCTGAGGCAGGAGAATTGCCTGAACCCAGGAGGCGGAGGTTGCGGTGAGCCGAGATTGCACCATTGCACTCCAGCCTGGGTAACAAGAGCTAAACTCCGTCTCACTACTGAGAAAAAAAAAAAAGAAGAAGAATCTGAACCATTTATGCAAACTGGTTCCCATAAAATATTTGACAAAGAGAGGCTTCCAGGTCTCCCCAACCCTATCCTGTGGGCATGGTATTAGGCACACATGACCAAAAAGCTTCCATGGGGAATTCTGCCTTCTCTGTACTGGATATACAGTATATCCAGTATGCGTAGGAATCTATGTTAGAAATATCAAAGTCATTTAGGGGCCATTATTAAATTAGTTTTTTGATAAATTTTTCACTTGTTGTTAGACTATTTATTATGTTAATAATATAAGAAAAAAATGATGGGAAAGAAACAGTATCTGTCAAAGAGCATTACAGCTTTTGAAGTTTTTGTAACAACGTGCAAGCGCCAGCCATCTTTGGGGAAGACGTGAACATTAACCCACAGATTCCCCATAGTACAGATGGGAATATTAAGGCACAGAGGTTAAAGATTTGCCCAAGGCAGGGTCGATTTTCTAACACAGACAATATGGCTTAAACTAATATGCTACAGACCTCTCCTCTTTCGTTTCAAACAGACAGGCTGAAGATGGACAATTGAGACTGCTATTCAGCCCATCTGACTCTCCTCTATTCATGAACAGTCAAACGCTGGCAAACCCATATTGTCTAAATCACCTGCATTCTACAACTGATTTGACTGCTATCTATAGAGACTGGTTAAAAATTAGATTGTTGAAGGGACCTTAAAAATCATCTCATCCAGGGATGGGCAAATGTTTCTGTAAAGAGCCAGGGGCCAAGAGGAAAACCAAGGATATGATGAAGGTACTTTGTAGACAATGCCTTAATCTTCTGCCTCTGAAGGTAATTCATCATATTTGTTATTATGTATGTAACAAGATAGAAAACAAATTTTCACAATTTTGTTAGTGATAAAAATCAAAATATAATAGTAAACCATTAACTACTTTTTTGCAGTATAGATTTATTTTTACTTTTATTTTTTGAGGCACAGTCTTGCTCTGATACCCAGGCTGGAGTGCAGTGGTGCGATCTCAGCTCACTACAACCTCTGCCTCCTGGGTTCAAGCAGTTCTCCTGCCTCAGCCTCCCAAGTAGCTGGGACTACAGGTGTGTGCCACCATGCCCAGCTAATTTTTGTATTTTTAGTAGAGACAGGGTTTCTATTAAAATGTTGGCCAGGCTGGTCTTGAACTCCTGACCTTATGATCAATCTGCCTCGGCCTCCCAAAGTGCTTGGATTACAGGCATGACCCACCATGTCAGGCCTGCAGTATAGATTTATTAATGAGGAGAATGGAATTCTTTGTTGGAGAGAGAACAATTCACTTAATTTGATTTCAAAAAAAAAATGTTCATTATTACCAAATCAATTCCAAATGTCATCTATTAAAAAACATTCTTAGCTCTCGGATCATACAAAAACTGGTGGCAGGTCAGATATGGCCCAAGGGGTCATACTTTGGCAACCAGTGATCTTGCTAGACATGTTCATTTTTGAGATGAATAACTTGTCCACAGGTCCTTTTTGGAGCACACCACGATTGAGTCTTTACTTTATGGTTCCTCTGCAGTACCTCCCTCAGTTTGTAATGACAAAGCGTAATAAACTGCATGTTTTTGCCATTGCTGCAAATGAGTAAACTTTCCATCAACCATCTTACTGGAAAAGCTGATTTTACTCAGCACCATTATAAGTAAAACTACTTTTCAATTGATTTCCTTCTCCTCCTTCTTCTTCTTCTTCCTCCTCTCCTCCTCCTCCTTCTTCCTTTCTTCTTCTCCTTCTCCTTCTTCTTCTTCAATTGATTTTCTTCTCCTTCTCCTTCCTCTTTCTTTTTCTGAGATACAGTCTCACTCTGTTGCCCAGGCTAGAATACACTGGCATGATCTTGGCTCACTGCAAACTGCCTCCAGGGTTCAAGCGATTCTCCTACAGGATTACAGGCGCCCGCCACCATGCCTGGCAAAATTTTGTATTTTAGTAGAGACGGGGTTTCACCACATTAGTCAGGCTGGTCTTGAACTCCTAACCTCAAATGATCCACTCACCTCAGCCTCCCAAAGTGCTTGGGATTACAGGCACGAGCCACCACGCCCAGCAATTTTCTCTCTCTCTCTTTTTTTTTTTATTAAATGGTATAGCCTGATTTGGGAGCTATTCCTATACCATTTTGGGGGTAATTTCTTATAGTCAGTTCAAATTTCTGCAATTATATATTATCACTAATTTTACATTTACATTGTTTTATGGTTTTTCTTTCCTGAGGATCCTGAGCTTAAACTGTTTTCGTCTATGAAATAAAAGAATAATTCTATTTTTTTATTATTATTTCTGAGCCACTAAGTTCATGAAACAACTACAATAGTAATTGAAATGCTTTGTGTTGATGACTGATGTAGACAAATAATGCCTTACCCTTCTGCCTGTGAAGATGGGTTCACTCCCAACCCCAGTCTGAGATAAAGCCAGAGACAACAAAAAGTGTTCAAGAGCTTTGAAAGATGTAACTGGTCTCTCACGTGCGGCCTAAGCTCTAGTTTGGGACATTAGTTAACTAAAGAAAAGCTTTTAAACTGGAGATAACCTGAATCCAAACTCAGCAAGAATGCCAAACTTCTCATGTCAGTAGCTTCTAATCTCAGAAGATCAGTCGTTTCTAATCTTCCTTCTCAGAGTCTAGCATGCGTCAGAATGACCAACAAAGGACTTGTTAAAAGACCAATTGCTGTCTCCCACTCCTACTTTATGATTGGTGAGTCCGGAGAATTTGCATATCTTAAATACTACCAGGTAAAATGCGTTTCTGGACCCAATGGCAACATTGCTGGTCCAGGGACACATTTTTTTTTTTTTTTTTTTTTTGGACAGAGTTTTGCTCTGTCGCCCAGGTTGGAATGCAATGGCACGATCTCGACTCACCGCAACCTCCGCCTCCCGGGTTCAAGAGATTCTCCTGCCTCAGCTTCCTGAGTAGCTGGGACTACAGGCTGGCGCCACCACGCCCAGCTAAATTTTTGTATTTTTAGCAGAGACAGGGTTTCATCATGTTAGCCAGGATGGTCTCGATCTCCTTTCTGACCTCGTGATCTGCCTACCTCGGCCTCCCAAAGTGCTGGGATTGCAGGCGTGAGCCACCGGGCCCAGCCTCAGGGACACATTTTGAGAACCACTGTCTAACTGTAAATAGACCGGTCTCCAAGTAAAAACTTAAAAAAGCAGCTCATCTCAAATAGGTTCAAACCATCTCATCCTTTCTTTAATATCCAAATGCTAAAGGGACAAATTATCACCAGGAGAATAATAATTGGTTTTGGAATTTGTTTTGGAGTTGGGAAGAGTATGTCAGAAATCTGATGTATTTGAGGCCTGGCATGGTGGCTCACACCTGTAATCCCAGCACTTTGAAAGGCCTAGGTGGACTGATTGCCTGAGGTCAGGAGCTCGAGAGGAGCCTGGCCAACATGATGAAACCCTGTCTCTACTGAAAAATATAAAAATTAGCTGAGCAGCGTGGTGCATGCCTCTAATTCCACCGACTTTGGATGCTGAGGCAGGAGAATCACTTGAACCTGGGAGGCTGAGGTTGCAGTAAGCCAAGATCATGCCACTGCACTCAAGCCTGGGCAACAGAGTGAGATTCCATCTCAAAAAAAAAAAAAAAAAAAAAAAAAGAAATCTGACATGTCTGAAATATGAAATTTAAATTATTTCTCAAACCAATATCAATGTGCCCTGTAATGCCCCCCAGATTATGGGACAGAGCCTGGAGTGAAATATCCTCGTAGAAATGGATTACTGCCAAAGTAAAAGAGATGAAGCTCACACACAGAACTCTGTTATGCTAAAGGTTACACTATGAAATTCAAAGGAAACTTAGCAAACTAATACTGTCTCAAGTAAGTAGTTATCCTCTGACATCAATATTATGAACTGATCGTTGCTGTTTTTTGATACTGTGTTTCATAACTACTAAATGACACAGTTAATTCTTATTTATTTGATTTCAAGTATTTTTTTTATTTGATACTCTTCTGTTTTCTAGATAGTAAAATCAGTATAGTACAGCCTGATCATTGTTAAAAATTACTAAATAATTAAACTTAGCTATTTCAAGATTTTTTTTGTGCATTCTGAGGAGACTAAATTCCAAAAGACAATTGCATCACTAGAAATTCAAGTTTATCCCATTCATACAAAGTTTTACTTTCTCTAGTAAACATCTGAAAATTCAGAAAAGACGTTTTGCAGGCTCTGACCTAACGCGGGTCTTTAGTAGCCTCAGAATTTTTTTTTTTTTTTAATAGCACAATATGTGACATTTGGATAGCAAGCCTCAGAATATTATTTTAAGATGGCTTTGGGGAGAGAGTAGAGATGTAAAGGTTGAATTAAAATTGAAATATTTAATTTTGGTTATCTTAATCAAGTTTATAAAGGAATATACCAGACATCCATTTAGAAAGGTTAAAATATTTAGGACAGAGATGTTTCACAGTCAACAACAGCAAGAATGTAAGTAAAGGATGACAAAGGAAAAAATAAACTACAAGCAAATCAATCGTTATTTTCTGTCTGACATTCATACTCACTGTCTGGTGGTCTCCTGTTGCACTGAGGAATAATTGGTAGCAAGGGCAGTGAGAGACATAAAGGGAAAGGCCTGAATTTGGTTCTTAGCTTTGCCCCTTAGTAGCTGTGTGAACTTGAACAAACTATTTAACTACTCTGAACAATTTTTTCATCTGTAGGGTTGAAGCGATGATGAATAATACACAGGAGGAAAAAAGACACTGTGTGCTGTATATCAGCTACTCACTAAGAGTAACTCATTATTCCTATTGCATGGAGCGTGGCTGCAAGAGAGGAAGATGGGTGTGACCAATGCATTTTCAGAAAACTTCAAGTTTTTTGTTTTGTTTTTAAATAACACTGAATATAAATTCTAGAACACTAAAGGATAACTTCTCCATTGTTGTTTTTATCTCTTCTGTTATTAACATGAGGTAGAAAACCCAAGACTGAAGCCTAATTCAGCATCCGCAGTTTATTTAGTAACTATAGACAAGATTGGCAGTAGGTAAAAGTTTATTTTTATTTAGACAATTTAAATACATTCATAAAGTTAAATAAATTATTGTATTGGCTTTGGAGGTTTCTTCTTTCAACCATTAGTTTATAATTCAGATCATTTCCTCTAGCAAGGCACTGTTCTATCCTATTTTCTATCTTCCATCTCTTTCCATTTTTCTCCTCTTACCTTGGAGCTAGTTTTTAGAAAAACGGACAATGAAAGAAAAAGTGACAGAAAAAAAAACTATGCTGAAAATTGATTTGTTCTTTCAAGAACAGAATGCAGTATAATGCCATACATAGGTGAGTAATTCTAAAATGTCAGATGAAGATGGTTTGCACAAAAGATTCAATAAATCTTCTAGAAAAACTTTACATAAGGCCTGCTAAATCTAAAGGAACTCTATAAAAAATATTGAACAAAAACAAAAAGAATGCAATGGGGGAGATAACTTTATTATTAAGAAAACTTACTATTTACTTCTCCTCAGAAGTAAATTAATCAGTAGATTCAGGACATTTATAAGACCTAATTCCGCTGTCATAAACTCTACTTGAAAACAGCCCTGCTTATATATAAAGGTAATGGGAATAAAGATTGCTAGCTCCAATCTCTGGTTGATAATGCTGGGGTCTCTTTCATCAGGGCTCCATACAAAAGCAATGAGGCCACCAAATTTCCATGGAAGTAACTCGTAAGATAAGTGATATGCTTCTGTATTTTTGGAAAAACCATAATGCATTCTTTTTTAAAGCGCAGATTTTGCTACCAGGCTTGATAAAATACTTTTGGAGGCCAGGCATGGTGGCTCACGCCTGTAATCCTCGAATTTTGGGAGGCCAAGGAGGGTGGATCATGAGGTCAGGAGATTGAGGCCATCCTGGTCAATAAGGTAAAGCCCTGTCTCTACTAAAAATACAAAAAATTAGCTGGGCATGGTGGCACGTGCCTGTAATCCCAGCTACTCAGGAGGCTGAGGCAGGAGAATTGCCTGAACCCAGGAGGTGGAGGCTGTGGTGAGCTGAGATCGCGCCATTGCACTCCAGCCTGGGTAACAAGAGCGAAACTCCGTCTCAAAAAAAAAAAAAAAAAAAAATTAGCTGGGCATGATGGCGCGTGTCTGTAATCCCAGCTATTTGGAAGGCCGAGGCAAGAGAATCGCTTGAACCAGGGAGTCAGAAGTTGCTGTGAGCCGAGATTGAACTACTGCAGCACTCCAGCCTGATGACAGACTCAGACTACAGCTCAAAAAAAAATAAAAGTATTCTTAGAGAAACTTTTTTTTTTTTTTTTTTTTTGGGGGGGGGACGGATTTTTGCTCTTGTTACCAGGCTGGAGTGCAATGGCGCAATCTCGGCTCACCTCAACCTCCGCCTCCTGGGTTCAGGCAATTCTCCTGCCTCAGCCTCCTGAGTCGCTGGGATTACAGGCACGCGCCACCAGGCCCAGCTAATTTTTTGTATTTTTAGTAGAGACGGGGTTTCACCGTGTTGACCAGGATGGTCTCGATTTCTTGACCTGGTGATCCACCCGCCTCGGCCTCCCAAAGTGCTGGGATTACAGGCTTGAGCCACCGCGCCCGGCCGAGAAACTTTTATTTAGTTTGATCATTGCCATTTTCCCTGTTAAAGTGAACTAAAAATGGTCTCAGAATGACTCTGTACTTCTATATTTGAGTCCTTGTGGAGGAACTGTAACCTAACTTAAGACGTAGACAAAATTGACAATCTAATTTAGAAGTATGGGCCTATAGCAATCACTGAGTCTTGGCCAACTCCAGCAGCCATGCTTCAATCTCTCATACACTGCTGATTGTCCAAACTGTGTTCAAACAAGGCAAAGGCCAACCCAGCTGCTTCTGTACCTCACTTCCAATTTCTGTATATCAGTTCCCTGTTTTTGTCTATAAATCTTCTTCCACCACATGCCTCCACTGGAGTCTATCTGAATCTGCTGTGATTCTGAGGGCTGCCAATTGACAAATCATTCATTGCTCAATAAAGCTTTAAATTGAATTTGGCTGAAGTTTTTCTTTTTTTAATTTCTTTTCTCTCTCTCGTTTTTTTTTTTTTTTAATAGAGATGGGGTTTCACTATGTTGGCCAGGATGGTCTCAATCTCCTGACCTTGTGATCTACCCACCTCAGCCTCCCAAAGTGTTGGGATTCAGGATGGTCTCAATCTCCCGACCTTGTGATCTGCCCAACTCGGCCTCCCAAAGTGCTGGGATTACAAACGTGAGCTACTGTGCCCTGAAGTTTTACTTTTAACATCCCTAAGGTGGAAGCTAATAGGAGTTTGTGATTAATCACAATAGAGCATTGTTAGAAACAAACAAATATATTATTTCAATTTGATAAGAGATGACAATTTAAAAATAGAAGGCAGTATAGCAACCTATAGTCACATTAATTTCTTTTTAAACATTATGTCATTTCGTTAAAGATCCCTCATTCCTACTCTAACCTTTGTTCTAATTCTTCCACTTAGAGCACTGAAAATTTGCTATCTGAAAAAAAAGTTATGACTTTCAATATTGCCTTAAACAGCTCAGGGAAACAAACTAACACCTGGGGCTCTATAAATTTTTGAGATTAAAAAAAATATTAATTTGATTTTCAATAAATTAATTCTGAAGATATAAATTCAAGTAGATTAAGCAGAACTTTATTGAATGACTCTATAATCATATTTTTAAGTCACAAAAGCCAAGTAAATTTGTTTACCTAATGTGTTGAAATTTATATTAGGAACAGAAACAAATGGATGCTAAAAATTAAAATGACCACCATGTAAGAAAAAAATCAAGAAAATCAAATATTTTGGATGAGCTAAATGCAGAAAGTAGGTAATCATGTTTTTTAAGAAAACTAATCCCTGCCTTTAATTTGAATTAAAATTACTAAAAATATCTGGAAATACTTTTGAAAGATTTAAATTAGCGCTGCCATATAAACTATCAATCCTCACCACAGCTAGCACATCACTCACAGCCATGAAATGCAAATCAGGAGACACTAACACCTAACCTGATTGCCTAGGACATTTCACAGAGGATCAAGCTTTTTGATGAGTTGCTATTGTCTTCTTCACCCTTTGATATTTGGGGTTGATGGAGCTGAGTGGCTCATTATATATCCACTGATTACAGATAACAGGTCAGAGCACTGAATAAAGGAAGCAGCTGTTCTTCTTCCTCTCCTCACGCTAGCGCATCTGAATTTAATACATGGGTCTATGCAGATTAGCGTCATTATGTAGAAATTTCATCCATTATTAGGTATGTGCATTTATCCGTTCATCGGGCCATTTATGTTTTAGCAAACATTTATTAAACCTTTACATAATCATAGTAATGGCAATAATGAGAGCAACTATTTATTGCGCACATACTAAGAGCTAAAAGGCTGGGAATATGAAGCTGTTGCCTTCAGGGAGGAAGCAGACCACTGCCCCCTCTCACTTCTTAAGGAGTGCTCCCTGGCAGAGGTGCTTTGAGAATTTTCTGGGATCTCACTCATGCACCTAACCCAGGCTGTCTGCTTGCAGAGGGAATGGAGGAGAAAAACCATCTGAAAGAAAAGGTTGCCCCCTGAGTATAACCTGGAGAAAAAGAGTTTAACCAGGAAGCTGGTTTCGCTCAGAAGAAGCAAAAATAACAGTGAGGCCAGCCTGGAGCAAATCACTGCGGTGAATACAGTGGGTCTCACCCAAGCTAATTTAGACAAGTATCCACTTTTGAGGGAGAGCACGGTCTGATAGGACACGTAAGCGACTCTGTCATCGACCTTACGTATATCCTATACTTGCTCAGTTCGTCTATTTATTTAAAAGTAAAGGCTGTACAGAGGCTTGGGAATGAAATATGTTCTGAAGCCAGGGCCAGACCAAGAGAAACACATGTTAAATAATTATTTGATTAACTCTGGCAGCGTTGCTAGTCATTGTCATCCAAACGACTTTACAGCCTGAGTTGTCAGGAATCATGATTTATGCAGCTGAAATGACTGCAGTAATAAGTGCTCAGGGTGCCTCTTTTTTTTTTTTTTTGTTATGTTGATGAGGCTTGAGGATCACATACACAAAAAGCACAAGAACCTTTAAAAGACTGAATTCCCTAATGCTACAGTCATTAGCAATACATTATGATTCTCTGCTGAGGTTTTTCATCATGGCTTCTCTGATGGGTTACTTTTAAAAATAGGTGTACATATTAAATATTTTCTGAAAGTTTTTGAGCACACAAGATTTTTAAAAAGTGATTTGTATTTGACGGATGTGATCAGGTTAATATCTATTTTTGGTATTGCATGTAATGGACTAATGATTTTATAGGACTTTCTGCCAGCATTTAATATCATATGTGTTTGACTCTCTCAACATTGCATATGTCTGAGGAGCACAAAATAAAAATTTTCCAGGAGCTCCCTGAAGAGACCTAGTCTAGACTAAGTGAAATTTATGGAGAATTTGCACTGTCTGCTTTTGGTGCGGTACAGGGAAGTCCCAGGGATAGTAGCAAAGATGAGAGGCCCAAGCGCTTTGGGATAACAGACAATGGGTCTTGCTCTTATACAAAATAATGTGGGCAACAACTCGCCCTTTCCCACTCAGTTAAACTCCTGTAGGCTGGGGGGTGTGAAAATCTACTTAGTGCACTTTGAACTCTTTAGCTTGATGGGTCATTGTCCCAAGAAATTGGTTTGAATTGGTAGCAGAAATACACAGGTGTGGGCAGGGCGCAGTGGCTCACCCCTGTAATCCCAACACTTTGGGAGGCCGTGGCGGGAGACTCACCTGAGGTTGAGAGTTTGAGACCAGCCTGACCAACATGGCGAAACCCTGTCTCTACTACAAATACAGAAATTAGCTGTGCATGGTGGCGCGTGCCTGTAGCCCCAGCTACTCGGGAGGCTGAGGCAGGAGGATTGCTTGAACACGGGAGGTGGAAGTTGCAGTGAGCTGAGATCGCGCCACTACTCCAGCCTGGTGCCTGGTGACAGAGCAAGACTCTGTCTCAAAAAAAAAAAAAAAACATTAGCCAGGCGTGGTGGCAGGCACCTGTAATCCCAGCTACTTGAGAGGCTGAGGCAGGGACAATTGCTTGAACCCAGGAGGCGGAGGCTGCAGTGAGCCGAAATTGCACCACTGCACTCCAGCCTGGGCCACAGAGTGAGACTCTGTCTCAAAAAAAAAAGAAAAAAGAAATACACCATGTGACAGTGGAAGGTCCTCTGCACCCAGTTTGACAAGGATGACTTGGCATTTTGTCCGGGCTTACAGGTGAGCCTTTCACAGCACCACATGCACAAAAGGGAACAGAGGGGAGCCGAACATGCTTAGACCTCAGCGCCAAAGCAAGAGGACCATTTTCTTGCTTTCCTGTGATCCATTCTTGTAGGACTTATAGGACACAAAAGGTGGGCATCTGGTCCTTCTCACAGCATGGCAAGAGGAGTTGGTCCCAACCTCGGGAGCTTTGGGAGGTTCTGTGGAAAGTGTTTTGGCAGCCTCAGCATTCTCTGTCAACAGTTCAAATTCATGGGAAAAGGCAGGAAGCCAAAAGTGCTTGCAGGTGAATTCTCTGTCCCTTTCAACTGCATCTGACTTAGCCTGATGACGTGTAAGTGTGTTTATCTTTGTTGGGAGGGACTATCAGGTAGGTCAGTAAATCCTCCCACATATAAATTATAAATCACGAACGGCATTCGGGAGAAATACTGAATCAGAATCTGCTCATTTGTCTGTCCATTTCTCATCCCAAATATTAAACATGAGTGATGGGTGAAAGATTAATATTAATCATAGTAAAAACAAGACCATGATGTTGACATGTTCTCAAAGTGTTTGGTCATGAGAGAAGAAAAAGTGGGAACAACTGTTCTTTGTAAAATACAGATGAGATAGAAGTCAGAACCGACTCATTTAAAGAAGGCAAGAGAAACATATCAGCTTATTATCAAATACAAAAGAACAGCATGTCGCCAACCACCTAAATTCATCTCACATGTACTAAGATCTTACTCATCCCGAACAGATCTCTAGACCAACATTCAAAAATGACTATAAAAGGCATGGAGGTTGAAAACTTTTTCTAGGATTCTATTTACAATATGTAAGCTACCTTAATTTAAGAAACGTTGTTTGATATCTACTTGCTAATGAGTCTTCCTTTTCATACATCACAAAACAGTTGAAAATTATTTAAAAAGTACTCCTAATCGATAATCAAAAGTAGATCCCTGCCATGCCAGGCATGGTGAGTGGCTCAGCACGCCTGTAATCCCAGCACTTTGCAAGGCTGAGGCAGGAGCGGTGCTTATATCCAGGAGTTTGAGACCAGCCTGGGTAACATAGTGAGACTCTGTCTCTACAAGAAATTTTTAAAAATTAGCTGGGCATATGGCATGCACCTGTAGTCCCAGCTACTGGGGAGGCTGAGGTGGGAGAATCCTTTGAGCCCGGGAAGTCAAGGCCACAATGTACCATGATTGTCCCAACGCACTCAGTGTGGGCAACAGAACAAGACCCTGTCTCAAAAAGAATAATAATAAAAAACGTAGATCTCTTTTGTGTCTGGAAAACAGATCATAAGGAGATCTATGTTTTATTTATTGAAATAGGATTTTTTCCCCCTAGTCTTGAGGCAGGATCATTTCTAAAGAGGCTCAGATTTGAAGGGGAAAGAAAAGGATGAAGTCATAAGTTCTTCCCCCAGGAAAAGAAAAAAAACCAAAACATAGCATTAACAATTTTGGCAGATGGATGATCACCTTCGTGAACAAAATGAAGCTGTTTTGCTCAAGGCTGTGTTAAGTTGACACTTCTCCTGTCAAAAACACACCCGGGCATCCATTCCCTGCTATGCAGAAGTGGGGGAAGTGAATGCCTGAAATACAAGGACTGAGAAGCTCAGGCTCTGTGGAAAGGGGACCTGGATTCCAGTCCTGACATTTAACAATTTAAGGTTTCTAGTTGTCAGTTTCCTCTGAGAGTACCAGACTAAATAATTTAAAATATCTCTTTTTAATTCTCTAAAGTTTTCCAAGTCTATACTGTTCTTGCGATCTGATAGATTCAATTATTCTTTTTTTTGTTTGTTTGGTGGGGGTGGGAGATGGGGGGGGAACAGGGTCTCACTCTGTTGCCCAGACTGGAGTGCAGAGGCGCAATCTCAGCTCATTGTAGCCTTCACCTCCCAGGTTCAAGAGATTCTGCTGCCTCAGCTTCCCGAGTAGCTAGGATTACAGGCGCCCACCACGACACCCGGCTACTTTTTGTATTTTTTGTAGAGATGGAGTTTCACCATGTTGGCCAGGCTGGTCTTCAACTCCTGACCTCAGGTGATCCACCTGTTTCAGCCCAAAGTGCTGGGACTCCAGGCGTCAGCCACCAAGCCCGAGTTAGATTCAATGATTCTGAAATAACCGAGGATTATTTGATAAACCACAAAGTCACTTACAATTTGGTTCAAATACCATTTAGCACAGTAGTCCAATATCTTTCCTTCCAGGACTGGTGCAGACTCATTCACGGAGCTCAGGATCTGAGCTTCCCCACTTTACCAGCCCTGGGTCTGTGAGCAAGAGACTTTTTCTCCCCAGATAAATCCAACCCTCCAAACTGTTTATTGAACTTTCTCTTACCTGTCTTGGCAGAGATTCCCAAGCACTGCTGTGCTCTTTGTGCCACTTACTAAAAATCAGATCAGAAAAGAGGGAAAGAATGTTCAAGGGAAAGAAATGTATGGTGTGGAGGTTCATTCATCCACATGTATCGCTGAGGACCTATGTGTGCCTAGCAGAATGAAGAGAGGACTGGCAAGGCCTACGTTTCCACAGAGCATACATTTCCTGGCAGGGGTGGAAACGTACAGGAGAATAGACCTCGTGATATGAGAGACTGAGGATGGGGCTGGGAAGGTGGTTCATAGGGTACCCCAATTAATAAAGGGCCAACGACTGTGAAGACTGCATGGGAAAGCATTCCAGGAAAAAGAGAAAGTTGCGAAAACCCTTCAGTAAGCATGTATCACACAGACGGAAGATTGCTGAGGCTAAGAAATGTTACAGGAGGCATGCCAAGATTGAGATCAGAGTGGCCACCCTGGGTCACCTCATAGGCCCTTAACTCAGGGAGGAGTTTAGGCTTTATTCTCAGTACGGCAATATGATTTTATAGAAATTTTCAAAAGGTTCATTTGGCTGCTAATGGAATGTGGATGACAGGCAATATGATTAGAAACAAAGAGGCCGTTCAGATCGAGGAGAGAGGGGATGGCCACCTGGACCACGGTGGAGGAGGGAGAGCTGAGAGTCGAGTTTCAAGTTAGTGACATAAAGGACTAACTTTGCTCTTCCTCACAGTCACCGGATGTTTTTTTTTTTTTTAAAGTGGACTTAAGATTCCAAACAAGTGACATAAAAAGCAAATTTTGATTTTCCCCTTGGCTGTATACTTCCAAATGAGTCACGTCTACATCTACTTAAGCAGGCTGGGCCACCACTTCCCAGCTCAAGAATGCCACCCGCGTGTGCTATCACAACAGCCTTGATGAGGCTCAGTCACCAGGTCCTGAGTCCTGACCACTTACAGGTGGGCCACACCTTGATAGCAACTTCATGACAGCATCCACTAACTTGAGGCAGTCAGCTGAGGGCCCAGCTTCCTGAGCGTGATTCAAACCGGAACTAAGAGTGCAACTGACAAGAGTCTGTCAACAGCCATTGAAGTAAATGAGTTATGAGGTTTCAAGTTGACATTAGGTAGCTGCTGGTGTGGGCAGTGCAGTGCTGTTTTTCAAATGAGGTCTTTACTTTCCTGTTTCCTCCCAGAACAGAATTTCGTCTAATTGGGAGGCAGAAAACAGGTTAGCTGGTTTTCAGGAAAACTGAGAAATTGAGTAGATTTATTCAGATCTGAAACTGTTCATGCTTCCCCACACCCCACCATTGCTTCTGTTGTTAAGAGCTCAGTTCTTATCCACAGTGTAAAATGGTCCTCATCCCCAGCTTGTAAGAAACAAGAATGCTCTCCTGATACCTGTAGTCTAGATTAGGAAATCTCTCTTCCCTAGACCCACTCTTTATCCGCTCCTTCTGCACAACTGTAATTCAGTCATGAACTGGGTGCTTCGAGATTTCTCGTCTATCTCCCTTTGCAGAACACACTCTCAGCTCCATAGCAGCCGCAAATATGCCCATCCAGCTTACTATTACATCTCTCATATTTAGTACATAATTTAACAGAGATATTTTACGTTATTTAGCCTAGTACTCTCAGAGGAAACTGACAACTAGAAACCTTAAATTATGAAATGTCAGGACTTGAATCCAGGTCCCCTTCCCACAGAGCTTGGGCTCTTCTCAGGAGCTGCAACAATGGATGCTCACCACAAATACGTAGACTAGGTACACAGATGAATGAATGAATGATGACACAGTTGCCTTTAGTATCTGAATGTCTAGACACAGAGAGCAGCTCAGACCACTCCTCGCTGTGAACCAAGCTGTACAAAGATCACTGCAGATTTACTTTTCTTTTTCTGTTCCTATGTTTTCTGTTTCTGTTTCTTGCCATTGTGACTTACATTTCCCTTCAAACAGCCTTGCAACATAATGCGCTTGGCTGAAAGTTGCCAAAAAGGAAACAGCACAATCCTAACAGGGGTAAGCAAGCAGGTCTGCCGATAATATTTAAAAGGTGGGAGGAGCAGGGAAGGCAGAATTGTAATGTTCTCTTGCTTGGGAGAACATGTCTCCCAGAGGAAGGTTTAGATCACTCAACAAAATATGAAACCAGAGAGCAGAGTAGTTTCGAAAAGCTGAAATATTTAGATCTGAATAATTTTCAGAGGAAAGATAGCAATAAAGGTTGGAGGGGTGTGGCTAGTGGGAAAAGAAATAAATCATATCAAAGGCAGCCTTGGGAGCTCAGGCAGATAGGATAAGAGATAAGTCCCTTTGCAGAGTTAGTCACACCCTCCCACATACAATTCACTTGGCAAAGATTCCTTTACTAACAAAGCAGGTGCATGTTTTAACCAAAAAACAGTGCAGTGCAACAGCTAGGGTGCCTATAAATGTAGTTTTAAACATTTTTTTTAAGGCAACCGAGTAGGCAGGATATAACAAAACATAATCTACAGGAAATCTGAGAATACTAGGGTCTTATGGCCACAAAGCAAGCCCAAGTTTTCTCGTCGAATTTAAATGATGCAGAGTTTCTGAAAAGAGGCATTTAGACCTTCAGTCGGAGACAACAGAACTGACATTCCTCCCAAAGCTCTGTGGAGTGGAAAACAGATGGTGATTCCAAAGCAAGAATCTGAGGAGAGGAGCCAGGTTGAGATGAGAAAGGGACAATTAACAGTGAGAAAACCCAGTTCCTTTCCTTTAGCTCTTCAGATGAATCCAACAGAACGTGAGTCCTCTGCTCCAGCTATTAGGCTAGTGCAAAAGTAATTGCAACCTTTGCCATTACTTTCAATGGCAAAACCCACAATTACTTTTGCACCAACCTACCTAGTGTAAGGACATGCTACCTGGGAGACTCTGCTGGTGGATGATATCAATGCTTCTGTCCCTGCCATTCAAAGTCAGCCTTATAACCATCCCCTAGCAAGGGAGCTTCTCAGGGTTTACAAACAAGGAACATTAAAAAGGCCTATGCATAGTGGTAGAATCACCAAATTCGCCTTTCAAATGCAAGGCAGAGAAGCATTCTATTCTCACAGCCCAAATTTAAAAAAAGCAGTTTATCTCCAATGCAGCCTAGAGTCCTATCCTCGCCCTTTCTCTCCCTCTGGACTAAGACCTCTCTGCTTCCTCTGTAGTTTCTTGGTGTTTCTTCTTTTCTCTTTTGCTTCCTCCCCCATTTTGTTTACTGACCGTGATCAGAATTTAAGATTAACTTTTAAACACACATTTTGTGTAATTTTTTAAAAAGTACAACATTCATGCTGATCATGCCATTCCTGTGATGAAAATCTTTCAGTGGCCCCCATTGTATATACCACAGGATTCAACCAGAAGAACAGAGAAGCTCAAGCCCTCTCATATCCAGCCTCAATTTGCCCCTCAAACATCCTCCACTCAGTCAAACAAGACAGAGTGCCAGTTGCTCTCACTTGGATTGTTCGTTAAACATTCCCCATTACCTACAAATAATGAAATTTTATCCTCTCTTCACATGACTTAATGACTGCTCACCACAAATATGTAGACTAAGTGCACGGATGAATGAATGAACGAAGTGGCTAAAATCAGCCACCACCTTTTCCATCAAGCATTACTATATTTGGGAATCAGAATTCAAATGTTTTTTTGTATATACAGCACTTCTTTTTTTTTTTTTTTTTTTTTTTTTTTTTTCAGTCTTTGCTATTGAAAGCAAAGGTAAAACCTGCAATTACTTTTGTACCAACCTAATGTTGTTTTATTTTTTTTTCCCATTTATTTATTTTATTGCATTTTAGGTTTTGGGGTACATGTGAAGAACATGCAAAATTGTTGCATAGGTACACACGTGGCAGTGTGATTCGCTGTCTTCCTCCCCATCACCTACATCTGGCATTTCTCCCCTTGCTATCTCTCCCCAGCTTCCCACCCCCCACCGTCCCTCCCCTATTTCCCCCCAACTGACCCCAGTGTGTAGTGCTCCCCTCCCTGTGTCCATGTGTTCTCATTGTTCAACACCCGCCTATGAGTGAGAACATGCGGTGTTTGATCTTCTGCTCTTCTGTCAGTTTGCTGAGAATGATGGTTTCCAGGTTCATCCATGTCCCTACAAAGGACCCAAACTCATCGTTTTTGATGGCTGCATAATATTCCATGGTGTATATAATAAATATATGTTTCTTTGAACATATATTTATTTACTTTATTATCCAGTAGGCAACTGGTAGACCTAGAGTATAAGATTTGTTTCCTCTAACCACCAATACACACACACACACACACACACACACAGAGAGAGAGAGAGAGAGAGAGAGAAACACAGACAGTGCCTATTATCTTATCTTAAATATAATAGCTGTATCTTGTATCTTTAGGAAGTAGAAGTTTTAAACTTACTAGCTAAGTGTTTTGAGACTTTCAATTTCACTTTCTCTTCCCCCAAATCTTATTTTCAAAAATTTCATGTAATCTCTGATTTTGTTTTCTATAAGCTGGTGACACTGAACAAATGAAAATCATCAATCATTCTTGAAATTCATGTTTCATAATGTAACATCATAAGAGTTCCATGAAACCCCCTGACAGTTGCACTTTTAGTATGAATTCTTAGAAAAAGTATAGAATGACAAAAGGCTACTACACATTCAATAAGCCTTTAAAATATATTTGCATTTTGTTAACCATAGTAGGATTGGCATGCATTTGGAATTTGCTATGACTTACAAGTTTTCTCATATCGTACCCCCTTTGATGCTTTATAGAAAACAAAATTTAAAACTACTCTTTGAAGATACAGAGATTATGAAATTCTGATTACTTCATACAGAACAAGGCTTGGACCACATAGTGTTAACCCAGGAATAATTATTTCAAGAATTCTTCCCTATTCTTAACCCTCAGACTCTATTACCCAATGTTGTGAATGTCAGTGAACTAATGATTGGTTGGCCTAACTTCTAGAACGCTCTACCAGTGCAACAGGAGGACCTCACTTCCATTTAGATGTTACAGACTATTTTAAAAAGTAGAATTGAAACTGGCCTTACGTTTCCCAGACAAAATGCCAGAGACAGCAGGCATGCTATAACCAACATAGAAAAGAGAGGAAGATATGTCAGTTTTGAAAGGAAGGGCATGAGGTTAGTTAGGGGGTCATGACATGTTTGAGTTGAGTTGTTCAGGAAGCAATTGGAGATAGAAGTCTGGAGGTCAGCACCACTAAAGGCAGAGATTTGGAAAATATCTGCCCAAAGCATAAGAGTCACAGGAGTGGGTAAACTCTAGATTCAGAAAAAGTTCAGGAAATAACTTTATAAATACCATATGTCAGAGGTAATTGGAGAAAAAGGGATTTAAAAAAATAAATAAAACAGGCTGGACACTGTGGCTCATACCTGTAATCTCAGAGCTTTGGGAGGCTGAGGCGGGTGGATCACCTGAGGTCAGGAGTTCGAGACCAGACTGGCCAACATGGCAAAACTCTGTCTCTACTAAAAATAAAAATTTAGGGGGGCGTGGTGGTGCGCGCCTGTAGTTCCAGATACTCAGGAGGCTGTGGCATGAGAATTGCTTGAACCCAGGCAGCGGAGGTTGCCAGATTGCGCCAGAGCACTCCAGCCTGGGCGACAGAGCAAGACTGTCTCAATAAATAACCAAACCAAACAAACAAAAAAACCCAAAATATACCAGAAATACAATGTAAAAGGGAACTAGCATTTACTGAGCACTCCCCGAGACTAGGCCAGGCTCTTTAAACAGGCATTCTCATTTAATTCTCACCGTTTTCTCTTGACATGGACATTGCCAGTTATGCCCATTGTACTTGTGAGGCACCTGAGTGCTTTGAGGCCCAGTGTTACAGATCAAATGCTATATTCTTTGCTGAAGAACTGGGAAGGTGCATGAAGAAACCCAAGAGAAAGCAGAATTTCCATCCATCAGGTAGGGCATCCAGGAAAATGAGACCTAGAAAAAGACTTTGGGATTATCAATACCACACATATCTGTATTCTTTGAGAACTGGAACCAGCGAATTGACAAAGATGGAAGTTAAGCTGTAGAACTGGTCCAGTGCATAAAGGCACAATGAAACAAAAACTTAGCTAAAAACATCTGTGCAATGACTGACCTAGAAATGATATAAGGCAACAGATTTTTGTCACTCATCTCATCACAGGGATTTGAACACTAGGTGAAACTGGGGTCTCTGAAACCAAACTGGCTTACCTAATAAATTCCCATTCTCACCCCAGCATGTGTTTCAGACAAGGTTTCTCATACTTCATTTACTTATGCTTCATTTTTATGAGTTTTACCTTCTGAGAGTTCAATTATGTTCTTGATCTATCAAAAGCAACTTGCCGTAAATCAAAGGCAAAAATAAAAATAAAATCTTATTATTAATTTTTTTTGAGATGGGGTCTTGCTCTGTTGCCCAGGTTGGAGTGCAGTGGCACAATCTCAGTTCACTGCATCCAACCTCTGCCTTCCAGGTTCAAGCGTTCTCCTGCCTCAGCCTCCTGAGTAGCTGGGATTACAAGCATGTGGCAGCACGTCCGCCTAATATTTGTATTTTTAGTAGATACAGGTTTCACCCTGTTGGCCAGGCTTGTCTTGGACTCCTGACTTCAGGTGATCTGCCCACCTTGACCTCCCAAAGTGCTGGGATTACAGGCAGGAGCCACCATGACTGGCAAAAAGAATTTTTTAAACGGTCTATCATCCTGTAGCATTGGAGAACCCTGGCACTGCCAACATGCCTGTCTCACTTACAGAAGAGAACACTGGTGACGGGTTAGGTAATAAGAATAGCAAGTAGTTACTGGGACTCTCTATGTGCACTTTCATTTATTCCTTTGATCCCTCCAACAATCCTACGAAGAGAGCCTCTTGTTAACTGGCTAATAGATTTAGTCAATAGAATATTTATTATTATTATTATTTTTTGAGACAGTCTTGCTACATTGCCCAGGCTGGAGTGCAGTGGTGTGATCACGGCTCAGCAACCTCCACCTCCCAGGTTCCAGTGATTCTCCTGCTCAGCCTCCAGAGTAGCTGAGATTATAGGAGTGTGCCACCACGCCCGGCTAATTTTTTTTTTTTTTTTGCATTCTTAGGAGAGATGAGGTTTCACCATGTTGGTCAGGTTGCTCTCAAATTCCTGACCTCAAATGATCCACCCGCCTCAGTCTCCCAAAGTACTGGGATTACAGGTGTGAACCATTGTATAATGAGGTGTGAGCCTGATTACAGGTGTGAGCCATCGTGCCCGGCGCTCGGTAGAATATTTTTTGAGCACCTGGTATGTGTCAGACAATGTCCTAGGTACTGGGATAAATCCAAACCCTTTTTGTTAAATTTGATGGGAGAAGAGGGGAGTGGAAAGAAACAAACAAAGCCAAACAAATATATATAAAATGGTTTGTAGTGAGAAATGTTCTGAGGGAGAGAAAAAAATAAGATATATGTCAATGGAGAAAACTGACGCACCCAAATCATGCTGGACTTGCAGAGGGCAATGCAAAGTTCATGAAGTGGCAGAGCAGAAGTCAGATGCTGAGGGAATGGCTCCAAAGCAAAGTCATCCAGCCACTTCTGCATGCTGCCTCCTCTCCTGCCACATGCTGAGTCTACTTCTAAGCATCAGTACTCCACAACAGATGAGTATCAAACCCATCAGATACTGCCTGACTCCCCTTTAACGCTAGGCTTCGGGATAAAAGAAAGAACAAATGAAACTTGAGAAAGCACAATCATGGCCAGGCACGGTGGCTCACGCCTGTAATCCCAGCACTTTGGGAGGCCAGGTGGGGCAGATCACGAGGTCAAGAGTTTGAGAGCAGCCTGACTAACATGGTAAAAACCTGTCTCTACTAAAAAAATACAAATATTAGTCAGGTATGGTGGCATGCACCTGTAATCCCAGCTACTCAGGAGGCTGAGGCAAGAGAATCACTTGAACCCGGCAAGTGGAGGTTGCAGTGGCAACAGAGCAGGACTCCATCTCAAGAAAAAAGAAAAGAAAAGAAAAGAAAGCATAATCACCTACATACAGTCAAGAGAGAGTGGTAAATTGCATGTCTCTTACAGTACCTCCAGCGTTTGCCTATCTTTTCAGGACGTTTTGCTGCAATGAGAAAGAGGATGTAGGCAGTGGTTGGTCCATGTTAAATCTTAGTAGAAGTCATTAGAACCCACCCAGTTAGACTTATCATCAGTCTTGGGACACGGGGATGAATGTCTCTTGGGAAGAACGACTGTAATTCCCTAACAAAGCCTGTGTCAGATGAAAAGGCAAACTAGGAAAGACACGGAAGTACTTGGTACTTAGTGACCTTTCAGAATTTACCAAGTGCTTAACCAACTACATAAAGTGCAAATAGGCTTTAATGGCTTTACTTAACCTGGGAAGACATATAAAAACCTCTCACGTGTCAATTCACATTACTAAACACAAGCTGGATTAGTTGCCACACAATTGATGCTTATTAGCACCCGAAACCTTGATGTGATGGCTACAGCTCGGATACTGCTCATGAATTAAAATAGACATGCTCATTCTTAAGGTATGTGTTTCCCAATTCAGAGATTTAAAATGAAGTTTTCCAAGTAACAACTATATTTTTATAACTCCTAAGTTCTAAAAAGTATACTGTCTATCATCATATGTACCTGTAATGAGTGCTGGAGAGAGAAAAAAAGAGGCGACTTTTATATATCTATAAATATGTAATTTTATAGCCTTTGAAAGTGTTTACCATTTTCAATGCTCTCCAAATTATATGCCCATGATAGAAATTTCTATTTCGTAAAAGAATGTGATAAAAATTGACGATGTAAACTAGACCAATCTGTCAAGGACCACGGTGTTCACAATGGCCTCAGGGCAAAGTGGCTGCAAGTCATCTGTCCCCCTCAATGTGAGCACACAGAGGATGCCCATCACGCTGCGTGAAACTCCCCATTTAGGCAGATGGAAACAGACACGGGACTCAATGCCCACCATATAGATTAAGTTAAAAGGTTAATTTTCTGACTCATGGTCTGGATAGTAAAGCTGTGGAGGAAAACGAGTTATCATGTGCTCCGTAAATTACCTTTCAGTTACAAAAGACAGGGGAGGGAGAGAGGGATGTGTTCTTGATTCACTGCTGTTAGCTCTGGCTGTTAGGATGCTCACTGTCACGCTTTGATCCCGTGGAGGACGAACGACCCAGTGGTTAGACACCAGCTTGGCAGTCAGACAAACACATTGAATGATGTTGCTGCCACTTGAAAGAGTGGCGCAGTGTGGCTCTTAACTGACAGCAGTGACTTCCTCAGCAAAATGGGGTTGATATTAAGTGATGAATAATAATAAGAAACTGCCCACAAAGTACTTGGCACCAGCACTCAGTACACCACTACCTGACGTCCTCCGCAGAAAACATAAAGTTGGAGACTATATCCCCTACAGAGAAGTGCTTCTTTCTGAAATTGAGATTCTCTGAAAAAATTAAAACACTGCCAAGAAAAGAGGCTGGGAGAAGAGGAAAGGGTCTACCGAGGACGTTTAGGGACCGTGTCTCGAGAGTGATAGCTATAGTGTATAATTCTTTTATAACTCTGAATTAGATCCTGTGTTCCCCATTTTATTTTCTAGATTAAAAAAATTGAGGTTTAGCGAAGGTTCCAACTGGTTACATGGCCAAAGCAGGGGTCCAATTGAGGTTTAACACATTTCAAAAATAATTATAATTAATATTTATTGAAGGATTATGGCTCAGCACTCTATATACATAATCATACTAAATACATAAGACACTCTTATGAATAAGGAAACACATTATCTCCATTTTAACCTAAGGAAACTGAGGCATATACAGTTAAGCAGTGACTTGAGTAAACACAGCTAATAAGTGACAGAGTCAGGATTTGAAGCAAGGCAGTGTAATTCCAAGGTCACGGACATGATACACACATGCCTCAAAGGTCTCTACCTTTCTCCTGTGTGCTCAAGAAACAACACGATCTAGTGTAGAAAAAAAAAATTCACAGCTGGGTGCAGTGGCTCACACCTGTAATCCTAGTACTTTGGGAGGGCAAGGTGGGTGGATCTCTTGAGGCCAGGAATTTAAGACCAGCCTAGCCAACATGGGGAAACCCCCTATCTACTGAAAATACAGAAATTAGCCAGGCGTGGTGGCCAGCGCCTGTAGTCCCAGCTACTCGGGAGGCTGAGGCAGGAGAATCACTTGAAGCAGGTAGGTGGAGGTTGCAGTGAGCTGAGATTGCACCATTGCACTCTACTCTGGGCGATACAGTGAGACTCAGTCTCAAAAGAAAAAAAAAATTCACAGAAAAACACATACACACACACGTTTAAAATGAGCAGTATTAAAGACTGAATCTACTACTCTGTCCTTACAACAACATAGGAATAAACTCAAACGTTGTGGAAATTGGATAAATTCAACATGCTCATGTTCTCTTGGTTTAGAGCATTCTTATTACTAACCCTGTTGGACTCTTGAGGCCTCTTCAGAATGACAAGTGCCTCTGATTAATGTCCATGTGTACATACTCAGCTGCCCAGTCTCTCATCAGAAAATATTAAGAGGAAGGGAAGAGAAAAGGAGAAACAGAAAACTACAACCCTGGGAAGAGATAGCTGAAATAGACAGACACAGTTCCTCAAAAGATGCCCTGGCCAGACCTTCACAATCTCCCAATTTAGGACAATGATTGAGCCTCATGCGCCAGAGGCTCCTGTAGTGAAGCCCACTGAGAGTCCATTCTCATTCTCACCTGGTCATTTACCACTGACTATAGTGACCCCACCCCCAGAAACCGGGGAGGTCCACAGGGGTCTGCCCAACACTGGGCAGTTACAGACAATGGTGCAAGAGGGCTTGTCTGTGCTTCCTCTGGGCCATCTTCTCAAAGCCTTCATAAGGATTCAACATAATGTTGGCCTGGGTCAGTCCTGAAGATATCAACGGTTTATATTTATCTCACAGTAGCCCAATGAGGTGCATTTTATTATTATTACCATTTTACAGAAGAGGAAATTGAGGAACAAAGAGATGAGGGAACTTATCTGTCACAAGGCTAAGGAGAAGGTGGGGCAGGGTGGGGTCCAAGGCAATCTGACTACAGAGCTGAGGAGCTGCCTTGCAAACCCTCCTTTTAATATTTCCCCAATCTCTTAGGCTTATGAGCAGAGACAAAGACATTCTTTTACAAGTTAGAAGTGTTTATACATCTTTCCCAGGCCCCACCCCTACCTAACCACCACCCCCATTTCCCCTCCCCTCCCTTCTCTGTGAACACAGCAGACAAATCTTATCTGTTGTTTAAAACACAGAATTATGCCTGTCTCATTCTCTCTTGTGTAAATGTAGCAAGATTCCTGATACAGAGGTCTGTGATCCATAGTAAAAGTCTGATAAGCGTCTCTTAGGTGAAAGAGCAAACATATTAGCATTACAGGAGAATGTACTCATTGAGTGAAAAATACACAGACTCAAGAAGACAGGATGACCAGCATAAAATAGCAAATAATAGCCTTGCTAAGCTGCCTCCCTTGTAATAATCCCAGCTCGGTAACCATTTAAACAGAAAATGTACATTAACCATTAGATGTATCAGCAGCAACAATAACAACAAAATTCGAGCAGCCAATTCAACATTTTCTCTGCTCGTGTACATAAGGCTAAAAATTCCAGCCACTACCTGTTCACCTTAACCTTATTCCCTTTGAATCACCATGGCCAAGTCTGAACAACTTTTTCATTATCATATTATTATCTGAGTCTTGCAGTGCTTGTTTATAAAGCATTTTCCTAAACAGTACTTCATTTAATTAACTGAATCATCAATACAACCCAGTAAGGTAGGAGTTCTCCTTTTTCCCAGATTAGGAAACTGAGTTTCAGGGAGATTACCCAGCCAGCAGGAGCAGAAACTGGCTTTTCTGATTCTAAATCCTATGCTGCTTCCATACCACGATTTTCTAATCCTCTGATGCCATTTCTATACATTTTTTAGCCTTGGCCTGTGCCATCACCAAACAGGCTACACTCCAGATTTCAAATAAACAAGTGGCCCACACAACTAAAGGCATGCTCTTTTCCTCTGTCTGACATACTCTCTGACACAATCAAATGAAGAATCAAAGTAGCATTTATAGGTCTCAAATACATCAAATGCATGGATTATTTTTTAAAAAATCTATGTATATAAAAATTTTAAAGAAAATTTTTAAAACCACAAAATAACTTTTAAAGAAAATTTTTAAAAACCATTCCAAGAGCACATACAGTATAGTAATAGATGTTTTCCATGAGTAAGGGAATTGCAGATGATTTCCTTTACTGCAATATTCTATTCTTTCTAAATTTTCTATAATTAACATACATGACACTGTTGCTTGACATCAGAAAAAAAAAAAATTCAAAAATGTTCAGCAGTGAAAACATTGAAAAATGCCAGGCCTCCAGAGGAAGGAAGGAAAAGGACTTTGCTGCAGGGGGCTGATTTTGCCCCGCCTTGAGGCAGGCTGGAGAGGCTGGGAGAAGGAGCAGTCACCATTTACAAAGCGCAGGAGGGAAATTGAGTAGACGGTTTCCTCTCTCCACCAGGAATTGTGACTTCTGGGAAACAGCCACCCCTCCCTGCGGGCTGCCAACTCTCTCCACACCTAAACACGCTGACTTGTACCAATGGAAAACGCCTAGCTTTTAAAACAAGTTTACAAAAATCTGTTGCATCCAGGCAGAGACGGAGTTGATTATTCTGCAGACAGAACTAATTATTTTGACCTAATGCTTTGAGATCCTCCGGTGTAAGATCTGTGACTCCAAATGAATGGAGAGGTCATCATCACATGTTATCTTTACGCCTAGACTTAAAAACAAAATTTGAGACAGTGCTGAAGGGCATAAGCTCTCTCACTTTAATAGCTTTAGTACAACACTCTGCAACGTTGCTGACAATGGCGTACAAAGCTCCCAGTCTGCAACACTCAGTGTTTCCGTGTGTCACACTATGGAACTTTTAGACACAAAGCAAACAACTTTTTTTCCCCCTACATTTGATGAAACCCATGAGTATACTTTCCTGGACATGAAGACAGAACACTGATAACAGAAAAGGGGCTCTCAGGTAAATATTTTCATATGAGAATGTCCGAACTACCCAAGGAAAAGGGAGAAAAGCAGAGTCAGAAAGCAAAATTATTTCAAGTGTTATGTTAACCGAATATCCAAATAATAAACACCCAACACAAACAGTCTAGCAGGGACAGGTCATAAATCCTAATACTTGTGGGGATTAGACCTCATTAGATCTGAAAAAAGAAACATTGTTGCACAAACTGGCTATTAGAACGAGGTTGTGGCTCCCTGCTCTCTTAAAAAAAAAAAATTGGGACAAAGCCCAAATCTTTTACGATGTAATTTCTTTCCTTATTGTACATGTCTCAGCAAGTCGCCATCAGCTGTTATTTGTTATTAAGGATCTGTATAAACATTAAGGCAAGGAGACTGACTCATGCCTCAGATCAGGAAGAGAAAGGATGTGATCACACTGTTACTTTCATCTGCAGTCGTGTTCAGCATGATCCATTATAGAGATGGCAGTTACCATTCTCTAACATGAAACATTTGCACGCACTAGGAAGCAAATTCTAGAATGGAGCAAACCAGCAGCAGGTAAGCAGAGGGCTGGAGGACTTAGGGATGGGTGAATCCCTGCACCAGGCATGAAGCTAGAGGTGGCTCTAATACAGGGCAGCACCCTGCAAGGAGTGGGAGGACTGGGAGTCCATGGACCCCCTGGACATCCCTCTTGGGAGCAGAGAAGCCACCAGAGAAAGCTACTAGGCTAGGAATTCTTAAATCTGAGGGCTGAGGGCTTTGGGTATATGATTTGGGTATGGGATACACAGGAAATTCTGTTTTTGGGCTCCATGGGGTGAATCTGTAGTCCTGCCTCAAACAAGGAAAGAATCCCAGCAGGATATTGTGGTCTGCAAGAGGTCAGTGCTTTTGTAGTCCAAAAATCAGCACATCCTACACTCAGCCCAGATTGCACTACTTCGTTGTGTTGTGGGTAAATGGGATCCTTTAAGCACCACTACCTCCCTCTCCAACTACCCTGGAAGTCCTTCAAATTTTAGCTCTAAGTGGCTGAGGACAGAGTTGACACCTCGAAGGCCTGGGAATTAACTTATAACAGCTAATTTAGAGAGTCACATGATCAGCCAAGTGTACCCAGTTACAATCAAGTTAAGAAAATAATCAGACTATGCGTGCTTTAATTGCAGCAAACAAATATGCTCTAAAACTACTCAAGAAAGCAAGGATGTGAGATCTGTAATAAAAAAAAAAATTATAACCCGTGTTTAGTATTGAAACTGCAGAATTAGGTTAAACTTTCTCTCTAAGGTAAGCTGAGAACTCCAAATTCTAGTTAGCAGATGTTTATACAGGTTTATTACCCTAGAATAGATTAATAGATTAACCACCTCCATGCCTCCGAAATAGTGATTATATTTTACATTCTTCAAAGCATTAGGACCTGCTTCTGCTTGCAAAAGCCATGCGTAGTTTTTGAGCTTAAAAAGTCAGCATGCCTGGGACTCAAAATCCTCTTTCAAAGAATTTTGCATTGTTTAATTTTTACAAAATTCCTGGCAGCCCTTAGGCAGGAATTTCATAGTAATCACAAATGGAAGTAGAAAAATAAAAGACAGTCTAATTCAAGATTGAACCATAACAGAAAGAAAAAAATATACAAACTACTTCCTATATAAATAAGCACACTTGTTTTCCATCTCAGGGCTGATTCTAAATGATACCTTTTTCTTCATTGGTGTAGTATCTAAAAAGCATTTTTTTTTCTTTAAAGAACAAAGCCAATATAAGTAGTATAAAAACAGTTATATCCATCTATTTGTCTTATACGTCTATTCAGCCAGAATAATTTCTACGTAGTATATAGATATAGATAAAATACTTTCTTTAAATGTGTATTTCATTTTTATTTTTCATATTAGTTATTCAAACCTAAACAGAATCTTGTTTTTTTAATTTATTTTTATTTTTTTTATTTTTTAGAGACAGGGTTTCTCCATGTTAGTCAGGCTGGTCTTGAACTCCCAACCTCAGGTGATCTGCCTGCCTCGGCCTCCCAAAGTGCTGGGATTACAGGCGTGAGCCACCGCACCCGGCCCCAGCAGAATCTTGTTTTTGTGCAAAGGCCATGATTTTCTTCTCAGAGAAGGTGAGAGTCCTTAAATACAAAAGTTTGCTGGGCAAAGGGACGAATGAGGGAGGAGAGACTTTGTACTGAATTTCCCAAGGAGAACTTATCAGTAACAAGGACCTACAACCACATGACTGACCTCATTCTTTTTTTTTTTTTTTGAGACAGTGTTTCTCTCTTATTGCCCAGGTTGAAATGCAGTGGCATGATCTTGGCTCACTGCAACCTCCGCCTTCCAGGTTCAAGAGATTCTCCTGCCTCAGCCTCCAGAGTAGCTGGGATTACGGGTGTATGCCACCACACCCGGCTAATTTTTGTATTTTTAATAGAGGTGGAAGATGTTCTTGATCTCCTGACCTTGTGATCTGCCTGCCTCAGCCTTCCAAAGTGCAGGGATTGCAGGCCTGAGCTAGCACGCCTGGCCCACTGACCCCTATCTTTTACCAAGGGAGTAGCCAGTGCTCTTTCAAAGGAGAACTCATTGAGACAAACCAAATATGGTGGGGTGTTTGCAAGGGGGAATTTCAAATGCCAGGCAATTGTCACACAGATATTTCAATTTATTTTATTTATTTATTTTTTTTGAGACAGGGTCTCACTCTGTCACCCAGGCTGGAGTGCAGTGGTGTGATCTTGACTCTCTGCAACCTCTGCCTCCCAGATTCAAGCTATTCTCCTGCCTCAGCCTCCCAAGTAGCTGGGATTATAGTCACATGCCACCATGTCTGGCTAATTTTTGTATTTTTAGTAGAGACAGGATTTCACCATGATGGCCAGGCTGTTTTCAAACTCCTAAACTCGGTTAATCTTCCTTCCATAGCCTCTCAAAGTGCTGGGATTACAGGTGTGAGGCACTGTGCCTGGCCTGATATTTCAATTTATTCTATCGAAGAATGAGAAAAACTCAGATCAGTTGAAATGTAACATTCTAGGCTGGGCGTGGTGGTTCACACCTGTAATCTCAGAGCTTTCAGAGGCCCAGGCAGGGGGATCACCTGAGGTCGGGAGCTCAAGATCAGCCTGACCAACATGGAGAAAACCCGTCACTACTAAAAATACAAAATTAGCTGGGCATAGTAGTACATGCCTGTAATCCCAGCTACTTGGGAGGCTGAGGCAGGAGAATCACTTGAACCTGGGAGGCAGAGGTTGCAGTGAGCCAAGATTGTGCCATGCACTCCAGCCTGGGCAACAAGAGCAAAAACGCCATCTCAAAAAAACCCAAAAAATTATAGTTTTGATTGCTGGCCATTTTAGTTTGCCAAGCAGGCACATGAATTTACCAAATTCCTAGTTATCACAAGACCAGATATTAACTTTAGCTACTGCTTAAGGAACCAACATTTTAAAACCCAGAAGACCAGAGTGAAAGTTGAAGCGGTCATGTCAAAATAAGCTGTTATAGATCCACACGGCCTTGACCAGGCCAGGGGCTGCATTCTGCCATCTGGGCTCCTTGTCTGGAGCTGGTGCTGTAGGCTTGGCCTCCTAAGGGGTGCACACCACTCAGTTCCCAGGTGCCTACTGGAACTCTGGCATGGCCAACGCCCACCACTTCTCACACATCCCAGCCCTTTTGAGAGGGCTGCATTGCAGAAGCCCCTCTAGGACGAGTGACCATTTGCCTCTGAAACCACCTTATTCTCAGCAGTTTTTACTACCGGGCTCTAAGTGAAGACCGAAATTCACAGACTTGGGCCTTTGTGGGGGCGGGGGGCGTCTGCTATTCTTGGGCAGACTTGCCTTGGCTCTTTGGACCCACTTGTGTTGAATGACTGGCTTTTGGGGGTAATTTGTTGAGAGTTGGAACAGGGCAAGGATTAAAAGAGAAAGGCAAATAAGGAACAACAACAATGAAAAATTGCCAATTATAGTTCATCTGAGGCATACATAAAAATGATGGGAAAGTTACATTGAACAATGTACATGCATTATAATAAATCCAGTATTTATCCTACCATCAGGCAGCCCCAGAGCTCCAGACACTTTTTTTGTTGTTGTTCAAAATATGTTACAGCCCACCCTAAGTACAATCTGTCTTCTTTTAAATTGGTTTCTCTATTTCTGTTTGTCGCCCTTTGCTAATATTTGAATGAGAAAACAGAGGCAGTGGCAGTAACCACCCGCACACCTGCCCCCATGTATATCAATAAAGGATGCACATGTGCTATTCACTAAGGTGGCTGACGACTCGGAGGGAGGAGGAAGCTGATATGTTCCAAGCAGAATTTCAAAGGTGTGTCTCTGAAAGAAAAATGTTGAAATATGGGTCGACACCCATCTGTGTGACTCCTAAAGTTAACACAGCTTCTAAACACACAGATTATAGCATGCTGAATGAGTTTTAGTCTATGGAGTTTCAAAACATACATAATAATGATGGTACCAGGGGCCGTGCCTCTTCCAGGGAAATTGCTCTGATTTCAAAAGCATCCTGACTGTTAGTTTTGTGACTAGTGTCAAAAAAAAAAAAAAAAAAAATGGGGCCGGGCACGGTGGCTCACATCTGTAATCCCAGCACTTTGGGAGGCCGAGGCGGGTGGATCACGAGGTCAGGAGTTCAAGACCAGCCTGGCCAAGATAGTGAAACTCCGTCTCTAAAAAAAAAAAAAAAAAGAAAAGAAAGAAAAAATGTTGGCTGGGCATGATGGCTCAGGCCTGTAATCCAAGCACTTTGGAGGCCAAGGTGGGCGGATCACCTAAGGTCAGGAGTTCAAGACCAGCCTGGTGAAATCCCATCTTAAAAAAAAAAAAAAAAGAAAAGAAAAGAAAAAAAAATGCCTGTGAGGGTAGGATTCGGTTTATCAAGATCAGGGAGAGAATCTCTCCCTTATGAAAATCCAAACAACCTTCTCTAGGGCTATCCTATCCCACTCTCACTTCTGGATAACACTAACAGGCAGACTTTTTGCCACCTTGGGGGCACACCGGAAGAGCCAGCAGTGTCCTGCCAGAAGAGTTCTGGACAAAAGATCCTTGTGAGTTACCTTTTCCCACATCTGTGTGATACTCCATGTGCTTCACACTTAAGGAAATAAAATATACATTTAAGAACAGCCCAGCGGGCATGGTGGTTCATGCCTGTAATCACAGCACTTTGGGAGGCTGAGGCAGGCAGATCACCCCAGGTCAGGAGTTCAAGACCAGCCTGACCAACATGGAGAAACCTCATCTCTACTAAAAATACAAAAAAAAAGTTAGCTGGTCATGGTAGTGCATGCCTAATCCCAGTTACTCTGGCTCTGGAGGATGAGGCAGGAGACTTGCTTGAACCCGGGAGGTAGAGGTTGCAGTGAGCTGCGATAGTACCATTGCACTCCAGCCTGGGCAACAAGAATAAAACTCCATCAAAAAAAAAAAAAAAAAAAGAACAGCCCTAGGTAATCTAGATAATTATCCACTGATAATTCACATGTAATCTGTCCAATCTAGGTAGGCAGGGACTCAATTTCAAAAATCAAGCCAACTACTTCTTGTGAGGGATAACAGATGAGATTTTTAACTGATGACTTTGTAAGGATATCCAAAAGGATTATTTAACAATGGCTTGCAAGTAACATAAAATATTTATGCTAAAAAATGAATTTGTGCAAAAACCTGCCTGTAATTAGTAAATCATTGGTGTTCCAGTTACCCAGAAGTGGCTCTGGAAAATTGTGTCTGTTCCATTTCTGGCCCAGATTCTATTTTGATCTGTGATTCTTCTTGGCTAATCCACATCCAGTACTGCTCTAAATAGATTTTTTCTTTTATTAGAATGCTTTGCTATCACCTGCAAGTGCTCGAAGTTCTAACATGGGCACCTAGAAAGGCTCTCACCCCTCAGATGAAAAACTGCATCCTCCACATGCTGGAAACAGCCCAAATTGGCCTTCTTCCTTGGTCTGGCTACAGTTGCTGTGATTGCGTGCATTTCCCTACCTTTTAGAAGAAAGAGAATAAGCAATTTCCAGGCTGTGATTATCCCTGGTACTCATGGTCAATTTGTTAGCTCTGTCTAAAAGTCTCAATAGTCAATAACTTTGTGATCGGTTCTTCTCTGTTCTACAAGGGCTGCCACATTTAGCTGAAAATTTAAGTTTTATGCCCATAATCAACTGAATGGCCTTTCACTTCTGTGTAGCTGTCCTTCCAGTTGCTTATTCCCCTCAAGAAACAGTTTCTAGGGAAAAAAAGGCAAATAACTCACCCTTTTCCAGTAGACAGAGGTGCTCTTCACTGGAACATCTACATGATTTAACTTTTTTTCTTTTTTTTTTTTTTTTTTGAGACGGAGTTTCGCTCTTGTTACCCAGGCTGGAGTGCAATGGCGCGATCTCGGCTCACCGCAACCTCCGCCTCCTGGGTTCAGGCAATTCTCCTGCCTCAGCCTCCTGAGTAGCTGGGATTACAGGCATGCACCACCATGCCCAGCTGATTTTTTGTATTTTTAGTAGAGACGGGGTTTCACCATGTTGACCAGGATGGTCTCGATCTCTTGACCTCGTGATCCACCTGCCTCGGCCTCCCAAAGTGCTGGGATTACAGGCTTGAGCCACCGCGCCCGGCCGATTTAACTTTTTTATTGACCAGAAAGCATATATCCACAGCATCCAACCTAAGCATGTGGTATTGGTTAATTTCTAGCTATCTGGGATTAACGTCATCGGCAATTTGGGGTGCAGGCTCTGTGCCTTCTCCATTTCTACCGGATCCACAGAGCTTCTCAATCTTGTCAAGTTAAAATGAAATAAGCAGCACTGTTACATCTCTTGGATCTTCTACTTAGCAAGCGGACTCCAAATCTACTCAGCTCAGTTTCATCCAGAGTCAGCCTTAGTGGTGTGGGCAATACACAAGTTTACCAGTGGCTTCCAAAATGCTATTCCTCAGCCTATATTAATCAGAACCACCTAGGAGCTTGCTAAAAATTCAGATCACAGACTCCAAACTCCAAAGTCTTGAGGCTTGACGTTAAAAGTGTACATTTGTAATCAGTACCTCAAAAGATTCTAACATATAAACTCATTTTTGCAACCACGAAGGTTCATCATCAGACAGAAAAGCCCAGAAAGCACTCACCTTCTGCTAATGCCATTCTTACCGCTACAAAAGTGACAACCATATATTGACTTTCTAGAACAGTTCCAAATGCCAAATCTAAATAAACATCATCATCTCTTGTCCACTGCCATAAAGCACCTGTCATGCCAAATCAAAGGTACTTCTTTTTTTCCTCTTCAAACAACTGATTTGTTATTTTCTCCTTTTGTTCAAATAAAACCAATCATCCTTTAAATATGACCTGCAAGTCAACTTTACTCTGAGGCTTTTCTTATCTTCTTCTATGCCTAAAGTGGTAGAACAAAGATTTTTCTGGTAAACATTACAAATCTTCATATGAAGAGCACATTCTCTTGGTTGGATGAAATATATACTTTTCCAACTCCAGTAGGGAGAGAATCTTACAAGATCAATGACTTTCAATGGCTGTAAGATAGCTGGCAATCAAGAGATATCTGATGAACAACCTGGGGAAGTAACCAAACTCCTCTGTACTCTTGAAAAACCTTTCAAAACTCAGCCCCACCTACCTACTTAGTCTCTTCAACCACAAGGTGTGGCAGCTAACTCCTGTTCTTGGCTCAAGAGATATTCATTCCTCTTTTTCCATCTTTATTGAACTACAGTTTACCAAGTTTCTCTTCTCTTTGGAAGCCTTTTCAGATAACTGTCAACAAAGGTAGTCCTTCTTATCTTTGGCAAAAGAGTACTTTATCAAATCACTCATTTTGACACTTAAGGGCTATTGGGCAGCCTGTGGATGACCTAGTCCAGTTAACTACTTTCTAGATGAGGAAACTCATGTAGGAGCCTGAGGAACTTGTCCATGATCAGATCAGATAATTATTCAGAAAAAAATGATCAGAAACAGTCTCCCACCCTCTTGTATTGTATTCCTCTAAAGAAGATTACAGGTCTTTTGAAAACTTGGGCTTTAAATGAGAAATGGTTTTCAATCCCTTTACTTACCCTCTTACGGAAGGCTGCCCTCCAGATTACCTGCCTTATAACGCTCTGCACTAGACTCCTACATTCTGGAAAGACATTTCCCCAAACCCTCATTAATTCCCAATAATTTAGTCCTAACCCCCAATGTGATTATATTTGGAGACAGAGGTTATAAGGAAGTAATAAGTCCATGCTTCATCCATGAAGTCATTCTTTAGAAAACCCCTCTAAAGAATGTACTTTGGTCAATTCCCTTATCTCTAAAAGGGGGTTAGTATAGCTCCAGTTTAGGATGATTGAAACATAATGTGAGAATATGACCAAATCAGGACAACAAAGATATACAGAAAAGCAGCCCAGATTTGTAGTTAAGGGTAGAAGGAGGAGGAGTAGAAGGAGGAGGAGGAAGAGGAAGGGGAAGAGGAGGAAGAGGGAGAGGAGGAGGAGGAAGAGGAGGAAGAGGAGGAGGAGGAAGAGGAGGAGGAAGAGGAGAAGGAGGAAGAGGAGGAAGAAGAGGAGGAGGAGGGAGAGGAGGAGGAGGAAGAGGAGAAGGAGGAAGAGGAAGAGGAGGAGGTCATCAATAAAAAGAAGGTCCCAGACATTTTGAAGAAGGCAATTCCAAAAGAATTTCCACAAAAGTTGTGGCAGCCTTACAGTTACCCACAGACTGTCCTTTTCAAGGATTCATTTGCATGAAAGTCTTAGTATTTGTTCTTTAAAAAAAAGGGGGGAGTCATACTTTAGAATTATACAGACTCTTTTGTGTAAGTATCCTGCCCAGCATAACTGACACAGTGTTGAATGTGTAGCAAAATGAGTAATTTATTGAATTGAACTAAGAACCTAAAACATCCTGGAAAGAAACAGATGTATGAGTAGGGTTGTAAGTCTTCTGTTATAAGACACAAATGAAAATCTCCTTAGGGATACTGCTCTACCTGTAATTTATTTCTACATTACTCTTGTGTGTAATATTATTTTTGGCATGTTAATGTATTGTCAAAGAATTCCAATCTAGTGACATGACAAAAGTTGTATTTCATTTTGGACTGTTAAAAGTGTGAAAATCAATTGAATTATAGATCAATGACATGCAATAAGAGTAACTAGTATATTCTGGGTAATGTCACTTTTCTGGAATGACTAGCAGCCTAGAGCTATTAGATTAATTGCTAGAGTTTTATTCTTACTATTATAATCAGTTGGGTTTGCTAACATGAGATAAAAACTCAAAGCTCTCTTTTTTTACCCCCCCCAAAAGAAAGAGAATTTGCCAGAATCTGCAGATTTTAGATTATTAACTTCTTTTCTTGGCATTTGACTGAACCCATAAGTTTATGCTGGTAAATAAAATAAGCCCTGAAAGTTTGAAGTCACTCTTTGATCTCGTAAATAAACCTGCAGAAAATTCAGACTCAATTACTCTTTATATTTATGACATTTCTAGTGTTGTAACAAGATGGTGACAAATACTGCTTTCCCACTGAAAATACATGATGTATTCCGTAAGTATGCTTCAAAAATCAATGAGCTGCTTATAAATAAAACCATATTGACAGTTTTACATTTTCCTTTTTACATTTCTTTCTTCATTCATTGCAATGATCACATGTTGAGTGCAAGGACCGAATAGGACTCTGGGTACTGTATTGTTTTAGGTGCTATAGTGAATGCAAAGAGACTTAGCCTGGGAAGTGCATAGATTCTGGCACAAAACTGTCATATGTAGTTGTACAGGTTGTTCACTGACGAAGACTATCCAACTGAAGGGGAAAGTGGCGTCTAAAGCCCAGCCTACACTCCTTTTACCAAGATGAAGGCCCTGACACAGGGCCACGACAATCCAGGAGTAGTAGCAGCAGTAGCAGTAGGAAGGAGTAAGCACTAATATTTATTACGTGATTCCTGCATCCCAGCCATGGTTCATGTGTGTTTCACGTATTTGCTTATCTAATCCACACGACAAGCTGATGTGGTATGTACTATTACTACTTGCATTTTACATACGAGAAAACCAAGGACAGAGAAAAATAATTAATTTGCCTGAAGTCAAAGAGGTAATAGGTGGCAGCACATTTCTTCACTCAGTAATACCGTACTCTGTTCCCTAAAAAGTCAGATAAAATGGCATTACACAGGATAAGCGACATGAAGGAATGCAATCAAAACGCTGGGGGAGTTAGACGCAAGAGGAAAATGATGCTTCTGCAGAACCTCGTGGAATGTGCAAAATTGTGACCGGCAGGAAGGGCTTTGGGGCAGGGTAAATTGTGTGGAAAACAGCACAGCAGCTAGATTCTTAGGGCAGTGAAGGAACACTGAGGAAAGAGCTTGGGGACCTACCCTAAAATACAGTGTAGACTCCTCTCACTGAAGTTAGAGCTTTCATACAGGGCCCCAGTCACTCGTAGTAGTCACAGGAGGAGTAGTGTTAGAAGTAAGAGCTAATATTTAAAAGCAAATGGTGGTTTCAGAGTAGGAGTGATCACAGAAGCAACACTCAGGTTTAGGAAAACTTGTAATCCCCCAACACAAGGAAGGCTGAAGGATGTGGAGGGGGAAGCAGATAGAAGAAGGGAGAAGTGTTGGTACACTCATTTATTGGCACTTGGCCCTTGTGCATCTTTACAAGCCAATTTTCTTTTCTATTTTCTTTACTTTTCTTTTCTTTCTTTTCTTTTTTTTTTCTTTTAAGATGGAGTCACTCTGTTGCCCAGGCTGGAGTGCAATGCCACAACCTTGGCTCACTGCAACCTCTATCTCCTGGATTCACGCAGTCCTCTCACCATGGCCTCCAGAGTAGCTGGAATTTCAGGCGTGCACCACCATCCCAGCTTTTTTTTGTATTTTTGGTAGAGATTGGGTTTCACCCTGTTGGCCAGGCTGGTCTCGAACTCCTAACCTCAAGTGATCCGCCCACCTCATCCTCCCAAAGTGCTGGGATTACAGGTGAGAACCACCTTGCCCGGCCCACTTTTCTTATTTAGTTCAATGAATTCTCTACATTCAAAGTAAAATATCCAGTTGCTGCTCTTGTGATTACTTAAATTTCCACGCGGAAAACAAAACATAGGAACACCCAACTAGTGCTGCACTGCAGCCAGTGACTCAAAGCATGTCCTCATTTGTCATACCATCTGACAGAGGAAACAGGATTGCTATGTCATGTAAATAATTTGGCCAATATGACTTAAATGATTAAATATGCCAGTTTTGATCAACTAATTTTTCCCCTCTTTTTGTACTGATACAACCTTTTTAAAATGGTGAATACACCACAAAATCCATACCAAGTCATGCTCTGCACAGAAGTGGGAACATAGTAAGAAAATTTTCATTGCTTGTGAAGGGCAATCACTGTTGAATTACAATAACCTCAGAATTATAAGAGACCAGGAGTTATTCCCATCCCTGCATATGGATAACCAGACAGGGGTAACAGCTGAAGCTTCTTTTACTAAGGACTCTCTCTGTTAAGGACTCCCTTTTATTAAGGACTCATCATTCTATGACATAGACCTTAATGCTTTTTTTTTTTTTTTTTTTTGAGACGGAGTTTCGCTCTTGTCGCCCAGACTGGAGTGCAGTGGTGAGATCTCAGTTCACTGCAACCTCCACCTCCCCGAGAATCAAGCGATTCTCCTGCCTCAGCTTCCCAAGTACCTGGGATTACAGGCATCTGTCACCATGTCCAGCTAATTTTGGCATTTTTGGTAGAGACAGGGTTTCACCATGTTGGAGAAGCTCGTCTTGAACTCCTGACCTCAGGTGATCCACCTGCCTCGGCCTCCCAAAGTGGCGGGATTATAGGCGTGAGCCACTGCGCCCAGCCCTACTGCTTATCTTTGATGGGATGGCTGTCCAGGCATGTCGCAACTTCACTGACAGAGACAACAGAGGGAGATGGGAAAAAGAACTGGAATTTGGGTGATTACATTAAAAGAAACTGATGTAGGGCAAAGTCAGTGTTCAAAATGTTGTGGAGAACTGTGTTTTTTTATTTTTATTTTTGCATGGGGTGGGGGAGTGCAGGGACAGGGACTTACTCTGTCTTCCAGGCTGGACTGCAGTAACACAATCATAACTCACTGCAACCTCAAACTCCTGGGTTCAGGCGAGCCTCCCGCCTCAGCCTCCTGAGTAGCAGGGACTACAGGTGTGCACTACCACGAGCACTAATTACCTTTTTACTTGCAGTAGACAATCGTCACATCTCAGCCTCTCAAAGTGCTGGGCTGTAATGGCATAAGCCGCCTTGCATGGACTGAGAACTAAGTCTTGATGTGAGATGACATCAGACACTCCGGACTTCTAGGCAGAGGGCAGAGAACAGAAGCAGCTAGGGGGTCCCCTAAGAAGGCACCATATTAGAATCAGATCGGTAAGCCAAATTCAAGCTCCTGGTGATTCAGAACAAGATTCTGTGGGATTGAGAAATAGGGTGCAGTACCCTAAGGGAAGGGAACGGCAAGATCTCATTCATAGAGGATTTCAGAGTTACAGCCGAAGGTACCAGTCCTAATGGGGAACTGGAATGTTGAGCCGGAGAGGCAGTCAGAAGTAGCTGCAGTTTCTGGGCCAATAAAGTGTGTGGGAAGCTGTAATTCCACAGGCATGTAGATGACAGTACTCATCCCAAGCAAAACAGAAATGCAATCTAGAACAGCAAATGAATGCTTTACCCAGTGAGGTGGGTGATTCTGACGTTACCAACAAACCACTGTCCTTGGTCTGTACTAGCGGTAGAGAGGAAAAGGCAAGCACCACCATTCAAACAGAGTAAATACTCTTTATACTTTGTACATTGCATTTATACTTTGTACATTGCATGTACAGCAATGAGACAGGGAATAGGCCCCCAGAGGTTACCAAATGTGATTTTAGGCTTACTTTGTATGTGACAACATTCCTTTCTCTGCATTTATCTATGATAAACAGTATTTGTTTAATAAATAAAATAAATAGAAAAAAAATCAAAAAAACAATATGATTTTATATTCTTAACGCTGAAGGGAAGAGTTACAGGAAGCAGAATGAATGCTTTACTTTCAAGAAAATACATCCCTGGTTTCACTGTCCTTGGAAAGTCTACTCTGTTTCTAAATGACAAGGTCCTCCAGACCAGAGCCAGGGTGTGCAAGAGTCTTTCACTGAGAAGGGAGAGGCAAAAGGACTAGGAAAAGATGGGAAAGAAAGAGTGAAGCATTTTTCTACAATCTGTGCAATTGGGAAAACAACTTGCAAAAAAAATTTAATTCATTTTAAAAAGAAGGTGCTGAAGTGGATAATTATTAATAATAGTCCATGGTGTATAAGTAACAGCTGGGAGAAAAGTTTATGGACTGCTATTACAGGTATTTAGATGACCCACTTTCAAGGTGATACAGCTCAGGAGCCTAACAAGATGAATTTCAAGGTCACAGAAACAATTGATTACACAGCAATCAATGCATTGAACTCATAAAGAAAGGGAATTAGGCAACTCTACAGGGACTTGAACTCCTGGTTCTGTATGGGGAAATATTTTAAAGTCCATACTTCATTCATGAAGTCATTTTCCTTTCCAGTTGGTGAAACCCTAAAGGCATTCTGTAAAATTGTAAGACAACAGTGTCCAAGCCATTATATAAAAACAATCAGTCTCATCACGCTCACTTTAATTATATCTTTTTGAAAGGGAGTTTTTCTTTGGGTTTGAAAAGCAATGATGTTCCTGAAATAGTGGGAAGGAAAACTTGCAGTAGAATTAGAGGTGATAATTTGCATCAGGAGACTAAAATATATAACCCTTTATATGAAAGGGTAGCTGCCAACAGATGTCACAGGTAGCTAAAGAATCCTACAATTGTTTAAAACAAGCGTTAAAATTAATTGATTTTTTAGAATGAAAAGAAAGGCTTTGATGGCAAAAAACCTTGAGAAAGTAAATCTTTAAAAGAAGTTTTCTCACATGCAAGTGCTAATGAGTAAAACTACCTTCACTTTGGAGTTTATTTCATTAATGAGTATTGCATGGAAATTATCATAGAATGATCCTACATGTATGCTCTTTCTCATCATGTTTGCTTCAAGCTCAGAAAGCATGTATCTCAAAACTAAGCCTTTTTCACTACGTACTAAAGCTTTTTTAAAAAGCGCCTATTTTTCCGCCGGGCGCGGTGGCTCACGCCTGTAATCCCAGCACTTTGGGAGGCCAAGGCGGGTGGAGCATGAGGTCAAGAGATCGAGACCATCCTGGCCAACACGGTGAAACCCTGTCTCTACTAAAAATACAAAAAAAATTAGCCGGGGGTGGTGGCATGTGCCTGTGGTCCCAGCTACTCGGGAGGCTGAGGCGGAAGAATCGCTTGAACCCAGGAGGCGGAAGGTGCAGTGAGCCGAGATTGCGCCACTGCACTCCAGCCTGGTGACAGAGCAAGACTCCGTCACAAAAAAAAGAAAAAAAAAAGCCTATTTTTCAACTTGGCAATTATTTGAAAATAATTAAGGCTACATTTTAAAAGGCTATATAAAGTACTAATATACAGTGCATTGCATATTAATAACTAGTTTGGTCAAGGATATTAAGGGCAACAGTATTAAAAGCATCAAACTGAAAACATCTTAAATGTCCAACAATAGAGGATGCTGAAGAAATTATGGTACATTCAAGCATCAGAAAACTCTGTAGCCATTAAAAATAACGTTATAAAGTTATATTTATCAACCTGAATAGATTTATGATCATGCTGCATGATCATTAACTCATTTTGTGGTGTGTGTATATGTGTACATCAAAGAAAGTCTGGAAGCAAAAAAGCAAAATGATAAGTGTGGCTCTCATTATGTGGTAAGATTATAGACGATTTTGCCTATCTTTATATTTGCCTGTATTCCACATTTTCATACATACAAAATTAATTTGTGATTTTTTTACTAAACCCAATAACCTTATGATTAATAAGTTCCCTTCAACATGACTTTAAGCCTTATTTAGATACATCACGTTGTAGAGTTAAGGCTTCAACGTAAACATTTTGGAGCGGGGGGATATAATTCATTCCCTCCACATTTATGTTATTTCTTCTTGTTTCATAAAAGGCTGTGAACACGCCAGGCATGGTGGTTCACTCCTGTAATCCCATCACTTTGGAAGGCCAAGGTGGGCAGATCATCTGAGGTCAGGAGTTCGAGACCGGCCTGGCCAACATGGCGAAACCCTGTCTCTGCTAAAAATACAAAAATTAGCTGGCAAGACTTTCTATGCTATACTTAGCAGCTATGTACACAATAAAACCACAGTACAATTAAAGAGAAATCTATGTTAAAGTCTAGTGAAATATTAATCAGCTAAAATAGATAGATGATTGATAGATATATGATCTCCATTTCACAAACAAGGTATACAAGAGCTTAGAAGAATAAAGTGATTTCTGCAAGATTCACACATCCAGAAAAGTCCTGGTCATAGGGGTGGAAGCTTTAGGATGCCACGTGTCTTCATCTGTTGGGCTGCTGTAACAAAATACCATAAACTGGGTAACTGATAAATAACAGAAATTTATTTTTGACAGTTTTGGAGGCTGGAAAGATCAAAGCAATGTCAGTGTCTGAAGAAGCCTCGATTTCTGGCTCCTAGACAGTGCCTTCTTGCTATATCCTCACATGGTAAAGGGGACTACCTAGCTCTCTGAGGTCCCTTTTAGAAAGACATTAATCATATTCAGAGGCTCTACTCTCATGACCTAATGGCTAATCAAAGGCCCTACTTCCTAATGCCATCACCTTGGGGGTTAGGATTTCAACATATATAAATTTGAGGGGGGCATAAATATTCAGATCATAGTACCAAGCTATGCTGTCAGCACAAGAAACCCACACAGGCATTACAAAGGCTAAGTCTTAGAGATCTGACACATATTCACAACCTTCCATTTTTAAATTTTTTATTCCTTTATTTTTTTTGAGGTGGAGGCTTGCTCTGTCACCCAGACTAGAGTGCAGTGGTGCTATCTCAGCTCACTGCAACCTCCACCTCCTGGCCTCAGTTTCCTGAGGAGCTGGGACTACAGGTGTGAGCCACCATGCCCTGCTAATTTTTGTATTTTTAGCAGAGACAGGGTTTCGCCATGTTGGCCAGGCTGGTCTCAAACTCCTGACCTGGAGTGATCTGCCTGCCTCAGCCTCTCAAAGTGATGGGATCACAGGAGTGAACCACCACAAATGGTCTGTTCACAGCCTTTTATGAAACAAGAAGAAATATATGAATGTGGGGGGAATGAATTGCATCCCCACCTCCAAAATGTTTATGTTGAGGCCCTAACCACACAATGTGACGATATTTGGAGGTACAGCCTGTAAAAAGTTAATAAAAGTTAAACGAAATCATAAAGGTAAGGTCTAATTCTGATAGGGCTAGTGCCCTTACAAGAAAAGAAAGAGACCCCAGAGATTCCTCTCTCAACTCTACCCTAAAGAAAAAAGACGTGAAAACAGAGTGAGAAGGCATCCTGCTGCAAGCCATGAAAGAGGCCTCACTGAAAACCAACGCTGCTGACCCCTTGATCATGAACCTTCAGCCTTCAGAAATGTGAGAAAATAAATTGATGTTGTCTAGGCCCTGCAATCTGTAGTACTGTATTTTTTGTTATGTCAGGCTGAGCTGACTGATACGTCTCCCAAAGCGTATCAATCTAAAGCCTCTCAAAACTTGCTTTTCTACAAAGTCAAATTCAGAATTGCAAAGCAAATAAAAACATGATCACCCTCCTTTCCTGGACCAGTGCTCTCACTCATTTATGTATTATACTTTCAGCAAGTATAAATTAAGCTGACCCTCTATCCTGCCATGTCAAACTGCCATCCCTTAAAAACTACCTTCTTCTCGGCCAGGTGCAGTGGCTCACACCTGTTATCCCAGCATTTTGGGAGGCCACAGTGGGCAGATCACGAGGTTGAGTTTGAGATCAGCCAGACCAACACGGTAAAACCTTGTCTCTACTAAAAATACAAAAATTGGCTGGGCGGACTTGGTGGCACATGCCTGTAATTCCAGCTACCCAGGAGGCTGAGGCAGGAGAATCGCTTGAACCCAGGAGACGGAGGTTGCAGTGAGCCGAGATTGCGCCACTGCACTCCAGCCTGGGTGACAGAGCTAGACTATGTCTCAAAAAAAAAAAAAAAAAAAAAAAAAAAAAAAAAAAATTACCTCCTCCTCAAGGCCTTTCTAAAACTAAGAATGGAATAACCATGCACCAACAGATGAAGCCTAAAACTTAGACATTACTTACAGCTTTCCCTTTTACTCATCCCCTAAGCCCCAATGGCCACTGCATCCATTGGTGGGCTCCCCCAGTACACACATTCACATACACACATTGCCCACACACAATGCATTCCTCTTCTGCTGACCTGGAATGTGCTTGCTTAATTCATAAGATTCTACATTTAAAGGCCATGTCAGGTGTTTTTGCCTTTCCATTGTCCGAGCACAGCAGAGGCTTAGGAAATGTTTATAGTTGAAAGTCAACTGCTGTTCAATATTGTTTAATTTTTCAAAACCCTTCCTTTATACCTCATCCTCAGCAGGACTCAGCATTTCCCTCTCCCAGGGTTTTACCTGAACTTACTTATCACATATTACAATTATTTTTCCAGGTCTGCCCACCACCTTAGACTATGAACTCTTGCAAAGCAACAGTTCAGGGAAAGGCATGGAGACTTCAGAATGTACTGGTGAATCCAGGCAGAGAGGGGAGGGGGCAGCACACTGAAACCCCAATGATTATGGAGAAAGAATAAGTTTAATCTGATTCCGAAGGCTTAAGCTGGGAGTAGGTTTGGATATATGAAACTTCACTTCTTAAGGCCTCCTTCAAAGACACACATATGCAACTCTGCCTTCGGCTGCTCATGTGTTTTCTGGGCTTATCCTACCTTTAACACTACCGAGAAGATAAGACTCAAAAAATCCAGAATTAAAGCACCAGCCATTAAGATTTATTATGTGCTTTTTTCTTTTTTACTTACTTTTATCATTTTTCTTTCATTCCCTTTTTTCCCTGCCTCTTCCCATCTGATATTTATTATATACTTTATTAATTTGAGCCTCAGTTTCCTCATCTGTAAAATGAGAAGCATGAACTAACTGAAGGATTTCTAAGGTCCTTCCCACTCAAATATTCTCCAAGGCTATAAAGAGAGATGCTTTTTGCTTCACTAAGCCATGGTTTGGAAGAGGCTTTCTCTCTGCCTCTGTCAGTGATTCAAGCTATTCTATCTTGCCATAAGCCTGAGAAAAGAGGATTAATAATCATTTAGGATAAATAATCATTTAAGATGTTTCCATTGTTTATAGGACTATAAAGAAACCTTTCGGAAAAAGAACTATTCAGCCTGGGCAAACATCATGTGGCATATATGAAATACTTGTATGTAGATAACTGGTTTGCATGTTAAAATAATGCTACCTGACCTCCTGTATTAATTAGGGTTGTGTTACAACAAACAGGAAACTTGACCCTGAATAGCTAAGAGGCTAAAAACAATAAAGGGACACATTTTTGTGGCTAACACAATTCAGGATATACCAGCTCTGCTGTGCTGAAAGGTGAGTCATTTCCACTGAAGCTACAGGTAGCAATACAGCAGGGGAAGGTGAGAAAGTACCTGTAGATGCTACAGGAAGTGACAAGTACCTCTATTAGCAATTGCTTACTTCATCTTTTTTCCCCTTTCTTCTTATTACATAAACGGATTGCTTTCCAAATAGGTTCATCACCATTGTTTTTTTCTGTAAATGTTTAACAGATATTCTACCTGAATCAGCTTAAAATCACACACCCAACATTTAGATTATTAAAAGTTCACTCTCATTTTAACCTTGATTTTCCCTCTCTAGATTTATTACAGAAGCATTTGAGGAATTAAAAACTTCTCATTTAGTTAAGCTGTCCTCCTGCTAAGATGAGCTGATGCTCTGTCTTTTCTCAAGTTGGGTTTATGCTTGTAACTTTCCAATTACTTAAGTTGAAAAGAAAAGGGATCATCTGTTTCTGCTGTGATAGAGTCAAAATAAGAATAATTTACTCAGTAATATACTCTCTGACAAGGTCTCCAGCCTTGCAGCTGCATTTTGCTCTTTATAAGGCCATTCAAAGTAACACAAAGGCCACCCATTGGCAGGTGAATAGCTGACAAATCTTAGAGAGTAATTATGGGGCACTTTTAACAAGTCTATCACTCAGGCATTCAAAATACTCTTTGTATATATATTATATATAAATATTTATATTTAAATACTTAAATATAAGAATGCAAGGCAGATCCTATGTCATTAGTTAACTAGGGAAAAGTTTCTTTCTAACAGTTCTCAAGTGTGGATACTAGTACCAGTCTCTTTGGGTTCAAATTGCCAAGTAGTCTACATGGCTAAACACATCCATCTTTTTACGCCCCGGCCTTTCCATCTGTAAAATGGGGATAATAACAGTACCTGACTTACAAGGCTGTTTTAGAATGAAGTAAATTAAAACTGGTAGAGAGCACGTGGCTGATGGTCATCATTACAGATGCTTTTGTTAAATATTAGTAATTTCTTCCAAAAAATATTCCTAGACTTCTTCAATTCATGTTTATTGAGTGATACTGTTGGCTGTTTCTCCCTTCCAAAGCTCATGTTGAAATGTGATTCCTAGGATTGGAGGTGGGGCCTAGTGGGAGGTGATTGGATCGTGGGGGCAAATCCTTCATGAATGGGTTAGCACCAACCTCTTGGTGATGAGTGAGTTCTTCCTCCATTAGTTCACACAGATCTAGTTGTTTAGAAGAGTCTGGGACTAATTAGCCAGGCGTGGCGGCGCACGCCTGTAGTCTCACCTACTCGGGAGCCTGAGGCAGGGGAATTGCTTGAACCCCGGGAATGGAGGTGAGGGCATGAGCTGAGATCACGCCACTGCACTCCAACCTGGCAACACAGTAAGACTCTGTCTCAAAAAAAAAAAAAAAAAAAAGAAAAGAAAATCTGCAGCATCATCCTTCTCTCTCTCTAGCTCCTACTCTCACCATGTGAATGCCTGCTCCCCTTTGCCTTGGGACATGAGTAAAAGCTTCCTAAGGCCTCACCAGAAGCCAAGCAGATGCTGAGGCCATGCTTTCTGTATAGCCTGCAGAATCATGAGACAATTAAACCTCTTGTTTTTTTCTTGTACATTACCCAGTCTCAGGTCTGTCTTTATAGCAATGCAAGAGCATACTAATACATGGAAGAAACATGATATTGATTTTGAAGTGTTATGACATACTCTTAGATTTATGGAAAATAAAAATAAGAGAGATGGCTAGCTGGGATTGTTGGAAGATCTTCCCCATCTTTTCTATGTTACAAGATATTAGACCTAGATTATCTGTCTACCCAAGGATTTGTGAAATACTTAGAGAACTCAACACTCTATTTTAGAATCTTAGTAACCTCATAGTCTAGAAGTTTATAACTGAGATTAGCATCCATCCCAGGACATTTCGAAACACAAGGGCAGGTTTTGGCCTGTCAAAATGACTGAGGATGACACCAGGATTTATTGCTCAGAGACTACTAGGGCTACTAAATTCTCTACACCATGCATGCTCACAGTGCACAGGAAAGGCCTGCAATTCTTCATGGAGTTTTCTTCCATGAAGAATCATCCTGTCCAAAAAAGCTAACTGTGTTCCTTTTAAGAAACACAGGACCTGTGTTTCTTTCACTGTTAGGAGCCTTGGGGTCATGCAGCCAGTGTGAACACATCCAAAAAATATGCCTCAAGAAGCATCACACTCTGCTCTTGTCCAGTTCAAAATGTTAGACAGTTCTTCCCTATGCTGAGTCAGTCAATGTCTGTCCTCTGGTCTTCATCCTGCCCACTGTGGCCCACAGAATTTGTCTGGTTATGTAAAAAATGAAACTTGCCAATCCTCAAAACCAATGTAAAGTATTTACAAACTGCTATGCCAGAGTCGCTGATCTAAGGAGCACCAGATGTGTCTCCAGTTATTTCATGGTCTCTCTCTCTCATTCTTGCTCTCACTTTCACTCTCCCCTCTCTCTCTGGTTCTTGGTCTGTCAATAAAAAAGGAGAGTAAAGCACCACAGCTCAGATTCACTCTGCAGTGAAAGGTAGCTTTCCCTAATGGGATATTAAGTATTTTGTCAACCAGAATTCTCATTACCAGCCAGAGCTCCTGATTAAAGAGTAGCTCTACCATGTCTATGAACTAACTGAGTTTAACAAGCCCATTACCTTTAATTCACATGTTTAAAATCTACACAAGACCAGGCACAGTGGCTCATGCCTGTAATCCCAGCACTTTGGAAGGCTGAGGCAGGTGGAGTGCCTGAGGTCACGAGTTTGAGACCAGTCTGGCCAATATAGTGAAACCCTGTCTCTGCTGAAAATACAAAAATTAGCCGGGCGTGGTGGCATGTGCCCGTAATCCTAGCTACTTGGGAGGCTGAGGCAGAGGAATGGCTTGAACTAGGGAGGTGGAGGTTGCAGTGAGCCGAGATTGCACCACTGCATTTCAGCCTGGGTGACAGAGTAAGACACTGTCTAAAAAAAAAAAAAAAAAAAGAATCTACACAAGTAATGAAAAATTTCAATAATGTAATTATGGATGAGAGCAATGTGTCATCTTTGCTGCTCACCATAAAGGCAACAGAGGCTGAGAGGACATCAAATCAAAGAACACGTCCACTATGTTGGTCTGGGAAATCTACATATGTGATTTGAAAAGCAACTGAACAAGGTCTCATAGACAGTTTCTTTGTTATGGCTGTTGTACTTTTCAGTAAAGTCTAGCAAATGTAGAGAAAAGTGCCCAAATTCTAGGTACACAGTCCAGAGCCAGAGTTAATGGTGGAATCTTTCGAACTTGCAAAGAAAAGATAGTTCTCACGCACATAAACATTCTACAGTGCTAACTTTTTCATGTAAAACTATTTTATGAATCAACTACAGTACCTAAAGCTGCTGAGGAAAGCGGAGAGGGAGACAGAGAGAGAGAGAGAAAGAGAGAGAGCATGGAGACCAATATGACATGGATATTTATTAGACATTCAAAAGAAAATAACAATAAAAATTGTGACACTTACTGAACACTTAACAGACACCACTTCCTTATTGAGACTTAGATATACTATCTTATTTAATACTAAGTATACTCATCCAATAGATATCATTATTGCCATTTTATAAAAGAGGAAACCAAATTACTAATGTTCACTAACTAGCCCATACTCACACCGTGAGTGACAGAGCTGAGATTAAAATTCAGTTTGTATTCCAAAGTTCTGGCTCTTAATCACTATTTTCGATTAACAAATTGAATTGAAAAGACACTGTCAGAATTCACTGCTATCTAATGAGACATTTTTTTCCTACCAGTGCAGAGATTTAGTTTATGATTCATTACCAGAAAAAAAAAAAATTTACAATCTACTAATATATTAGATCTCATAAATACAACACACCAAAAAAAGCTACATAACCAAGATAAATATTTGAACTTAACAAAATTCAACATTCACTCTCTCTGAGAAGTATTTAAAAATTGTTAATATGATATTAAGAAAACAGATCTGATATCATAGTTCAATTATACCCATTAAAATTGGCCACAGGGATGCTCACCCTCTACCCTATTATTTATTACTGGTCTGAAAATTCTGACCAATGTTGTAACACAAAGGTTAGAAATTAGAGGTTTAATTTTTTAAATAAGAGAAAAATACATATATAATTGTTCGCAATGGAAACTATTTGTTCTCCAGAAAACCCTGGAGAATTAACTGAAAACCTATTAGTATTCACAAGATAGTTCAATAAGAAGATTGGATGTAAGATAAACATACAAAAATCAATAGCTTTCCTGTAGATCAGTGATAACCAGCTAGCAGATATAATTGAAAATATTGGAAAAACTCAATGGGTTGTGTTTTTTAATCATTATCTCTTGTAGAAGTCAACAATCCTTTTTGGAGATGGGTTCTTTTTAGCGTTGTTTTTTTTTTATTTTCGTCACCAGGAATTTGAGTATCGCCAGGTACCAGGCTGGAGTACAGAGGCGCAATCTCGGCTCACTGCAACCTCTGCTTCCCAGGTTCAAGCAATTCTCCGACTCAGCCTCCCTAGTAGCTGGGACTACAGGCATGCGCCACCGCACCCAGCTAATTTTTGTATTTTAGTACAGACGGGGTTTCACCATGTTGGTCAGGATGGTCTCGATCTCTTGATCTGGTGATCCGCCCGCCTTGGCCTCCCAGAGTGCTGGGATTACAGGCATGCGCCACTGCACCTGGCCTATTTTTAGTATATTTAGTTTTTAAAGTTGCAATAATGGTTACGATTTTTATATGGTAAGATATTCTCTTCAGTAAAAGATTTTATGTTTCTCTATAAGAAATATCTAACAATGCTTTTTAAAAGTTTTAGTACAATTGCTGAAATTACAGTGCAGGATTTTTGTTATATGCAGTAACCATTTAAAATTTTTGAAATAGTTGTAGCTACAACATTTTGTAAAAGAGAATCCCAGAATCATGTAGGAAGGCCAGAATAAATGAGGTACTTGGGCTTATTTTAGTTAAGTACGCTAACCATTTTTTGTCCTATGGAAGAAAACTTCCAAAAGTAAGATCATTTGAGACCATTCAGTGGTTGATTCCAAATCTTTTAAAAATGCTTTTCATTCCTGCAAAGATAATGTTTTCATTTTCCATCAACATGAGTTTATTTTTTTCCTTCCAAAAATAACCACTCTTACTGTGTTTTACTGTATCAGTGCTAATTTTAAACTCTAGGATACAAACAGAGAAGCAGTTCTAAAAGAAAGGATTTGAAAAGGAAACCTGAATATTCAAATATTACTTTCAACTGTAATGCTTTGCTGGCTCCTCCTTAAAGAACACATTAATGAAATCTCAATCTCTCCCATTAGTTAATTAGTACCTTTGCACCTTAAGGACTGGAAACATTACATTGTTAATTATCTACAAGTCCGCTCTCAAAAACCAGCGGCTGCTTATGTCTTCTTTTTCTTATGCATAGGTTTACACAACCCCTAAAGAAATAAACAAGCCTATCAGGCATTCTTCTCTAAGCACAGGCTAAATATTACCAAATGGAGTGCCCTAACAGCTAAAGGTGAATTCAGTCAACTAGCGCCCTTGTATTGATCTCTTATTTCACCCAACACTTTTCTTCTAATCCTCTCCATAATTACATGAACTGCTAAAGCTTTCCTGAAGCTGTCAATTCCTCTTGCATCTATTTTCAAATGGCCAGTGGAGAAGCAGTCTGGGCACTAGATCAAGCTGTCAATGTTCCCCACTTGGGCTACTGACAGTCCTCTTGAAGCCTCCTGGCACCTCTGTCAAGGGCCTCCTAGGGTTCTTCAAAACTCTTCTCCCTTGGAAGAGAGCGAGGAGGGTAAAGGAGCCAGAAAGGTATTGATCCATTCTTTTAACATGCTAATTTGCCTGGGGCTGCTTCAGCCATTGCCAAGCTGGGCACTTCAAAAGGAAACTGTTTTTCAAAGTGGAGATGTCTTTTTCAAACACTTAAATCTGAAAACAAATGAATCTAAGCCTCAAGTTCACAGTGCAAAGCAAGAGGGGTTGGACAAACACAAACAGGATAGCTAACATTTAAAAAGATGTCCTAAAATTAATTGAAGAATACTGACTGAGAAATTTGAAAGTCTGAAATGTATTTTAAATGTCTAAAGCCTGTGAATGCATCATAACCAATTAGGATGTAACCCTATTGTTACATTAATCTATGGGAGAAAAATTAAGGCTGATATAATTAAACTGATGTAAAACATTAATAACATTGATATTGATGAATACTTGGATCTCTCCATAAGTGATGAAAATGGAAAATAAAACTGATTGTTCATTTAATTGCACCTCTAACTGGCAACACATCATGAGGCTAGACAAGAAAAAGGAGGGGTTGGGGAATTGCCACATCATAAAAGTATCTTTGTTTACTGCCTTTGTTATCAGTTTATTATTTCATCAGTAAAACATACAGTAGAGATAAGACTACAAGACATAATTAAGGGGCGAAAGATTGCAAAGTATTACCATATTCAGAGTTTGTAAAATTAATTCATGAAAAGCAAGGATTTGCTCGTAGTTTTCAGGTTCAGGTATTTCTGGGGATCTATTGTTAGTTGTGAATGGTTATTACAGGAAGAAGTCACATAAAAGAGACGGCTGCAATCCTAATGAAGAATCCACTGTGGAAAGCAATAGCTGGGAAACGTGAAGTCTTAAATCCGGGAAGTTCTTAAGGACAAAAGCCCAAAAGAAAAAGCATTCCTAACTGAGCCGAGTCTTAACTGATCATGAGGTTGGCCCATATTTACCTGCCATGGTATTATGGGAGAAAATCAGTATTCTGTTAACCTCTGACCCCTGGGATCTGAGACAGACAAAGGCCCAATCTGGAGCCCTGGGAGAACATAGCCAAATGTCAAACAGCAGGGAAGCGATTGTTACAGAAACATTTGGCTTGGGCACAGGCGGCTTCACTGGGGCAAACTGCTATTCACAGAAACAAGCCATGAAGAGATAACGCCATAAAATATGAACAAAATGGAACCTTTTTCGTCTTGCTTCTAAATTGTTAGCTTTATGGGACTCCATGCTGAACAGTATGAAAAAAAATCCAATTTGCTTTGAAGCGCATTAGTCTGTCTAACATCCTAATTATTGTTTACATTGCCATTTGCCTTCTATTAAGAATTGAATAATTACCCAGCACTTCATAGTTTAAAAATACAAGCAAACAGGATTATCTGGGTAATTAAGAAACTGTACCGCAGCTTTGTACTGGTGCGGAAAATATCTGTACACGGAAGGGAAATGATAATTATCAATCAACTTACTTCAAATGGTATTTCAAAGATTTTGAGCAATTTGAGATCTGTAACTTATTAAGCAGAGGTTAGCAAGATCACCTTTGAGAAGTGTGGGTCTGTGGAAATCCATCCCGAGAAACAAGAGCCAGATAAGCAGCTGAATTTTCTCATCCGCTAATGCCACCAGAGAACACACCATGTACAGAGCATTCTGCTGCTCTTTAATCCCAATAATCCATCCCAAATGGACTTTGAACAGCATCATCAAACTTTGTCAGACCATGTGGAGCAAAACCAAAGCTCTTTCCACGTTTAGATGTTGTTTTAACTGACCTTGCCTCCACTTAATTACACAGCAACGTCTAGCTACGCCCGTTTTCTGCCCTGTGAAATTAGTTTGAACTCAAGTCTAATTGAACTTCAAAAACATTTCATGCAAAGTCCTCTTCTTCTAGTTTATAGAATGCATATATGATCATGGCCTTTCAGAAAGTAGTGCTGGTTTCAACCAGAGTTAAGTTGGTTGGGTAAAATATGGAGTACACTTGCTATCCCATTCTAGAAGGAATAAAACAAAGGTTAAAAATTAAGTAAATCTGGAGGCACTGGAGGGTGTGGGGGAGGGGTAGACAGGAACAAAAGACAATATTCAACCAAAAGTGAATCCACAAATATAATAAGGCACAGAATTATAGCCGATACACATTTTAAAGGATTTTATCTGGTGACATAAGTAAAAATAAGAAATTTTAATTGCGATTCTAGGCATGAAGATTGATGTATTCGTTCATGGGTGAAGAAGCAGATGAAAATCCCAATGGTGATTTATACATCATAAACTTTCAATACCTACTTATTGATAGCATGAATGGATTCCAGCCCATTAGTGACCTAAAGCCGTTTTTCAGAACTTCCTGAGATCTGACGATTCTTTTTCAAAGAATTGTATCTTCTTACTTTACAATTTTTTAAAGCCCTTTGTTGGGACACTTCTGAACATTCCTAGTGTAATCTGAATAGTGCCATCCCTCCCACCTCAAAGAACAGCAAGATTCCAGCTGAAGCTGTCACTAAACAGACAAGCCGAGGGATTCACCAAGGCTGGGTTCCTTTTCCAAAGGTCAAAATGAAATGAGCAGCAGGGACTTGGGTTGTTTCGCATGGGGCAAAGGGGCTGGAGAGTGACAATCAGTCACACTGGGGGCAGAGGGTGCATAAAAACAGCCCTGTGCAAATTGTCACCTCTTTGCCTCTCACCCCCAATCTCTGGAAGCATTCAAATCAAAACTGAATTAATTTGCATGGTGTCTAAATCATTGGGTTCTGCATAAACAGAAGGAGATCTTGGCTGGAGTTTCCAAAGGAAGCCCTCGTTGCCTTTGTGAAAGGGGGAAATGGGCGTGCTGTTTTGCATGAGGGCGAATACAGAATATGCAAATGAAGAATCTGCTGCCTGGAACTGCAGGGCTGGGCAGACAGCTGACGACCTGCATTCACCCAGAAAAGGCTGGGGTCCCCAAAGGGAGTTGTAAGCAGTACCAACATGTGTGTTTCCCAGGAAAAAGAAATAGACCCTGAATATTCATAAAATGTCCATTTAATTATGGGATTCTTAATTACCCTCCAGGACACGGAACCAAGCGATCTCACCTGTTCTCCCCAAAACAACTCAGAGATACCAGCTGTAATGGGATACAGGGAGAAAGGTTTTACGCCTTAAGTGAAAAAGATAGTCTCTCAGGGTCCCGGGGACAGCTGAGGCCTTCTTTAATCATTCCTTCTCACAAGCACAATAAAACTCAAGGGAGCACTGAGCCATGTTATTGGACACAGATAACCAGTTTTTAAAAAGCCAAGAGCTATAAATTGCTGCCTAATTTTATAGAAATATCTAAAGGATTGAGTAAATGTCATTCTTCTAAACTACCTAAGTCTTTTTCAGAGCTTTCTTATTTCATTTTCATTTTAAAACCTCTCCATGACCTGCGCAAGTGCAGACTGTGTTACCTTCCAAAGAAACTCAAAGGTGATGGACCAGGTGCCGTGGTTCTCAACCTTTCTGGTCTCAGAACATCCTCACACTCTGAAAACTTATCGAGAATATTTTCGTTTATGTGAGTTATAACTACTAATATTTATCAGTATAAATTGAAACTGAAAAGATTTTTAAATTACTTTGCGTTCATTGAAAAAAACAATAACTCATTACATATATACACAAATAGTTTAATTAAAAAAAAAAAAAAGAGCACTGTTGTCCAAAACAAAACTTACTGAAAAAAGTGACATTGATTTGCGACTTTTTTTTTCATATTTCTTGCATAGCTGGTTTAATAGAGGACAAGAGTACAGTAGTCTCCTCATACCCGTGATTCGGCTTTCTGTGCTTTGAACTACCAAAGGTATAGTACAGTAAGATATTTTTGAGAAAGAGACAGAAAAAAGATAGAGACCGTATGCAAATAGTTTAAAAAATATAGTGTTATAATTGTTCTGTTTTATTATTGTTGTTGGCATTCTCTCACTATGCTTAATTTATAACTTAAACTTTAGCACAGGTATGTATGAATAGGAGGAAACATATGTTTAAGGGTTTGGTGATATCTGAGCTTTCAGGCATCTACTGAGAGTCTTGGAACAAATCCCCCAAAGTTAAAGGGGACCACTGTATTTGCTTCTGTATTCAGTTTAACAACATTATCATACATCATAATGTTAGCTTTTGGAAAACTCCACTGTGCACTCATACAAAAAATTGGAAGAAAATGGCAAATAACATCTTAGTGTTATTAAGAAAATTTTGACCTTGCAGACCACATGAAAGGGTCTTGGGGGACATAGCTGGACCACATTTTGAGAACCACAGTGACTTGGGGCACAGAGGACTGGATCAATGTAAACAAGACCAGCCATTTGGTAGCATCCCTTCACTCTACCCTGTATTTGTCACCACTGTCTCCTCAAAAAATCAAAACCAACCATACAAAAAACTCTACTCTGGAAACTAAATGAAATGCTTTCTTTGTGGATCAAACAGCCCATAGTGTCACCATATTTCTATCTAACAACAGTAAAAACAAGAATAACAATTTTAACTTCTAAGTGTTTAATGATTCCAGGCACTGTGCCAAGCCCTTTATACATTCACACATATATGTGTGTCATATATAATAACACACTATTGTCACCAATTTGCAAATGTGAACTTGAGGTTAGGAAAGCTAAGTTAGTGTCTACAATTGCACTTCTGGTTAAGTGGCTCAACTCCAACGGGAGTTCTTGGCCATTCTGTGCTAACTGTATGTTAACTTCGTGTGCTGCAGAGAATTTTGAAGGGTCAGATGTAAAAGGTCCTTTAAAAAGGACCCAATTGGGCAGAAATAATGAGCAAGGAACTCGTTAATACATTAGTCACATGCAAATATTTTAATATATCATGTTGACTACATTAAATGTAACTCCACCAAATAATTGTTCTATACGAAACAGGCCACTGTTTCTTACACATCCATTCATTCATTCACTCATTCATTCAATGGACATTTAATGAAACCTCGTGTGTTCCATACTCATCACTGATGTTACTGCTTTGGTTATGCCTAATGTACCCCTCACTGACATTTTCATAAGGAAGTTCTACTAAATTCATATGTCCAAGATAAAGGTATAAAAATAACAGAGCAAGGTTAATCATCCAATTTTTTAAACAAAAATATACATGTATGATTACAAATTAAACTGTTAGTTTAAAAATATCCCCAGGCAATACTGAGACAACCTACCAACAAGGAAAAGATTAAAGTATGGTGTATTTATACTACGGAATATTAATCTTCAATGAAGGAGAATTAAGAAAAGCTATATTCTCTAATATAGAGTGATATCTATGACAGTCAAGCCTCATAGAAACAGGATGACAATTACAAGGATGATTCCATCTATTATTTTTAAAATATATGTATATGGCTCTATCTGAGTTGCCTGCCAAATTGTGAAACATGGTAACATGTAAAATGTTGGAATAAGATTTTGAAAACTGTGTGTGTGTGTGTGTGTGTGTATGTCTGTGTGTCTGTGTATCTGTGTATGTATGAGTGTCTGTGTGTGTGTGTGTGTGTGTGTGTGTGTGTGTGAAGGGAGTAGAAGACTTATAATTTTTACTTAATGTAACTCTATACTAGAAATTTATCTGACAAGCATGCGGTACTTTGGTAATGTTAAATTTACCAATTGTCCTCCTCCCCCAATTTAAGTAGTAAAATTCAGTTATGTGAAAGTCAAACTTATATCATGACCACCTCTGCTTTGCACAGCGGTAACTGAAAAACCACTTAATAAAGCTTTTTCCTAGAGGCTCAAGTCTTAACAGAATAATTATGTCTTAATTCACTTCTGAAAGGTCCAAGAAGCTCAGTTAGACTAAAATAAGTCATCAAATCTTGAATACCATATTCAAAAATCCCTAACTGAGATAATTCCTATGTGATGCTTTGGTGAACCCCAAATAGAGACTATTGCATGATTCACACTCACAAAGGCAGCCTGGTCACACAAAGAAGAAAAAATAAAAAGAATAACAGAAAAAGGACAATAATTAAATGCTGCTCTTCTTATAGATAAAGAATTACATTTTTCAATGATCACAGCTATGCTTCAAAGCTGGAGATAAAAGCGGCCTGTGTTCAAGCAATTGATTCTTAATGACACGATTCAAAGGCAGAAGAAAAATTTCAAAAGTGCAAAGGATATGAAGCCGCATCTCTGTGAACCAGAATTTAAATACTTCCTTTCCATTACTTCTTTCGCCTAAGCTCCTTCTATTGTATATTTGAAAAACTAATCATTTTTTGACATAGTCCTCTCCCTCTTTTCAGATCACAAGTTTGTTATTGTAAAACCATTGGAACATTTCTATCTTGTTCTTTCTTTCAGACGCTTTTAATATGATACCTTTTGCTGATATGAATACATTATAATATTGATAACCTCAAGATACAGCAAAATTGTATCGTTCAGCAAGGCTTGATTCTTACCTAGCTTAATTTTGTGACAGTTGTAATTATTTGGCCTTGAGTGACTCCAAAACAATGTTTTCTTTGCATTGGTATTATTTTTATATGTATGCTCTGAAAACTGCTGATTAATATTTCTTACAGAGAAAATCTGGAGCTCTCCTTTCATTTTTCAGCTTTTTAATCAGGCAAAAAATAAGCTAATAAAGAAGTTTTTAGGCCGGGTGTGGTGGCTCATACCTGTAATCCCAGCACTTTGGGAGGCTGAGGTAGGAGGGTCACTTGAGGCCAGAAGTTCAAGACCAGCCTAGGCAACATAGGGAGACCTCATCTCTTATATTAAAAAAAATAATAAAAATAAATTTGAATTTTAAAAACGGAATATTTTCCTCTCTTCCTTCTATTTAATATTTCTAAAGCAATGAAAACAGTCCTGTAAAACATCTGGAACATTTCTTCAGTAGGGGTGTATCTGCCCGGAAGGAGATGTCTGAAGTGGATTTTGTTTCCTTTCTCCAACAGTCTGATGTGTCCTGGAAGCTGGACTAACTGGAATCATTATATTACCCTCTGCATCCAATCACTAGGCAAGTTCAAAGGGCTGCTAATTCCTGGCATACATTCTCCTTAAGAAGATGAGTAAGTAGCTCACACACATTGTTGTTCTACTGAGGCCAAGCCAAATCATTTCAGAAAATGTTATTCAAGAGCAGAATGAACTTGCAGCTGCTTCAGAGGGCAAGCCCACCATCTCCCTGCCCTCATCCTTCCCCTCCATTAGCATGTACTGCTGGCGGTAGGAACTGCAAGAGGAAGTGTAGTTCTGTCCCCAAGGTCCTTTGACGACTTCAGTGGATGATCAGGGTTAGAGTCAAACAACAGCACACCCCAGGCCCCCACCCTCCCTGCCCATTTTTGCCCAAGGATCTTTTGTCAAACATTTAAGATCTTAATCAATCTTCGCTCTGACCTCCCAGACCCCAAGGAAGATGGATGAGGAAGGAGGTGACCTTTCACCTGTTCTTCTATTTGTCCGCCACAGTAGAACCATTGAAAAGACAATTGGGAAGGAACCTGCTGCCAAAGTTCTGACGACTTGCCCAGTTTTCCTTTATATTCTTTCTTAAGCTTTCTTTACACCCTCTTTCTTGTCCTACCCACAAGTCACTTTTCTCTTGTTCAAAGGAAAAGTTCTCTTTCCTACCAAGGCGGGGGAAAAATGACATCCTCCAAGAAATATTTTCAATACCAAGTGTAAAAATGTATATTGTTCTTTGTTAGGGCAAAGGAGAGAGATGCTTCCTATCCTTAGCCTTGATGTCAGAGCGGTCAGGGGATGGATTTCCCTTTTCCTCTTTCACCACAACACTATTAAAAGTCAACAGCTATGACCTTGGGAAGAGCACAGGGAGAAAAGAAATGCTAGTATTAAATTGCTGCATGATCTATAAGGTGACCTCTCCCAGTCTTACCATCCCAAGTCCTCATCACAAGTCTGTAAACTAAATGTAACTATTATCATCCCATTTTACGAATGAACAAACCAAGGCTCACATGCCTTAAGAAACATGTTCAAGGTCATCTAGCTAAATGACCAAAGTCATAAATCTTTCCTTGTCTCCATATTCTTTCCACTGTACCTGGGCGCTACTCTTGATGCCTGAGTTGATGTCAAAGTTAGGGCCAACCATTTTTATTACTCCAAGATTCCAAGACTTTTACAGTCTCCAGTGATCTTTTCAAAGTCTCACTCAACCTTGGAATCTTTTGTCATTCAAGTTTTTTCTTACCTAACTTCATCAGAAATTTTCACATGGCAATAATAGAAACAAGCAATCAAAGTGCAGGTCTTATGCAAAAAATGTCTTGAAAGAGTTAATCATTTTATTAGCAGAAAAAAAAACAAAACAAAAACAAAAGTAAAAGCAAAACAAAAACAAAAAACAAACTTGGTTGACATGCCTGAAAGCACTGAAGTTTCTCAAAAACGACTTAATCCACCTTCTTCTTCTGTTAAATATCTGGCCTCATAGGAACAGCTTGCTCGGAAGTGGGCTAGATCTGAAACACTGAATCTCTCTCCTTTGAGGAACCACATGATTAACTGGATCCCCAAAACTATTTCCATAAAGCAAACCAGAAAAATGTTCAATTGCCTTTATTTTCACTTTGCCCACCATCTTTTTAAAAATGTCAAGGAGTGTCACAATGTAGCAATGTATGAGTTACTGGGCTCTGTGACAACTGAAAATCAATGACATTAGATACACGTAGATGTACTAACACTAAAAGAGTGAACATTTTAGCAGGAAATGGAAGGCAACATATATATTTTTTAAACATATATAAGAATCTTGACATGTGAAGATGTGCAGGTCCTGTCTTACAAAATGGAAAAGGAAGAATAATTTACTCTAAAATGTGACAGGATGTCATTGCTCTGCTCATTTCACTGTTCCTGCTATGATCATTGTAATTTAGTTGCCAGTAACAATGCACTCACATATTTTCTTATATTAATGCCAGAATATACTTTGGGGTATCAATTTGGTACAGCTCATCTAGTAGTTGCTAAGTCAAGAGCAAACAAAATATTGAGGCATTAATGTTTATTTAAAAAAAAAAACCTTAAATTCCAACTTGTAAACTTATTAACTTTACACGTTTCCTTTTGTTGTTGTTGTTATTTTTAACTCTGGGTCGACAGAAAAGATAGCCACTCTTTGTTCTATTTACAATGAAATGAAAGAACATTCACTGCTAGTTACTCCTAGAACTAACTAGAGCCAAGCAGGAATGGCACCTCAGAAAAGCGTAAACTATGAAGAAAGTAATGCATAACTTTATGACACCAAATCACCAAAAAATGCAATTTTCTTCAGGTTATAACTGTGGATTTTCAGTCAATCAAGTGGATTGTCCCATAGTTAATTCCACCCTGTCATTAAGATGGTTGAAATGCCAGACAAATTGTTTGGCAGTCAGTGATTTCAGGCTCTTTAAACACCAAATCAGATGAACCATGTGGCAATGCTGTCTATAGCTCAACAATTACCTGGAGAAAAAGACTAATCTGATGGTTCCATAGATGAGACCAGAATTACATTCTAACTATTTAGTAGTAGCCATAACGGAACTGGCAGCCGCGGGCTATTGATAACTACTATTATAAAAACAAACACCAAGCAAGGCAAAAACTTGGAATAAAAGACTTTTTTAAGTCTTATTTCACGCATGACAAACAATCCGTATACATAGGAATTACTCTCATCTCTTACTCAAGTTTCTATAAAGCAAAGGACTTTATAAGCTCCCCAGTATTCTGACAGGAAGGGGTAAGAAGGTAACAGAAATTGCATACACTGAACCCTGGGTGAGAAAAAAAAAATCTGCTTAGTAATATGGTAAGTAGTAATTAACATGATGAAAAATACATAGATTTCTTCAAAAACTCGATAACTGGAATCAATAACAAATTGGGTCACAATTTACTATTGCTTCTGACCACAGATCAAATGAGAAGACTTGATTGCTTTATTATCACCTCCTCAGAGAAATAAAGAGGTCTTTCGTCAAGATTAATTTCATTTAGAGACCCCATCAATGGGTGTTCGGGGAACTAACAGAATGTACTTGAAACACTGTCACTCCACTTTGTTGGGCCACATCTCCACCCATCCACAAGGCAGAAAGAAAAAATGGACTTTCTTCACTCAATTTTAATCAGTGGGAGGGAATGGGAACAACTTAATCCTAATTTCACATTTAGATCATTCACTCACATATGCAGAAGACAAGAGATATTTACAATCTTTGTCATTTTACCAAGTCCATAGACAGGAAAACTGTGGCTCAAAAATATGTCCGCCCTCTTTAAGTAAGGATCAATCAAGGCTGTTTCTTCAGCTTGTTCATTTACATTTCAGAGGGCGCATCAAGCGGGTTCAGATCTAAGTGCCTGTTAGCAAATGTGTTTGGCTTTGTGCTGATTGCAGCAGCATCATTTATTTTGTCAGTATTAGAAACGTCTTAGCCTTGCCACCTGGAGCTATAGCACTTACTCATTAGACCCCTATGTCCCACCACATCCCACAGGGGCTGCTAATTACTGGCTTTACTCCATTTAGTCTCATCTCTGATTTAATTACTTGCACTAAGCCCCAGTGAAAAAACTACAATATGGCCCCTCTTACCTTGGCATTCTCCGCTCCGCTCCTCATGCCCAGCGTTGCATAGGCAGTTGCCAATGGGTACCAGCCATTCACCATCTGCCCCACAGTACATTTTTGGTACATCCTTCTCTTCTGAGTTGTTGACACAGGAGCCTCGAACTTCCACCAGGGAAGACGTATCGGCCCCTGTAATGGTGTCGGGAAACTGGGCCAGATTGCGGACTGTGAGTGGACACTTCTTATAGAACACACGGACTGATACCAGGGCGATGCAGGCCCCCACATCCTGAAAAGCCAGGTAAAACCCCTTTTTGCTCAACGGTCCTACATCCCGAATCTCGGTGTTCAGTTTCATGATTCTGTCGCCAATGTCCACTTGGGTGAAGCTCTCATCAGCAGCAATGGTGTCAATTTTGGCAAATTGGCTCTCTCTGATGAAACGCTCTTTGTCGTTGTCTGATTCATAGTAGTACAGATTAAACGTCTCCTTGCAAGTCCCCATGACACCCGGAAGACTATTGCAGTCCCTCAAGGTGAATTTAATCTCAATATATACCCTCTGAGCCCCTTCACGGGTGATCCAATCAGTTCGTAGCCAGTTATTCTGGCTGGGTTCCATCACGTTGCACACTTGATAGGTTCGGATTGGTGTATTTTTTTCATCCATGATACTCACTTCCTCCCACTGCAAAGATCCAAAGCAGATGTATCAACTACAAAGTTTCATCATGCAGTGATTTATCAATCCCATTTTATTCTCATAGGACACCTGATTATTTTTCTTTCAATAATGAAGCAAACTACTGAGCACCAATCATCACTAATAAAAGATCTTATGGGAGATAAGATAATATTTTACCGAGGAAGTGTTTTGTTTTTTTTAAATTGTTTCAATCTTTTGCCTGAAATCCAGAGGCAATGGTGGATTTACTGCTTGTGAGTTCTCAGCGGTTCCTTGTGGTGGTCCAACGACCTCAAATTCACCTATTACAACAGCTACAATTTCAAGTGGCAACAGTTCAAATTTACTCATAAATGAAAAACTAGTATGTGGATTGTTTCAACCACTGAGCAGAGACCTGCAAATTAAGGGCAGGAAGAGTAGAGCTTGCCAAAGGAAGACAATTATCAGTTAATTAGTAGTGCTCCTGTCAGAACTTTGCTCTATAATACCTTAAAAAAAAAAAAGGCAATTGATTTTTTTGGTACCCTCACTATTCTTTAAAGGGGAAAAGAAAATCCCACCATTCTGGTTTCAGTAATCCTAGGAAGACAGAGAGTAAATTTTAAGGTTGGATTTCTCAAATATGCTGTCATTTATTATAGGAGACAACTTTTCAAGAGTGTGTATTCAATTAAATTTGTACATGGTCTTATTGTTAAAACACAGACAAATAACAAAACTAGAAAGTATACATGTTTTGCTTCTAATTCTGCCAATGACATTAAAAACAAAATAGTAAGTGGTGTTTATAACTGAAGTCCCGATAAAATGAAAGGAGATGGCATAATTTTCTTTGCATTTTATTTCCTAACACGAAGAATCTAATGGTAGGACAACTTGAATTCAGCAGAATTCACTGTGATTAAAGTAATAGTTTCACTGTCATTATAGCTTTTAAAAATAATCTCAAAAGCAGCAAAACTTTTAGGGCTTCTACTAGGCTGGTAGGCAGCCTCAAATTTTTCATTAACATCTCCAGCAATGCATTGATATAGATCTGTTATAAATCAGCTTAAGTATCTAACAAACACATGAACATAATTAGAAGGAACAAAAGATAGTTTTAAAAATATTGTATTCTGTAATAGCTCCACTTAAAGCTCCATGCAGTCCAATGAAGTACATAGAATCATAATGTATCTTTCAACGGGGTTTCCCAACTGTGCACTGGAAAACTCTTAATGGATGGAAATGTTACTGTGTGGAGGTCCATAAGAAATAAAATTCTGTATCCTTTTCATCGGACACCATTATAAAAGTAGAAACTGGGAGGGGTAAGTGCCCTGTGGTGATGAAAATTTCTTTTTGTCTGGTAAGCAATAAGATCATCAGTAATTTGCTTATTTTAGGAAATTCATGTAAATCCAAAAATAGATTCCCATCTTCAAAAAAAACCTACTCAGCATGTTTCTCTTCTCAGAACAATGGGAATATGGAAAAACATATTTATCAATGAAAATGAAGGCACATAGGGTATCTCCACAGAGTTCATGGAGGATGATTCAGGTCTAATGTGAACTTTTCAGCTTGAACTTAATTGTCTAACCACATTGATCAATTCATAGGAACAGTGACAAATCCTCCCCTAGTTTTATATTTTATAATCAGCGTCAGCGATTCAATATACTCTTTTAAATGAATATTACCAAGAAAGTAGCTTTTAGTTACAATGATGTTATCAGGAGCCAACACTTTCCCTAATTCTGAAGTCTTGCTTAGTGTTCTTATAAGACACAAACAATGGATTGTCTCTGATTCTAATGCATATTTTCCTTGGTGGTATTGTCAAATCAAGTTTGTTTTTTTCTTTTCAAGCATACCAACAACAACAAATAAATGTCATTATCAAATCAAATTACTATCTCAAGTTAACAGTGAATAAAGGCATTAAATGTCCTAACTGCAAGCAGAGATTTTAGAATGATTAAGACTCAATATGGTTTTGCCCTCTGTTACAAAGAACTTTTTAAAGACAATCAATACATTCCTCATTGATAGATATCCAATTTATCCCTTTGCTTTAAGCCTGAAAAAGTCCTCTTCAATTGTAAAATCTAGAGATTAATTAAACGTTATAATTTGACACAATTTCTCAGTGGCTACTGTGTATTTTGCAGAGACTAATTCTTTTATACACACATAAAATTTCATTTATCTTACAATAATACTTAAAATGTTACATGCCTATATTTAAGGAAAAGGAAAAAAAACAAACAGAACAAAACTTGCTTCTATCCAGCCCATTAAAAGTAGTGGGTTGTATACAATCAGTTTTGCATAGTTTTAAATAGACTTCAAGACAACCAAAATAAGTTTTGTGTCTAGAAAAAGTGACCAAGTGCTCTTTCAGGAGCTCTGGAGAAGGAAAAAAAAAAAAAAAAAAAAAAAAAACATGTCTCCAGCATATTAAATTGCAATAAAAGTTTTCCAGAAACTAGATCGACTATAGACTGAACCCTAAAAGGTGTCACTCCATGCTTTCATATGGGTCACATGTATATTTAGTGAAACAAATTCAGGTTCAAAATTTTATTAGATATATGCTCTATTCAAGCTTAAAAGTAGCCAGTAAGAAAAATAAGGCTCATTAAATTTATTAATACAAGTACTGATACTTTCCATCCTCAAATTTAGCAGCAGTTCTAATGCATTTTAACTTATCAAGGAATACCCCTGGTACACGTAGCCTGGGAAAGCCTCGCCTGAATCAGTGACCTTTCCAGAGTATAGGATTAACAATGAGTCTGACTCTCACCAAGATAAAGCTGTACCTTTCTTCACATTCAAAGGATGAGGGCAATTGCCTGCAATCAGTGGTGAATACAGCCTGTCTACACTGCCAGAGGCCTGCCAATCACTCCTCCCTCCTTTAAAAAGATGGTTTTGAGGGCAGACTAGAATATTTCAGCAGAGAACAAACCAATGGCAGTCAAGTTCAGGCAGAAAAATAGAAAGACAGGGCAATCTGTTTTATTTCACGTGGATTACAAAACCTGCTTTGCAACAAGACAGCCTAAAATTCTCCATTTTCATGATTATTTTTTTCCTTAGTCTTAGTTCTGAAATATGTCCTTGATAACAGACTCTATGAATCATTATTTTAAAACTCTTCATTCTTTATTCAATGAACGGGTGTGGAGCCCATGCTACGTTCTAGCATTACAGTTTTTGCCTAGTAAAGACTTCTAATCTTTCACCCCCATTGCTTTTAATCAATTGACTGAGCCATAAACTATCAAGCCTGTGAAGGTAGGATGATTTGTTTACTTTTTAAAGGATTTGAGAGTTATTTTGATTTGGCAGAAGTGAGTTGCATGTTGTACTGTTTTCTTTCCAAAGCTGATTCATTCTGACTGATTATTTTAGGGGAGTAGGAGAATGTGGCTATTGACCTAGTAAGATGGAGGCAGTGAGGACGAGTGTTACAAACTCTACAAGAAATGAAATGATGCTTTTTTTCAAACCTTATAATCCAGCCTACTCAGTCCCCAAAGATTCAAGACCCCAGACACTTAAACGTTTCCTATGTAACACCATTAAAGCAAAAGCTTGGGATTTTTCTGAGACAATTTCACTTGACTGTCTCTCAGTGTGCAAGAAGAGAACAGCAGCTGACGTAGGAGTGTGAGAGCGAGGTACAGAGCCTTTCTGCAGTTCAGGCAGGTACAATTAGAAATGTCTTCTCTCTCCTATCTTTATTGATTCCTTTTTTTTCATCTGGAAGTAGGGCAATTGCTCTTAAATTAACCCTGTCGGGACTTCATGGCCATCACAGCGATAGGCATACATTCTAATTTGGTCTCTGGATCGTATTTCCTGTTGGTATTTTGGTTTTAAATAGGCATCTAAGTCTATGCCTCCACCAGTCTCCTAATTTTGAAACCCCTTTCTGCCCTTTCAGTTTCTAGTTCTTCCATGACAGAGCTATCCGAAGGGGAGTATAGGATTTCTCCAACAAAGCGTAATTCACTTCATAGGCCACAGCGGAAATCTGACCCCCTCACCACAATCAACAAGAATCAAGCCATTAGGACTCTCAGAAAGTTGCTAATCACTCTTTTTTTACCCTTTGGATCACAGAGCAACTCAGGACTTACCCCGCCTTCCAGAGGGCTTGCTATCCACCCAAGTTCTCCCTGAACAGATCTGGAATCCAATAATGTAACTGCAAAAAAAAAAAAAAAAAAAAAAAAAGAAAAGAAAAATAGATTAATTTCCAATTGCAAAAAGCCAATAACACAAAAACCATTTGCTTGAGCGTTTCCATATGTGCTGAGGGTGCGCATATCCAACACTGATCAAAACCTAAACTTGGACTCACTTACGTAAATAATCATTACTCATTTGATCTTCTCCCCCTCTTTAAATCTGCAGGTTCTTATTTATTTAACTTGCTTAGCATTTAAAATTCCATCCTAGGACTCAGTCGATTCATTTTTCTAAAAAGGATGAATAGAGAATCTCAAGTACAATTCAAAAAGATACATACATCTACGCACAGCAGTTACACTCCAGAGCAAAATCTGCATTCATCTCTGTCTGGTATCTACCAGAATTATTTGTTTTTGTAAGTTTCAGATGACCACATAACTCATCAGGGTGACAGAGCCACAAGTGAATTCTCTCTTCTATCAGAGACTGTCCTATCAAAAGGGTCAGGAAAAGGCTCTCTCCCTAACATTTTCCTCTTCACCGTCAAGTAAATAGTCCCTGAACACGGTATCCGCTGCTTTTTTAAGTATCAAAGTTTCAGAAAGGGGGAATACCAGATGTGTGGAATCAGAATGCAAATGCACTTAAAGTACTCACTCTTTCTCAAGATGTGTTGTGGGACAATCAGAGACTTGTCTTCCAGCCGTAGGAAATCACTGGCTTGAATTTTAGGTATGGAGTGCTGCCTAAAGGCTTGAGTGTGCTTGTGCTTACACCTAAGAGTGCGTCAAAGCTTGAGGGGAAGGGAGGACAGCCCACCCAGCTGCGGTACCCCGCTCCGGCTAGAAGAGCGCTAGGTACGGGGAACATTCAAAGGGACGCAGTGAATTCGAAACCCCTCTTTCCCACCGAGATCTGCAGTCCTGTGGGTCGAAAGGCCCACCTCAAAGGAACCACTGGGTTATTAATTTGATCAGCCAGGCTGGTTCTTCAGGTTGGGGGAGGGGTGGGAGTGGGAAGGCCTCATCCGTGCTCACGTGCACCCCAACTCTCAAGCTGCCCCCAGACCCCTGGATTCTGCCCACTTCCCCTCTCATTCGCCTCAAAGTCAATGGAGTTAAAAATCAGTCCCTTTACCCTGGTTTTCCCAGGAAGTCTGAATTCCTGGGGTCTGTTAATGATTTTAAAATGTAGAGGCTTCCCTGGGTCCCTCCCGCCTGGAGTTCCCGCCCCTGCCCCCGCACCCCCTCCCCAACCGCAACCATTCTCTCTTCTCTGTCCCTAGAGAAAAGCCCGCTACATCCATTTGGATTTATGTAAGGTGGATTAGGGACACAAAGGGAACAATAAGACCCAATTTACAAAAAAAGGGAGGGAGTAGAAAGGGAGGGTAAAAGGGAGAAAAGGAAACGTGATGGGAATAAAAAGCAACAAAATGAATTAATTTTTAAGGGGAAGGTGGGGGAGGGGAGGGGAACAGACATCCCCCTTCCCCTTCAACATTAGCCTAGGGCTCTCAGCGCCTTTTTGTCTTGGGCTCCCAAGTTTTTCTTCCAAAAGAAAAAGCAAAAAAAGGGTGAAAAAAGAAAGAAAACAGTCTCTGCATCTGGGCGAGAGAGGTCTCAGGGGACGTCCTAACAAGTGTGCGAAGTGGCCAGGAGAACGCGGGATCCACGATTCCGCTCAGGCGAATGAATAACCCTAGGGACCTTGGGGCGGCGGCGGCCGAGAGGGCACAAGAACCACCAGAAGCCACGTCGGAAGGAGAGGGGAGATCCAGAGGGAGAGAGAGCGCTCCTTTCCTCCCAAGCGATGTCTGTGGGCAGGTGCATAAATCTCTCGGAGCCTCCGTCTGGAGAGCTCTGAGTACTGGCTGCCCAGCCAAGGCTAAGTTGGTTTTTGGCTCCCTCCTTCGGAACAGAGAAAATGATAGATTGCACAGGGAGGGATGGACGGATGTCTGGAAAGATGGAGATTTGAATGAATGGATGGATGGATGGAGGAATGGATGGATGGACGGACGGATAGATGTATGGATGCGTTATGGATGGATGCATGGACGGACGGACGGATGGACGGAGAGACAGAAGGATGAATGGATGGATGGATAGATGCATGGACGGAAGGATGGACAGATGGATGCAGGGAGGGAGAAGAATGAGAGACGGATGTGAGACTAGATGCACACAGGCCGGAGCACGAGCGTATGCTGGAACACAGCACGAACACATTCAGGACACTTGCGCAGGGACATACAATCCTCCGCGTCCGCTTCCACGCAGGCATTCGAGCACCTACATACACGCAGTTGAACGCGTGTGCGCGCGCGCGCACGCACACACACACACACACACACATACACACACAGACATGCACACGCACACACAGAGACACACACACACACACGTCGCCTCTCCCTGGGTTCCTCACAAACTAAATGATCCCTCCCCCCCACCTCCAGATACAGACACACAGGCACATACAAACCTCCCAGCACGTCCGAAGCCATGCACAGAAAATTGAGCACCTAGCTGGATCCCGTCGATTCCGCACGCTAGCTCTAAACAGTGTGCAATTCTGGGGCGAAAAGCAAAAACTCGACTGTGTTCAACTTGCCCGCGGGTTCCCCAAGTCTGCGGGGTGAAGAGCTCGGGCCCCTCAGGCCCGCAATCGCACCCTCGGGGCGCTGGGCTTGGAGAGGAGAAAGGTGTCTGACGCCGGGTGCTAGAAATCAGGTCACTGGCGTCTGACCAGCCGCGCCACCACCGCCCCGCTGCGGAGCAGGCCCCGCAGCCGGGTCCCGATAAGCGCAGGGCTCGGAAAACTTTGCAGAAACCAGGGCTCGAAAGGCTTTCGCTAGAACCCGAGAGGACCAAGCCCTCTCACTGTGCTCCAGGCTGCGTTTCCTCCCGCCCCGGGCTGGCTCGGGTAGGACGCGGTTCTCGTAATTTTTTTTTTTTAATCTTGGCATTGGCTTCCGTGCATCCCCTCGGGGCGCCTCGAGCGGGCCTCGCTGGCGGATGCTGATAAACTTTGGCCTTTCGTTACAAACTTGGACAGACCAGCCGCGTGCACGGGTCACCGCCTCGGGACAGGCCGCCCGGCAGTTCCCCGCTGCCCCTTCGCTGATCCCCCAGTCCCGGCACCCTTTTCCCGAATCAGGACGCACCGCTCACGCCGGGTGCCCCCCGCAGCAGCCGGCCCTGCGCTCCTGAGGACCCCTCACCCGCGATGGCCCCTCGCTGTCCCCGACCACAGAAAGGCCGTCCCGCTCTTACCTTCATTCGCGGGGTACACCCTGGAACCGGTGACAGCGTCGCAAATCCCGAAGAGACACGAAAAGAGGGCGAAATAGAAAATCCCAGCCATGGTTCGCCGGTGCCAACGCTGCTCCTGCCGCTTCTCTCCCAGTGGAATAAATGCTGAAGTTAGGAGAGCGGCGGGCTGAAGACATTGCCAAGGGGGCGGGCCCGACCGGTGACGTGAGCCCGCCAGTCCGGGGCCCGAGGCCAATGGCGGCGCATACGGGGCGGCCGAGGCCCCGCCTCCACCGCGCAGGCTCCACCCCCTCCGGGCTCCGCGGGGCGCGCGGTCTCCCGGGGCTCGAGGGGACGAGCGCGGCTCTATCCCCGCCCCCGCCCGCCGGAGGGAGCCGGCGGGATCCCCGACGTCACCTCGAAGGTCGAGCCCCCGGAAGGTGGAGGGAGCTTCGAAAGGCTCTGAATGGACCGAGGGGAGCCCGGGAAGAGGTCGGCAACCCTTTCTCCCACCACGGGCGGTTTGAGATGGAGGAAAACGCTCTTTTATTGAAATAAAAGAAGTCTCTAAGTTGACCTGTCCCTCTGCGGTTGCTTCCTGAGGAGGGTCGACGTGTCTGAGTCCCGCGCACCCGGGCCGAGCTGCACACGCGCGCCCGCCACCGCCACCCTCTGCCACCTTGCCCTGTTTCGTCTTTATGGCGCTTCCGCTCCGAAACGCTTTTTAGGGCGAGTTTTGTGGCTGGATGACTCGTTTCTTCCCCGGCTTCCCAGGTGCCTGGAGAGCGGGGACCTACTCGGTCCCCAGCGTCCAGCCCGCAGCAGCGTCCGTCGCTGTCTCCAGAGACTGAACCAAGGACTTTCTGGCAACAAGGAAGTTCCCGCTGGCCCCGTGCCCGTGAGCACCTCGCGGACCTCGCCCGGGGCCGAGGACGCCCCGAGACGGCCTTGGGCTGCGGGGAACCAGCTGCGGGTTCCCGGGGTCCGGGGGTGTCGGGGAGTCCCTGAGACCCGACCTAGCCTGTCCGGGAGCGGCGGGGGTGGAAGCGAAAAGCGTCAGTGTGGGCGCGGGGACCCGCAGCTGCCAGACCGCGCACACGGGGACCGGGACCTGCCCGGAGCGGCTGCTGCGACTCTCCGCTCCGCCCTGGCTGGGACGGCCCTCCCGGCCCCGGGAGACGACGGCGAGCGGCAGGGCCCGCAGAGCCCCGCGCGGCTGCTCCCGGCCCGGGGGCGTCGGCACCGTCGGGCTGCGGTCTGTTCCCCGACGCCCGAGTCGTGGACGCGGCCACCTAAGCGCGGTCCCGCGACGGCAGCGCAGCCGGTGTCCCGGGGACAGGTCCCCAACGCCACTGGGTGCATTTCCCCGGACGGTGGCGAGTACCCTGATTCCTAGCGATGAGGCCTCCCTTCCTCTTCCCAGGTCCCCCCTCCTCTAACTCCCTCCAGGGCAGGTCTGGGTTTTCCTAGGGAGCCTGGGTCCCCGCGGCCGCCCCGCCGCGGGGAGGTGGAGGCGCCTCTCCAGTCCGGGCCGCGGCTCATCGTGAGCCAACCGCGCCACCTGCCGGCCAGACGCGGGAATGCGCGGCCCCGGAGGAAGGGCGAGCGGACAAAGACCGCAACCCCCATCCGCAACCCGCATCCGCAACCCCGCAGAGAGGCGGTGCGTGAGGCTGGGCGAGCTTTTCAGCCACCGCCAAGTCTCGTGCACGAAGGCTGCTCCTACTGTGCGGCTGCGGGCAGCGCTCGAGAGGTCCCGGAGTCTGTCGTGACTCTCGCCTGCTGGATTTCAAAAGATGGGGTCGGAAAACGTTTCAAGGAGAAACTCCTAGCAAACCTTCCAGGGGTTGCTCGAGTGGCTGCTCTCGGAAAAGCGGATCCTAAATAAAGCGGAAGGGGTGTAGGGCGGCGTGGAGGAGAGGGCAGGTCTCGAGTCACTGCTGCGGTTTCAGTCAATGGGCTCCGCAGCGGATGGTGTTTTCCCCCTTGGCTGGAGAGCTGCACTGGGTTCTCACGCAAACTCAGACCCGAGCTAATGACAGGAGCAACTTTTACTTTTCCTAAGACGAACGTGCTTGCCGAGGCGTTGGGCGGCGGCTGTGTGCGTTGTCGGCCCAGAGGAACAGCTTGTGCGAGACGCTGGGCATTTCGGTTTCTAGATACAAGATTTGCTTAAATGTCACCGTCCATAGAAGTGGCTTTCAGTTATGTAGCTACTGATTGCACAAAAGGAAAAAGGAAAAAAAATATGCACTCGGGGGATATATATATGTGTGTGAGTGCATACATTATTTAAAATAACTGCACTCACCCTCTTTAAGAAATGCATTTTTATGTTCTTTCATGTGTCTTTCTGAGTTTTACAGAAAAGGAAGACGAATATTGGTCCCTATCATTTGGCACACAGATTCAAAAGAGAAAAGAGCAATCCGAATTCTTTTTTAAACCTTTTTAAACAATAGATGCTGGTTGCCTCTCTGCAGGAGCTTGAGTGTTGCATGTATCTGTGGCTGAAATGGGAAACTGAGTGCCTGCATTGGTATAAACAGTAAAATTTCTAAAACGTACCATTTTTTTTTTAACCCAGGATACGCACATTGAATATTAAACAAAGTCTTTCCAGACACAGCTGCCTGAAAGCAAGGCATCATTTGCTAGAGTACATTCACTGACTTTCCCTTTTTTCTTCCTATGTTTTAGTTCAGGCCCCAGAGCAGCCCGATAATCAGGAGAACCAAGAAGCAGGAAATGCTAACTTGAAAAAACTGAACTATAACTTCCTCTTTAAATCATTTCTGGGCTGCAGATCAGAAATGAGCTGCTGAAAACTCCTCTGTCCATTGTGACTACCTAGAGAAAAAATGTTCTAACCTAGAAGATGTGATTCCTTGAAGAATAAGGCAAAATTTTCAAAATGATGGTGGCCTTTGTCCATCATCAAAGCAGAAAACCCCCCGCATTATGGGAAAACATCCTGGATTTTTCCAATGTTGGAGATTGTCTACAACACATCAGTGGAGTCATAAGAATACAATGGAATATCATACTTTTAAAAAGTACCTAAAATCACGTAATTTTAAAATAAGATTGCTTTCCTCCTGAGTAAAACAAGTGTCTTACTATTGCAAAAATTTGGGGTTATTTTGAATCCACTAAGAAACATGTCAAAACATACCTGCTTACATGCTTAATGAAAATAGCAATTGAATAATCCGAAAACAATGATATACTTTTTTTTTTGATACAGTTCCTGTCACAAACATTTGAGCTACGAAGTACCTTGTAAATGCTGAATTGAGATGAGGTTGAATTCCAAAGGTGTTTTTAATCTGTAAAAGACATTTGTAAACAGCATCAAGCATCCCAGGGTTTCTACCTCTACGTGGAGGGCCAGTTACACCAAAGTAATGAGAAAGGAGCCTTTGACCTGTAGATAAATAAGCAGAGATAAGGAGGGTATGTGAAAGACTGGAGAGAGGGAGAGAATAAGAAGATGAATCCACTCTGCTTCCTTCTAGGCATTCTGATCGACTTTTTGTGACTAAAATGGAACCTGATCATAGTGCTCCAATGACTCCCTGAGTTCTCTTTTAGAAAACCAAAACTTTCAATTCAGACAACCCTGCTTTGATGCTTTAGCCAGGCTTTTTCTAGCTCTGTGCCTTTAGGTTACTCGACCTGTCAGAGATATGGTTTTCTCATGTATAAACTGTAGATAGTTAACATTGTATGATTCTTCTAAATACTGAATGCATGTTGTAGAGCTCCTGGTATAGTACCTGGCTTGTGGTAGCCAGCTCTTATTACTCTGCTTTATTTTTATGAGACAGGGTCTCACTCGGGTTACCCAGGCTGGATTGTAGTGGCGTGATCATGGCTCACCACAGCCTGACTCTCTCCAGCCTCAGGTGATACTCTGACCTCACCCTCCTGGATACCTAGAACTACAGACATGTGCCACCACTCCCAGCTGATTTTTTGTATTTGTAGTAGAGATGGGGTTTCACCATGTTGCCCAGGCTGGTCTCAAACTCAGGCTCAAGCAATCCTCCTGCCTCATCTTCCCAAAGTGCTGGAATTATAGGCATCAGCCACCATGCCTAGCTATTATTTCTCTTAAATAATATTTAATTAATAAGTATTCACATTTTGAAATGAGAAGTCATTTGCTTAGCTTGAATTATTCCTTCCACAAGCAAAGCAAGCGCTGTAATTTACCTTTCATGCTCCGTGAGAAAAGGATGCTTTATTTTATCAACTTCTAGAGTAGGGAAGGGAAATAAATTCTCAATTCTTCCCTTCTTTTAATGTTGATTTATGACAGCTGACATCCAACTCTTATATTCCTAGGTGATTCCGCTGGATTTGAACCTAGAGGCTATACTTGTCTTCAAATAGAATAGTGTCAAAAATAAGTGAAAGAAGGTGTGAGGAATCCAAATTCCCACAACCAGGTGATAATAAATAACCAAAGCTCCACCTAATGAAATTCCCACCTTTGTTAGAAAATGCTTCTACCATCAGCTACCCCATTTTAAATATACCAATTTGACACAACAATTGGTGGGCTTCCTGAAGCCCCCAGGAAACCCAATTGGAGAGTTCATCCTTTGATGTCCAGGCTTTGATGCTGTTTCTTATGCAAATAAGAAGCAGGACACTTATGAGCCCTTTACAGCTGCGTGGGAAAAAATGGCTGCAGAGCTCAGGTCTTCACGGATCAGGAGGATGTGACAGCAAGACAAAGCAAGAAGCCTTTTTTTAAAAAAAATTATTTTTCTGTAAGTTGTTGGGGTACAGGTAGTATTTGGCTACATGAGTAAGTTCTTTAGTGGAGATCTGTGAGATCGTGGTGCATCCATCAACCAAGCAGTGTGTGCTGCACCGTATTTTTTGTTTTTTATCCCTAGTTCCCCTCCCATCTTCCCCACAAGTCCCCAAAGTCCATTGTATTATTCTTATGCCTTTGTATCCTCATAGCTTAGCTCCCACATATCAGTGAGAACATGTTGTTTGGTGTTCCATTCCTGAGTTACTTCACTTAGAATAATAGTCTTGGCAGGGACTGGTGGCTCATGCCTGTAATCCCAGCACTTTGGCAGACTGAGGCGGATGGATCATGAGTTCAGGAGTTCGAAACCAGCCTGAACAACACGGTAAAACCCTGTCTGTACTAAAAATGCAAAAATTAGCTGGGCGTGGTGGCGTGTGCCTGTAATCCCATCTACTCATTAGGCTGAGGCAGGAGAATCATTTGAACTGGGGAGGCAGAGTTTGCGGTGAGCTGAGATCGCGCCACTGCACTTCAGCCTTGATGACAGAGCGTGACTCCATCTCAAAAAAAAAAAAAAAAAAAAAAAAAAAAAAAAAAGAAAAATAATCTCTTTTGAATCACTGAGGTAAAGAGGGGCAGTCAGGAAGGTTGCAACTCTCAAGGGAGAAGGACTTTTCTGGAACTTCATTTGGCACCGTCCGTAAATTTTATTTGGTTATAACAATCATTTCTTCAATGTTTACTATGTACCAAATAGTAGCTCATGTGGAAGACATCAAAGATTTCTTCCTAGTTATGACCATAATACCTAGTTATCACCACACAGGGCTGTGGGAGCCAGAAACCATCGGGGGCCTTTCCACCTCCGGAGGCGGAGAGAGGGAGATGGCATGTGCCAAGATGCCCAGTTCAGTTCTGCAGCAACTAGGTCCCTTGCAGGAACATTTTGCAGAGACAATGTGTCCTTCTGGAGGAGAAATTAGAGGAGAAAATTTGCATCTCCTTTTGTCTGCAGTGGGAAAATGAGTTAAACATCAGAACAATTTTATGTTTTAGGCATGAAAGCCATTCCCCCAAAAAAGTGTGAAGTGCTTTTTACTTGAAACCTTTCAATATAACACCTCTGAACTGAGGTTCACTCATTCTAACTCAAAATGCCAACATAAAGCTGCAAGCCCCAGATATTAAATATTTTAGCTATTAAACATTTTAATATTTAATAGCCATGTTACCTGATGGTTATCCAAAGAGCTTTGGAATTATAGTTGTCTTATGATGAAAAACTAATAAGATATATGTAATATACATGTAAATAAAATAAAGCTGGCACCATTTTTTTAGCCACTTTTTTTGTTGTTTGTTTGTTTTTGAGACAGAGTCTTACTGTGTCACCCACGCTGACTGGAGTGTAGTAGTGTGATCTTGACTTACTGCAACCTCTACCTCCAGCGCTCAAGCGATCCTCCCATCTCAGCCTCCTGAGTAATTGGGACTACAAGCACATGCCACCATGCTCAGCTAATTTTTAATTTTTTTTTTTGTAAAGAGGGGGTCTCACTATGTTGCCCAAGCTACTCTTCAGCTCCTGGTCTCAAGCAATCTTCCTGCCTCAGCCTCCCAAACTGTTGGGATTACAGGCATGAGCCACCAGCCATTTTAGCCACTCTTAAGAGAGAAATAATTGTCCAATCAGAGCACCAATTTATAGAGGTATTGCAATAGTGTTCTGAAAAATAATGTGCAATTACAATAAAATGTTGTAAGAAAGAAAATGATATGACTATAAATATAATTTATGATTTACTACATAATGAGAATCTAAGTTTGGAAACCTAACTTTTTCTTCCCCAATCATAATCTAAAACATTTACAAAACACCTATGTTCCAAACATGTATTTTATAATTTCAAAAGATCTCTGAGCATTCTAAAGATGTCTAAAATGACACATAATGCATTTCTTTATGTACAGTACAAATCCTTTAAATGCTTGCTTAGATAATAGAATAAGTGTGCTTATAAAGAATAAGTTACTTTTGAAATCATATCTATAGCTGATTTCTTTAATCTAATCATTTATTCCAGTTAGTAAATAAAAGCCTTTTCCCTGCTAAAGATTATGCCTTTTGACCATTTATTCAAATCACTTAAAGAGGGAATTCAGTTAAAACTCTAAGAAACATAGTATAGGCTTTTTCCTAAATTACATAGTACTTGGCTACATTGTAAATTAGTGAAACCTTATTAAAATCAGTTGAACATAAACTCCTGAAATATGGAAATACCAAAGTGACATTTATAAATGTGGTTTGGCTAAAACTGACATTTTTGGGGGACTTTCTGGACATATTACATTTAAAAACAATGAAGAATTTAGCTAAAATAAGTGCTAACTCAGAAGTCTACAGACAAAGATATGTCATACAACTTTACAACGTAAAGTGATACGTGGAATCACTTTCTGTTCGACCTTGACTCTCTCTGCACAAAGAAACTGGCTTTATTCAGGCAAACAATGTGTTATTTGAAGTAAGAAGGTAAAAGAAATTCAGTTAGTAATGGATCATTTGACTCAAACTGACATTTAAAGTATCTCAGTTCAACCATTCGTTTTTCTTCATAGTCAACTCTGTATATGTCTGCACCACAGATTTTTCTTTTGCAGAAGGAGTTAAAAATAAGACATTATAGAGAATGATATTTCCACCCCATTGATTATTTAAGTTTGTGGCTCTATATAAATGTAGCTTTTTAAGAAAGAACACACTTAGCTATCTCTGGCTGAATTGCAGGTTATGTTGTCCCAGTTTAGTATAAATCTGTCTGTGATATAAAATATTTGTACATTATAAATATTACAGGATTTATCTCCAGAAATGTAATGCTTCTCTTTGACATTCAAGATTAACATGTATGGAACTACCCTTTACATCTCTATCACCTTTCTCTCTTGCAGCTCTGAATTAAAACAAATTGGAACTGAAACATACACAGGTGATTATGAGAGAGATTCCAACATACATTAAGAGTAAGGTCCCATTGCTGCAACTTCAACCTGCCTATTTATATTACATTAGACACCTATCAGAGGTAATTGAACATCGGCAGGAAATTAATCAAGTCTGTACCATTAAATGGTCAGTTTGCTGCAGCTCAGGAAAGCTGGGCCCCATTTCCTCTGTGCCTCATTATGTTCTCATCTGAAACTTGCATAGTTTTCATTCAAATTGTTGCAATTTAAGGTACTTTGATAAATGCCTGGTTGTGTCCATATTATTTAGCAGGTCATCCTGGGTAGGATACTGAGTGAAATAAATTTGCACTGCAGAAATCACTGCACAGATAGAAATCACAGTGAACTGCAAAAGTAGTGAGAATATTCAGGGTGCTTTGGGTCTTCTTACCTCTAGCTTTCTTTAGCAATACACTTCTTCTGGCACTTTACAATATGTGTATCTATGTGTTATAGATAGCCATCTATTTATAAATTAGGGTACTTGTTTTAAAAACCTGACTTAGATTAAGAATAAGATTAGCCAGCTTTAAAGCTTTTATATATAAATACTTCACGTGGTTAACAATCACCGTGGGTTAGCTCTGAGTCTGGAAGAGACTGTGATTCAGAACCTTCCTATTGCTGTATTCTGCCTTAATCTGCTCAGTTCTTGGCTTTTTCCATGTCCACCTACACATCACTGTCCATTTCCCTGCAACCTTTTTGCTGTCAGCCAAGTGACAGCCTTGGATAGAATCTTTGTGTGCTAAGACCTCCTGAGGCCCAGCACCACACACATTTAGATGGAAAAAGAAGGGGGTGGCAGAAACACAACGGATTCTTCCAAAGCTGGGGGTGGGAGACTATCAGTTGGAGGGTTTTGGTGCACAGCTCCTTCAGAAACTGCTTTCTCAAACACACACAAAAATGCAAACACATATACCAGCCCCCCACATCGGCAGCCTAGCACCAATGTGATGTAAAATCGTCCTGGAAGACAAGCATTCCAAGACTTGTTGAGGCAAAGAATAAAGCACCCTTGCTGTACTTTAACAGGGGCTGGAGCCCAGGAATAGTCCTAGTTTCTTTCCTAATGTAAGTGATCAGATGTGTCTAGTTTCCTTTTTCTTGGATTGACTGACTCTTAGCTGACCTGTAAGTACTAACATCTCTTCCTAAAATTACTTGGGAACATTTGTTTTTGCTAATTGGAGAGAAGCTGGAGGAATGTTCTGCTTATTACTTTGCACAGATTTCGCCCTGTGTAATTTAATGTCTTAATATTGGAGGGAGGTTGCATCTTATAATAGGGAGCCACACTTTTAAGACCTTTCTATTTGTAATGGTTCATTACTTCCCTGAAAAGTCAGATAGGTCATTAATACAAATTAGGTTTTGATCTCTAGAAAAAGACCCTGAATTGAGACATAGGCCTTATTCTAATTACTTTCTTTTCTGTTGGTACCATCTGCATTCTGATTATACAGTCTCTTAAATTTGACTTCATATTCCTGATCAGCTAAAGTCACAACATGTTCCAAGTTTTCACTAAAACCACAAGCAACCTGATATGCTCTAAAAATAAAGAGATTAATTTCATCTTTTCACTAGAAATAGTCTATTTGCTTCTGTCTCAATTAAGGCACATGTATTTAATATGTTTTAAGATAATAATATACTAAAGTGAATTTTTACATTAGGCATACTTAAATTTTACTTGTGTTTCTATTTCTGTGTTCCCTTTATTAGAGGTAAAAAGGTATCACAGTAAAAATTGCGAATGATATAAATTTGAATATTATGATTTATCTACCTATATAAATTGTCTGTTTTGCATCTGTCTTTTGCAACAGTTGAGTTTCTTATCTAGCAAAGCAAAAGGCAAGCAGCAGTAGTTATTCAGGAGCAAGAGTATAACCAATATACCTGAGCAAATAACTTTATAACCCTGGAGCTTATTTGGCATGTTAACACAGATGCTTGGCAAATCCATGGGGAATGTTTGGCAAATGTTTGATTCACCAATGCCTTAAACTTGTTAAGTATAAAGCTAATAATTACCAAGAAAATAATTTCGTGATTTCTTTTTTCTGAACACGGCTAAATCTCTAAAAACAGTGCTTCTTTTTAGTACTTAGTATAAAAATAGAAAAAGTCTAAGAAATGCAAAGAAGGTTGGGAAATTATGTGCACACATACACGACTGAAGTGTTGCAAAGATAGTAAAGCTTTTAACGTTTAAAATTAAAGCCATATTATTGATTATTCTCAGTTTACATAGATTCTTCTTCAAAGATAATTTACCTATTTATAATTCTGCAATATGTTTTGCTGTTCGTATTCTGATAAAACACATGCATAATTTAAATCTAATATCATTTGGAGTTCAACTTTTTTGACGGTTGATTAATTTTCCAAATGATGAAATTGTTGAGAATAAATGAAATAGTACTCAGAATTATTATTTTAAAGCTCTGGAAACTGAATAAATTATACTTGGTTATGGATACATATAGGCTTTTAGCTAGTTGTCTTCTTTAGTAAGATAATGCCAAGAATAATATTGGTTTTTAGAATTCAATTTGGGTTGGTTTGGTGTATTTCAATACAAAGTGTACCCAGAGATTATCTGTACAAATATCACACACGTGCACACATGGGCACAAACTCAAACCCATAACTACTCTTTGTAAGCCACAGAGTTTCATTATTTCCAAAGAATATGCCTGCTAAGTAATTCTTATTAGCTTCTAACTCATAATAAAGGCAATTTATATGAAGGTGGGGGAAGGATGTTGGTTATTAAAGAAAAAATAGACTTCTTAAAAGTCAGCACCTGTATAAAATTGCCCCTTTAAGCCTCAAGATAAGTTATTAATCTTTTTAAAACTCGTATTATTAAATTTCTCTTTGATTCTTTCTTTACTGTGGAATACATGTATTTTTTTCTATATGTGTTCTGTGTATTTCATTTGGGAAATAATAACCATAAAAATAAGTTTCAGAATGTATACGGTATAGAGGGATATTTCCCTATATATGTTTTCATAAATGATTTGGCTGTAACTAATCCATGAAATAAAATTAAAGTAGCTGATGGTGAAAGATTTCCTAAAACTTTGGGAGGTTTACTTCTTTTCTGTGCTCATACATAATTTGCATTGACTTTATGGGACCCATTCATTATAGCCATTGAATAAACAAATGTAAATTTTCACAAAGTTGCTTGCTTGCTGCCACATGAAAATGAATGGCCTTGTGTTGTATCATACTGGACCAATATACCCACTTCTGTAAATAGAGTGTCTCATTACATTTCCCATTGTCTCTGCAGTCAACTTTTGATTTCAGGAGCTCAAGGACTATCTTCCAAAGCTGCAGACATTTGCTGCTTCTTCGAGCTGGTTATTTGCCCCCAACAAAGAGAGGGAAGGTATTAAAACCCCAAACAAATACAAATAGCTTAGCCGAATGTTAGCAACTGTGCTTAAAAGTTTGATGGTTTTGAATAGCCAATTGGGGGTTAAAATGAGGTTTAGAGAAGCTAGCACTTTCCCATTTTTACCTTTGTTCTTATTTTCTCCAGCAATCAAAGATAATTTAGAATTGGCTGACCTTTAAAAATATTGTCAGAATTAAGCATTACCTAACAATTGACTTCTTCTTGGATATGGCATAGAAGACTCACATACAGATGCAATATTAGTGGTTTTGACCATTTGAGAGCAGCCTTGATTGCCCATAGCATGTGATTTGTAACTTTATTGAGACTTACATTTGACTTATGTTCTTTAAGGCCAAAATAGGAGAGGGAGTCATTTGGAAGACCCTCAGTGACCATTTGAATTTAGCTCATCTCAGCTCTCATGGTCTCTGCTTCTCATATCCCACACAGTAATTCTCTTTACTTTTATTACATCCTAGGAGGAAAATGTATGTTTACGTGAGAGCTTCAGTTTCTTCATCTGTAAAATGGGGCTAACAATAGTGACTACCTCAGGATTGTTATAAGAACGAAGTGAGACACTCTATATAAAGCCATAAACAGAGTGCTTGACACAAAATGATTGTTTGCTGTTCATATTTTTGCACCTTAATTTGTGGTTCAACGGGTGAAGTCAAGGGCAATTTCAATAATCGTTTTTTAAAAACTTGAACCATACATTTTTATTATTTAATATAATTGAAGGATTTTTAAGAGTCTCACAAGTACTTTTCTACCAAAGATTACTATTTCCATTTGTCATTAGTCTTTTTTCTTTGTTCTTTTATTATAAATTGACAATTGGTAATAATTGTATATATTTATGGGGTACAAAGTGATGTTATGACTTATGAATACAATGTGGAATCACTAAGTTAAGTTAATTAACATATCTATCACCTCAACTACTTACCATTTTTTGGGGACGTTTGAAATTTACTCTGGTAGTAATTTTGAAATGTACAATACATTATTATTAACTCTATTAACCGTGCCATGCAATTGACTAAAAAAGAAAACACCACATATTCTTCCTGAGATTTTGTGTCCTTTCTCACACATTTTTATTTTTTATTTTTTTATACAGAGTCTTGCTCTGTTGCCCAGGCTGGAGTGCAGTGGCACAATCTTGGCTCACTGCAACCTCCAACTCCCAGGTTCAAGTGATTCCCCTGCCTGAATCTCTGGAGTAGCTGGGATTACAGTCATGCACTGCCATGCCCTGCTGAGTTTTGTATTTTTAGTAGAGATGGAGTTTCACCATGTTGGCCAGGGTGGTCTCGAACTCCTGGCCTCAAGTGATCCACCTGCCTTAGCCTCCCAAAGTGCTGGTATTGTAGGTGTGATCCACCGTGACTGGCCTCAACGTGTTTTCTTATTCTGCCTACCCCAGACTCTGTAATCATGATGCTACTCTTTGCTTCTGTGAATTTGTTTCAGATTCCACACGTAAGTGAAAATATTCAATATTTGTCTTTCTGTGCCTGGCTTATTTCACTTGGCATAACATTCTCCAATTCTATTTGCATTGTTGCAAATGACAGAATTTCCTTCTTTTTAAGGGGTGAATAGTATTTCATTGTGAATACATGCCAAATTTTCCTTTTTTAAAAAGTTTACATGTGTATATTATACATGATGGAGAAAGAGACTCTATGTATGTGTAAGTTTGCGTGCATACATGTGCATGAACATATAGGCAAGGACTAGGGGAGAGAGAGAGAGAGAGAGAGAGAGAGCAGAGAGAGGATGAATGAATGAATGCATTTGTGAATGAACGTGGAAAAGCCGGCTCTACACTAGGAAATAAAAAACGGTCATCTCGGCCTGGTGCAGTGGCTCATGCCTGTAATCCCAGGACTTTGGGAGGCCGAGGCAGGAGGATCACAAAGTCAGGAGTTTGAGACCAGCCTGACCAACATGGTGAAACCCAGCCTCAACTGAAAATACAAAAATTAGCTGGGCATGGTGGTATGCACCTGTAATCCCAGCTACTCAGGAGGCTGAGGCAGGAGACTCACTTGAACCCGGGAGGGGGAGGCTGCAGTGAGCCACGATCGCACCATTGCACTCCAGCTTGGGCAACAGAGTGAGACTCCATCTGAGGGATGCCAGACTTGTCCCAGAGCCAATCCCAGGAGCCTCAACAGCTCTGCACCTGTGCTGTACATGCTACATTTTCTGTATCCATTCATCTGTTGACGGACAGGTTGATTCCATAACTCGGCTATCGTGAACAGTGTTGCAGTGAAGACAGGAGTGCAGACATACTGATTTCAAACGTTTTGGATAAATATCCAGAAGTGGGATTTCTGGATCACTTGGTAATTCTAATTGTAGTTTATTGAGGCACTTCCATACGGGTTTCTACAATGGCTATACTAATTTATATTCCCACCAATGGTGTAAGTAGGTTCCCTTTTTTCCACATTGTTATTAGTCTTATCAGAGATGGCTGCACTGTTAGTCATAGGGAATCGTCTCCTTCCCATGCACTGTATCTTGCAGAGATTAATTTGTTCTTATATTTAGATATTTTATGTTAGTTTTCACCTGTTGCAGAATGCGTGTGTATATATGTGCATGTGTGCAAGCTGTCTCTTTGCTTGGCTATCAGTGTGAGCCACAGCTTCTTTTCCACATTTGAAATTTACATTGAAATACAGACATCAGTCAAAATTGCTCTCTTCCAAACAAAGACAATACAATCTTAATTAACAGAAAGTGTGCTGTGCTTAAAATGTAACAAAGTGGAACACGGAAATCAAAGAAGTTAGCTCAGGGTACTACAAAAACATGTTAAATAATGAAAGGAATATCACATTAGAAGGCAAGAGCCCTAAATTCTGTATTGTTTGTTGTTAGACAAGTAGATGCATCTCTTTAAGCCTTAAATTCTAATCTAGATCATCTTGATGGTCCCTTTCAACTCTAATAAAATAACGTAATCTTAGTTCTCCTTGGGGAAGAATCAAGGTTCATATTCAATCATTTCAAGGCAATTTTCTACTATTTATAAACAAAGTAAAAATCGAACCAGGTCATATGCAACTTGATGTTTTTGTCTGTAAATCCCTGATTTTCTGTAAAAATGCTGTAAGGAGAATAGCTGAATCCTATTTTACATTTTATATAAAAAGTTCTGTTTTTCAAAATTATTTGTTTAAAAACTCAAAGCTATTAAAAAACACAAAATGCTCTGTGTATTTAACTTTTATTATAATGTTAACCTTTATTATGTTTATGAATGCAAGCTATGGATTCATAACTCTCACAGCCAGAGGGTCTTCATAAATAAAACAACCCACTTAGATCTGCATGTTTCAGATAGCAAGGCAATAAGCAAACCAACAGATGGATGCATTTTTAATTTGTTAATCTATTGCTATTTTTTGGTAAGAAAATTCTCTTGCAGGTTGTAACAAAATCTTTCATTGGATGGAAAAAGAAGTACAATCTCAGAATCACATGTTTTCTAAGAGAATTATATATTTCAGTACCTTGATAACCTATTCAGATTTTGTATAGTGATAAATTAAACTAAATGATTGGTGTAAAAACAAATCAAGCAAAATAATTTAAGGTTATTGTAAATTTGAGAGATGAATAAAATTGCCATCAGTATCTAGTTTCTTTTATGTTTTAACTGAGTTAAGTAATCCAGTATGATCCAATTCAATTCAAGGCTGTTTTGAAATGTTGTGAGAAAAGAATCTACAATATTATGCTTCACTTTTTAATTTGTATTATACTGACAAATAACTTTTGGAAAATATGCTTTTTGCTTTGGAAAAACTGCTATAAAAGTGAGAAGATAATATTTATCAAAAGAAGCCAGATGCAAAACTGTGAAAGGCTTTCAGAGATTACATTGGGTAGTTCCCAATATTAAATAAGTATCTCTTTCTAAAAAGAAAAAAATAGTCTATCAGATTATCTCTTCATATGCACAGAGTAAAGGGAATGGATAAATGAAGTAATTATTTTGATAATCCAGGCACTTAAAACTTTTCTCTGAAATATCCACATGATTGATATGATAATTTTGACTGAATTAGTCAAATTGCTCTTTCACAGTTTGCCTTCTCATTACATGAGTAGATACAATCTAAGTGTGGCGGTAACATTTATAAATGCAGAACACTAAACGCATAGCTTACAGTACCTTTCAAGATTCAACCAATTATATATAATCACTTACCTTATGGCAACACAGGTAGTCACAATTTATCATCGTCTTCTTCAAAAGCACACACTTAGGACTTTTCCTCTGGGACTCTGTAGCATTGCCAGAGAAAACACTTCAATGTATGACACTCACCATTCTAACCACACAATTATTGCCAACTACTATGGCATATACATATATGAAGCAGGTAACAGTGCAAACATTGAGAAAATAATTAAATGAATAATGATTTTCATAATTAGCCCATTTAACAAAATGTGTTAATGTCAAAATAGTATATGCTTCTGCAGAAGCTACAAAAACGGCATCAGTCCTAACTTGTAAGTTTAATGGGTTGTTTCTATAACAAATCTGATAACAATTTACTTAAAATTTTTATTTAATATGACTACATTTTTACATTTTTGTTAAGATGGAAATACAGAGTAGAGGGGAGAAACAGCTACACAAAGGCTCCAAATGATCTATTAATGTTTGTAAACTCAGGTGTAAGAAACTGAAAATGCCTCCTTGAATCTGGTTTCATTATCTTGATGAACATTATGTATACAAAACTAGAATTACCTTTTGTCTCCAGAAAATGAAGGGGAAACAGATTTGTTGATCATGGCCAGAGAAAGATGCTTTAATATTAATATCAAATGAGAGAAGGCAGAAGACCTACATAACTTAATTTTTCTTCTTTTTCACTGAGATGAAGAAATGGACTGTCAAACTGAAAAGAGACAGGAAGGGAAAAAGACTGAAAATGGAAGCAGTCAATAATCGGATACTATGGTAGATGCCAGGCTATGGTGTTGACTAAAACAGAAACAATTTCTCCAGGAGGAAAGGAAAAAAAGAAAATAAAGAGCAACCTTAAATGATTATAAATCTCCGAGTACAATCTAACTCTCTCTCAAGAAAATAAGGCAACTTACATGTACAATTGTGGAATCATGGTTGATGGTCTTTAAAACACACTGAGAATGAAAGAGATATGAAAACATTGGCCAGTAACAAATGGCGTTTTGGTATTTGAAAAGCGAAAAGACTGGACTACAGAAACCACAAACTGGTAAGATTAATGATTAACTCTGGGATAATGTCCTTACAATACTAACAGATTATTAAACAGACAGCTTGGCAACATGTAGAGAAGGAAGAGGTAATTATTAGACATCAGAATTTTTTTTTTTTTTTTTCAGACAGAGTCTCACTCTGTTACCCAGGCTGGAGTGCAGTAGCACAATCTTGGCTCACTGCAACTTCCGTCTGTCTGGTTCAAGTGATTCTCCTGCCTCAGGCTCCTGAGCAGCTGGCATTACAAGCACATGCCACCATGCCAGGCAAATTTTTGTATTTTTAGTAGAGATGGGGTTTTACCATGTTGGCAAGGCCCGTCTTGAACTCCTGACCTCAAGTGATCTGCCCACCTCGGCCTCCCAAAGTGCTGGGATTACAGGCGTGAGCCACTGCGCCCTACCTGGCATCAGAACTGTTATCCTAAATTCAACTCATACATTGGTACAAAAAAAATTTCTGGCACATAGTAGGTCAATAAAGAGTTGTTCACTGCTATTATTTTCTGGTGGAATAATTTGATCAGATAACATTGTCATCTATCTTGATTTTAGAAAGAGAGTTATCAAAGTCTTTCATATCTTAATGGGCAAGATGGTTCTGTCTAGTTCAACACACTTATTAGTGACTAAGAGGACATCAAAAGCAAGTTTATCATATGTTTGGTACACAACTAAGAATAGCTAATTCACTGAGTAAGAACCAGACTTAAAATTCTCTTCATGCATTAGAAAAGTAGAATAAATCATTGCCCCAAGGCAAAATTTTACTGAGATACACATAAAGTCCTGGGTTTATATTTTTACAAGGTCAGTTATATAAGTCCACGATACAGAAGTTATGGCTTTACATCAGTTGATGTGGGAAAAGATGTGTTAAGTGTAGCGGATGAAAAGCTCAATGCGTTTCAACAACAGGATAGAGAAGAGGATAAATCAAATGCAGTTTTAGCCTCACTAACCCAAACCCTAGTGTCCAGATGGAAAGGGGATGGTCCACTGCAGCACCACAACTGTGTCCGGGGCTCTACTTCCTGAGTCCACATCCTTTACAGGGACATTGATAAATGACAGAAATCTGGGGGAGGGCAACAAGAATGAACAAGAATGGTTGAGCCTCGAGGCCCTGTCTTAGTAGAAACTGTAGAGGGGCCTGGCTAATGTTTAACAGAGAAAAGCAAAGCTTGCAGACCATGACGGCAGTCCCCAAGTAAAGGGAGAGTCGTCATCTGGAAGGGGAGCACCCTCGCTCAATTTTGTTCCAAGGACAGAACTAAAAGCAGCAGGTAGCTTTTTAAAAAACATTATTGGTTTATATATTTATTTTTTGAGACAGGGTCTCACTGTGTTGTCCAAGCTGGTCTTGAAGGGATTCTACTGCTTCTGGGAGAGCGGAGACTATAGGCATGTACCACCACACCCAGCAAGCAGGTAACTTTATCAAAACAGCAGATTTCTTGTCAATATAAGGAAAAAATGTCTTCGAATTCGAGTTTTTCTGTATCTGCTGTTCTGTTAAGTAGTGGCCCCCAAGTCTGGTTAACCATCTATCAGCACCATTGTATGAGAGAATTACTGTGTTGATAGGAAAATTGAATTTTGTAACCTCTAAGAGTCTTCATGAAATGATGGCTGAAAACAAGCAAATTGTGAGGCAATCTGGAAAAAATGAGCTGTGGAAACTCTGCAGAGGATGACAGCTATTGAAAATGTCTATGTGGATTAAGAAGGTTGTTCTGATCAGAGGAGAGATTCAGAAGAGGAATTCATTATCTAGGACAGTGTTGCCTGTAAAAATATAAAGTGTAATGTATATGTAAGCCACATCTGTAAGCTTGAACATTTTCCTATCCATATTTAAAAAGCAAAAAGAACTAGGAGAAATTAATAATGTATTTTACTTTACCCCATATATCTGAAATATTCCCCCTGTAACATAGATTTGAAATTAACTAAGTTATTAATGAGATATTTTACATTTTTTTATATTAAGTCTTTGAGGACCTTTGTTTTTACCACTCTTACAGGACATCTGAATTCACGCTAATCCTATTTTGAGTGCTCAGTAACCACATGTGGTAAGTGGCTACCATTTTGGACAGCAAAGATGAGAAAAAAAAAGTCTCCAAGCATGGCTAGCTAAAATAAAAGGGTTATTAGCGAAATCAAGGCTGAACTGTACAGGTTAGCAAGAAATTCTGGAGACATGGCCAACATAAAGAGGGTAACTGTGGAATGTTTTCATTTTGGCAGCCTGAAGAGTAATAAGTGCCATGAATACAGGTGGAGTTTGACCAAACCAAGCAGAGAATCCAATTGAGGCTGAACTGCACCTGCCCCACTCCTGGTTGCTCTGGCAACCAGACTCCCTCCCCATGCTAATGACATTATAATGAGAACATCCACATGCAAATGAATTAAGCAGTAATTACAGGCAGATCCTCACTTTTCTACTAGCTCAGCTTAAGAGGGTGGTGGTTTAGAGAGGACTTGGGGAGAGTCTGATACTGCACAGGGGAGATTGGGAAAGGAAAGAATTTGAGTTACAAAATAAAATGGTTATCTGGAACATATATAACAGGCAATAAAGTCATGTGGTTACATAGTCACATGGGTACATCCATGGCTTTTCTTGCTCTTACCATTACTCAGGGGAGAGAAACCACCCAGGGGGAAAAGGGGAAAGAACAGAGGGACAACAGCAGCTCTATAGGAAAGGCAGGGGTTTTTGGAGAAATGCCCTCTTCCATTCCCTCATTTCAAAAGAAATTACTTATGGCTTGCTCTACCTTCCAGCTTATCCATGGGGAGCTAAAGTGAAAAACATCGAAACTCTGGGAAAAGATAAAAAGTAGAAAGAAAGCTTGTCTTTTATTCTTGGTTCTAATTTTTTCTTAATTGCTTTTTGCCGTTTTCCCCAAGTTGATCAGAGCCACGTTGTAATTAATGATGAACACATTGAATACTGAACTTCAGAAACTTGATAACCCTGGCCACATGGAGACCTTTATCGATGTGGGAATAGGGTGTATACTTAGGTTTTGCATCTTGTAGGAATTTTTAGGGTTCTAGAATCATCCTGGGTCTCTCATTAAGTGTGTGTGTGTGTGTGTGTGTGTGTGTGTGTGTGTGTGTGTGTGTTATTTTACATAAAGAAAAAATGGTTAATGATATGATCAGAAAATATTCAGATAAAACAATTAGACATGCATTGAGGGGAACATCACGTTGGTCAGCATATCAATAGAAATGATAACATTATTTACACTATATATCAATATATGGCCTTTACTTCTGGCATTCAAATTGTTGAAGCGAGGACATGGTGGGTCCTCTGGTGCAAAATTCCAGATTTCCCTGGGTCTTCCAGTAGGAGTTGTGATCAATTGTGTTAGCAACACAGGAGCCAAAAACCTGAATATTATCTCTGTGAAGGGGATCAAGGGACAGCTGAATAGACTTCTTGCTGCTGGTGTGGGTGACATGGTGATGGCCACAGTCAAGGCAAATTGGAGCTCAGAAAAAAAGTACATCCACAGTGGTTATTTGACAACAAAAGTCATGCCAGAGAAATGATGGCGTGTTTCTTTATTCTGAAGATAATGCAGGGGTCACAGTAAACAATAAAGGTGAGATGAAAGGTTCTGCCATTACAGGACCAGTAGTAGCAAAAAAGTGTGTAGACTTGTGGTCCTGGATTGTATCCAGTACTAGCAGCATTGCGTGATTCTCCAGTATATTTGTAAAAAAACGAAAACAAAAACAAACAAAAATAAACTTTAAGCCCATTAAAAAGTATTTGTTCCCAAAACAAACAAACCAAAAATATATGGCCTTTAAACGTGCATTCATAAAAGAAATGATAACAGCCGAATTACCTAGTGCTTACGAAAGACCAGGGACTATTGTAAGTTGCACAGCAACCCTGTGAGATAAGCATCATTGTCAGCCCATTCTGCAGACAGGGAAACAAGGCAACTTGTCCAGGTTCCTAAGTGGCAGATCCAATAACTGAATCCAGTTAGCTGGGCTCCAGAATCCACAGATGTGTAGCATAAGATATCAAGGATAGATCTTTCAACAAGATAAACCAATCTTTGTTAATGGTTCACTAATAAACTATTATGTTATCTAGTAGAACTAGATACATACTAGAACTACCAATACAGTATTGTAAAATTAGTTATTATGACTACTACATTTAGAACAAAAAATGGAACAAGTAGGCCAGTTTGCCTGGAATGGAAGGTTCACTTAGGACATAAGAGGAAGGTGTTGAAAAGGACACAACTGTCTAGGAATCCTAAATAAGAGGGACTCTAGAAGGATGCCACTGAAAGTTTTTGACGTGAGGAAAACAGTATTTGAGGACATGTAATTTAACAGTAGAGCACAAATACAGGGGAAAAAAGAGATAAGCTACTGGGATCAGTTATATTTTTTACCCAGGGATGTGCCCACAACAAAGAATAATCTGGCCCCAAGTGTCATAGATGTCCAGGCTGAAATCATGTCTGAATCCTTTTGCCACTGAAACTTTCCCTTATCTTGGCTGGGTGTGGTGGCTCACGCCTGTAATCCCGGCCCTTTGGGAGGCTGAGGCAGGTGGATCACTTGAGGTCAGGAGTTCGAGACCAGCCTGGCCAACATGGTGAAATACTACCATGTAATAATGGTAGTAGTGGAATGAAAATAATAGATGAACAGAAACTTTCAAGGCAAAAACCTAAATGAAACTCTGGATATTGACTAGGGTGGGAGAATTGGGGAAATGGAAAATAACAATTTAAGATTAAATCTCCAGTTTTCTACCAAAGTGATGAGGTGACAGATAAAGGGAAGTTTCTTTTTTTCTTTTCTTCTTTCTTTCTTTCTTTTTTTTTTTTTTTTTTTTTTTTGAGACAGAGCTTCACTCTGTTGCCCAGGCTGGAGTGCAGTGGTGTGATTCACGCAAGCTCCACCTTCCGGGTTAAAGCGATTCTCCTGCGTCAGTCTCTGGAGTAGCTGGGATTACAGGCAAGTGCCACCATGTCCAAATAATTTTTGTATTTTTTTTAGTAGAGACTGGCTTTCACCATGTTGGCCAGGATGGTCTCGAACTCCTGACCTTAAAATTTACCTGCCTCAGCCTCTCCCAGAGTGCTAGGATTATAGGGGTAAGCCACTGTGCCTGGCCTATTCTTTTCTTTTCTTT
>NW_022436950.1:18020445-18034091 GCF_009761245.1 Sapajus apella | reverse complement strand
TTCTTTCTTTCTTTCTTTCTTTCTTTCTTTCTTTCTTTCTTTCTATTCTTTTCTTTCTTCCTTCCTTCCTTCCTTCCTTCCTTCTTGCTTTCTTTTTCTTTCTCTCTCTCTCTTTCTCTTTCTCTCTCTCCCTTCCTTCCTCCCTCCTCCCTCCCTTTCTTCCTTTGTCTCTCTCTCTCCTCCTTCCTTCCTTCCTTCTTCCTTTCTCTCTCTCTTTCTTTCTTTCTTTCTCCTTTTCTTTCTTTCTTTCTTTTCTCTCTCTCTCTCTCTCTTTCTCTTTCTTTTTTCCTGAGATGGAATCTTGCTCTGTCACCCAGGCTGAAGTGGTACAGTGGCGCAATCTCAGCTCATTACAACTTCTGCCTTGGGTTCAAGCAGTTCTCCTGTCTCAGTCTCCCGAGTAGCTGGGATTCCATGCACGTGCCACTACTTCTGGTTAATTTTTTGTATTTTTGGTAGAGAGGGGATTTCACCATGTTGGCCAGGCTGGTCTTGAACTCCTGACCTCAAGTGATCCACCTGCCTCAGCCTCCCAAAGGGCTGGGATTACAGGTGTGAGCCACCACACCCGGCCAAGATAAGGGAAAGTTTCAGTGGCAAAAGGATTCAGACATGATTTCAGCCTGGACATCTATGACACTTGGGGCCAGATTATTCTTTGTTGTGGGCACATCCCTGTGCATTGCAGGGTGCTTAGCAATACTCTTGGCTTCTACTCACTAGGTGCCAGTAGCACCCTTTTCCAGTGTGAAGTGTCTCCAAACATTGCCACGTGTGCCCTGGGATGGGGGTGGGCTATGGAGGAAAAACAGTAAAATCGATATTGAGAAATACTGGTTTAGGGAACCAGAGTGTGAATTTAGTAGCAGAGGTTGAAGCAGTAGGTGGAACAAGCCCGTGAAAGTATCAGGAGGCCTGGGAAGAGCAAAATTGAAATTTCAGAGAGAGAGAGAGAGAGAGAAAGACCAGAGCTGAATAGGAAGATTTGAAAGTTTGTATTATCTCAAAAAGGAGCAATAATGAGTAAGGCATCCAAAGTGGGGGTTTAGAACAACACCACCAACAACAACAACTAAGCATAGAACTCGGGAATAAACAAACTCAAAGGAAGAAACACTAGCAATGAAGGAAACAGAGGCAGTGCCCTGAGTAGAGGAGAAGCCAAGGCTTGGCAACGTGATCAGTTTCAAAAGTGAGAACTGTGCGAAGGAGAGGAAACCTGAAGTTCTCCAGGGGTGACATAGGAGCCAGCTGGATAGAAGCTGTTGGTTAGGGCTGGGTGCAGTGGGTCATGCCTGTAATGCCAGCACTTTGGGAGGATGAGGCAGGTGGATCACTTGAGGTCAAGCGTTCAAGAATAGCCTGGCCAACATAGTAAAACCCCATCTCTACTAAAAAATAGGAAAATTACCTGGGCTGGGTGGTACATGCCTGCAATCCCAGCTACCTGGAGGGCTGAGGCATGAGAATCTCTTAAACCAGGGAGGCAGAGGTTGCAGTGAGCTGAGATCACGCCACTGCACTCCAGCCTGGCACCTGGTGACAGGACAAGACTCTGTTTCAAAAACCAAAAAAAAAAAAGGAAAGAAAGAAAGAAAATGACAAGGTCAATTAAACAGGAAGAATTTGCCTTTTTAAGATATAGAATGAAATGGGAGGTTTTACATGACAAGCAGGCAGGGAGAAATCTTTGAGAGACAACTGAGAGACCAGGATCTTAAAGAAAATTCAAAGGCTCTGTTTTGTTTTTGTTTTTTTGAGATGGGGTCTCACTCTGTCACCCAGGCTGGAGTGCAGTGGTGCCATCACAGCACACTGCAGCCTCCGCCTCCCAGGCTCCAGCAATCTCCCACATCCCAGGCTCAGGTCATCTTCCTGCCTTAGCCTCCCCAGTAGCTGGGACTACAGGCACACGCCACCATGCCTGGCTAATTTTTGTATATTTTTGTAATGATAGGGTTTTCACCATGTCACCAGGCTGATCTTGTACTCCTGAGCTCAGACAGCCTGCCTGCCTCAGCCTCCCAAAGTGCTGGGATGGCAGGCATGAACCAGTGCGCCAGGCTAAAGACTCTGGTTTGATCTTCAAACAAGAAGTCATAACTTCTGGGATGAACATAGTGCTATAAACATCTCCTCCTAGAAATCTCAAGAACAAGACATAGAACAGAAAATAAAGATGCAAATTTACTGCTTGGGGAAACAGGAAAGCCAACGGAAAAAAAAAAAAAAAACTTTGTAAGGGAAGGGGCTTTTCATGATATGCCTTTAGTAGCTTTTGATGTTTGACTCCTGTAAATGTGTATTATTTTTTGCAAAACAATTAAGCAATTTTGTCCAAAGAAAGGCAAGATCTGGAAATAAAATAGCGCACTGTTTTGGTCTTTTCCCAAAAAAGAGAATTCCAGAATTACACTGTGCACAATTTTAAAGACACATCACTCACGGTGTGGGACTGTATAACACTGGCCTTTTGTCAGCTGCCTGAGTCAGTTGTTAGGATGTTGAAGCCAGAGGATTGTAGTAGTCTGAAGTAAGTGCAGCCAAGGGGGACTATCTTACACAGTTTGTATAACAGGTGTATTTTAATACACTAAAAGCCTATGGAATCACCCACTTTTTAAAGTTTGTTTGATGTATAATCGTGAGTCCCCTAGAGGAAAGACTTTTCAACAACTAAAGTCTTTCATATTTTAATTTACTTACCATTTTTATCAACATGTCCATCTGTCTATGCATTTAGGGCTTACTAGAATCAGACATGTTCACCAGGTACAAAAATTTCAGATTATTGTTAATTTATTCTAAACTTTATTATAAAATTTTATTTTTTAAAATTTCTATTGTGAAATTACACACATTCACTGAAACTTTTATTCTAAAAGTTTTATATACTACTCTCTTGATCACAGAGAATAGCACAGATACTGTTATAAAAGTTTCAGTGAATGTGTGTAATTTTTTTTTTTTTTTTTGAGACAGAGTCTCACTCTGTCACAGAGGCTGGAGTATAGTGGCTCAATCTTGGCTCACTGAAACCTCCACCTCCTGGGTTCAAGCAGTTCCCTACCTCAGTCTCCCAATAGCTGGGTTTACAGGCACCTGCCACCATGCCCAGCTAATTTTTTGTATATATATATATATATATATATATATATATTTTTTTTTTTAGTAGAGGCAAGGTTTAACCATCTTGGCCAGGGTGATGTGGAACTTCTGACCTTGTGATCCACCCACCTCAGACTCCCAAAGTGCTGAAATTACATACGTGAGCCACCGTGCCCGGCTGTGTGTAATTTAAAACAAAATGTCATTTTATTCTAAAGTATTCTAAAATATTTTAAAATTATTTCATTCTAAAATTACACACATTCACTGACACTTTTAAAACAGTATGTATGCTACTCTCTGTAATCAAGAAAATCTCCTTTTCATTATTGTAGTTGCTTACCATCAGCAAATTTAATGCAGGCATAAATAAGACATCCATTTTGGCAAATGAACTTTACATAAAATTCAGAAAATCTAAGTATTGAATACAACATGCTGAACTTGGTTTCATTTAATTGATTTTAGGGGCCTTTATTTGGTGAGTCATGGAATAATACTTTGAGGATTTCAGAAATTTTAATGGTAAAGCTTTATTATGTTTTATCTAAACCGCCTTTCATACTCCCTTTTCAGTTACTCTATGGAAAAGTACTTATTGAAAAGGATTCACTGAAAAAGATTATTTGTGCAATGCATACTAAAATATCTCATGAAAGGCATTTAATTTGAATGAAATATTTTTATAAGATCACAGGTATACAGATGCAAAACCTTCTTGGTGTTCTTTTTCTTTCATCTTTTCTGAAAAGAGCATGTGCATTCTATATATATTCAAACATTCCCACATAGCTTTTGAGTGCCACACATTGTGTTATGTGCTAGGAATGCCGTAAGGAGCAAAGCAGTTAACACAATGTTGTAAGGACCAGAGCAACAAAGTCTCTGTCCTCTTAGAGGTAAACTTCTTGGTGAGAGAGGAACAAAAACGCAAGTGAGAAAATCGCATAATGTAATAAATAAGATGGATCATTGCTGTTACAGGAATAGGGTGTCTAGCAAGGTCACTTGGATGAGGTGGTATATTATATAAGTCACGTGTTCTGTGGTACGCCCTTAGTGTTTACATATGTAATATATACATTATATTGCCATGTATATTTTTATCCTGAGTTTAAACAAAGCTTGACTCTTCAAAATTAGAATGTCACTCTCCAAGTGCCAGATTAAAAAGGAACAGACATTCAAAACACAAATTAAGCCTGGGCACGGTGGCTCACATCTGTAATCCCAGCACTTTGGGAGGCTAAGGTGGGCAGATCATGAGGTCAGGAATTTGAGACCATCTTGGCCAGCATGGTAAAAACCCGTCCCTCCTAAAAATATATCAGTTAGCTGGGCATGGTGGTGCATGCTTGTAATCCCAGGTACTCAGGAGGCTGAGATAGGAGAATTGCTTGACCCTGGGAGGTGGAAGTTGCAATGAGCCGAGATCGGGCCACTGCTCTCCAGCCTGGGCGACCAGAATGAGACTTCATCTCAAAAACAAAACGAAACAAAACAACAACAAACACGAATTATTTGATATTAACATAATTTCTTGCCTGCATTTGATCTAGTCATTTAAATCATAGTTTAATTCTAACACGTAAACTTTGTTTATTGGAAATACACATTCAATAAATTCTTATTGCCCTTAGGTTCATACTTTTTGTTTGACTTAGAGTTTAAGAACCAGGTTAGGATACACTGTATTTACTGTGTCTTGCTCTCATGTGGGCAGTTGCAGAGAACTTAGCCTCTAATTCAAACAAAAAAACTCCAAATTCATTCTTAAAAATCACTAATAACCATATACTTGACTTTGTTTTTGTTATCTTTCACCACCCACACTTTGGTCCACAATTTATATTTTCAAACTGAATGTAAACTTTCCAGCAAACAGAGTAAGAACCTGTTGTATCCATCATTCTATCTCTACCATTTGTATACATTGTACATATGAAATATTTTTATTGCATCCATGTTCCAAATAAATGTTGTTTCAAATGCAATATGATAACAGGGCATGGTGATTCACACTTGTAATTCCAGCACTTTGGGAGGCCAAGGAGGGCAGATCACCTGAGGTCAGGAGTTCGAGACCAGCCTGGCCAACATGGTGAAACCCCGTCTCTACTAAAAATACAACTATTCATTGGGCATGGTGGCACACACCTGCAGTCCCAGCTACTTTTGAGGCTGAGGCAGGAGAATAGCTTGAATTGGGGAGGTAGAGGTTGCAGTGAGCTGAGATCATGCCACTGCACTCCAGCCTGGGTGACAGAGTGAGACTCCGTTTAAAAAAAAAATGCAATATGATATTAAAATTGTAGCAATGTATAGAACTCCAACATGAGAATATATTCAGGAATGGATATAATAACTTGACCACATTATAGTTTAACTCTTTTTATATGTGTGATTAAGATTCATAAAATGCTAGATCAAAACAACAATAATTAAATAATTAATAATTAAGATGTAAAAACGAATTAATATGTACAAATACAAAGGACATCAGCGTAGATGGAAAAACAGTACACTATACCTAGATAACATGGATTTTCACAGATCATCTTGAAGTGCCAGCTTCAGGATATGGTTGGCATTTTTGTAGGGTTGCTTGTAAACACTACAATTCATTCAGTCAGCAAGAGTTCCAATCATTTTACACTCGATGAAGTTACGACTCTGGAGAAGTACCTTTTATTTGCAGACTTTACAGATTTCTACGAGTTAGTAACCAACACACCTAGGTGCATCTGCAAGTGAGCTCTTTATACTGTGATTATAAACAAGACTGGATCATGAAATGTTGGCACAATTTTTAAAATATCAACTAGAAAAATCATTCTGAACATGCATAGGAATTGCAGGCCCTTAATATCCTCAATCTGAATGATAAAATCTAACTGCTTGGCTTTATAATTTTTAGTATGATCCAGGCCAGCAATTTCCAACCTTGGTGTTAGTTTTCTTACATGGCCTTTGAAAATATTTTTTAAAATAAGAATAAACCAAAACCAACTAGACAAAAATAAACTGATCGATCATCAAGCAACTAGTATGTGGTTAGTATTGCATTAGGGCTTGTGAGAGCCAAAGAGGAACCACTGCCCATGGTACCTGCATTTGGAGATTGTCATTTCATTGAGAAGATGAGATAAAGACAAATAGTATGCAGAGGTTAAAGCAGGAGAATAGAATCCAAATTTAGCAATGACACATCCTAATGTTAAATGGGCTAGTGCCTGTGTATGTGTATGTGTATGTGCCATGGGGTACTTTGAAATCAAACGAACAACACTTGGGTATAGGTGACAGGTTGATGATGCAGACTGATGTAAAAACATACCTTATATTTTTGTTCTTGCTCCTCTTAACCCAATCTGTATTCCATTTTTTTTTTTTGAGATAATTACTTAAAAGGGAGGCCTCTAAAAAAAATTGAAAGGAAGTGGATGGGTGGCTTAGCCCATTCTCTGCGACTCTCAGCAGCTGCCTGCATGAGAGTGTCCGAGCGGTCATCACCTTTGCTGGGCTGCATTGTTCTGACCCTCTCGGACCAGTGTGATTGCGCTAACCCAATTTATGAGATGCAGCAACATCTGGTGGCATTGGCCTCCTTGTTCAGGGCCGACTGTCAATCCATGTCACCGGATGAATGTGTCCTAAGTGCCTGTTGAGGTGTGTGATAATAAAGCCTGCATTAGCAAATGTTGGGGGCAGGGGCAGGCGGGGGCATTCTTGAGCCCCCCCCCCCATGCAGTGCACTGGAGTGGGCCACAAAGGGGAGGTGGCAGGATGCACAGAAGTGCTGATGCAGAAGGCCTGACACGCCGCAGGCGGTATGTGACATCTCGTGGCTTCTGGCTGTTGTTGGGTGTGATGAATGTCACAGGCATGATGGATGACTTTCACATCTTTCCCATTATATCATATCTGTAAGAAATTCCCTCTTCCTCAAATGTCTTTTTGTTTCCCCACCCCTGAGCTGCAGATGGCATCTGCCCACGCATTCCCATTGTGTGAAGCCCACAGAGAACCTCTCCATTCTTCTGGGATCCTGCTCATGGTTGAATTGCTAGCATTCAATTAAGACTTGAAATTATGGCTTTGGGCAGTTTAACCTCTTTTAACACACAGTAATGGTAGTTACTCTGGACATTTAGGAATTTCTTGAGGTGTTCCCAATATATTTCATTAAGATCTGAAAGGATAGAATCAGTCAATGAGATAAAGGCAATTGTTTTCTTTTCCCTGCTTCAGAATTGTTTTTTTACAAAGAAAAAATATTCTTTTTGTGAATAAAGCCATTTGTATACACATAAGAATTCCTAACAAAACGTGAAGTGATGTCTCAGTTGCAAAATGCAGTCTGACAATATAAGAATTCATATTAGGTATAGAGGTTAAATATAAGTGAATTAATAGCCAAGGTTATAGCTTCTCCTTTTTTTCTCTCCCTTTAGCTCAGTGACATAGATTTTACATGTCTGATTTATGAAGTAAATGTTTTTTTCTTAGGAAGAGCTGCAATGATGAATAATGTGGAAAAGAGCAGACTGGTTATATACAGCCTTCTCTGCCCCTTTCTAAGGATTGTTCCAAATAGTATGCTCAAAGAGAACATAAGCTGCAGTTATAGATAAGCCAGTGAATGGGCACAGGGATTTTCTTCTGAATTACAGGAAAATGCAGTATGCCATTCAGGTACTCCCCGGTTCAACATATGCTCCATGATATTTGCAGCATGTAGGTGATTTAAACTACTCAAATGAAACACTCCAAGGTAATGTTTATATATTTATGGATTGAAGCAACACTAGTTACAGAGGGGAAAAGCCAGACGAATCCTTGGAAGTCTCAAATTAATTGTAAGTAGTCAATCTCAGGCTCCGGGTTACAGAAAAATTGGGCTTAGAAGGTAGGATCAAGGCACAACCTTGATGATTATCAATGGAGTGTTGGAATTCCCAGGAAGGACTCCTTGTATGCAGATAAAGAAATGAAAGACTCTTGGAAAACTCAGTATCAGGAGGAACACTCAGTTAACATGACAGATAAGAAAGCAACTAAAAATAGGGGAGTTAGTAAGAAAGATACAGGAATTAGGAAAAGCACCTGAGGAAAAGGACAACAGACATTATGGACCCAATAAACACAGGCCTCTAGGCCACTTACTGAGAAAGACTAATGGTTTTTGAAGGTTGACTTAGGGAAGTGACAACCCTAATCTATACTGAGGCATGATGAGGGAAAACAATAATATCCAACACTTATTAAGAGCTTACTATGTGCCAGACACTTTCCTAAGTGCTAGGTATGTAACCAACAACTTTTCAAGGAATAGATATCCAATCCATTAGTAGTTTAAAATGGCATCTGTACAAGTGTTCTATACATATGCATTCTCTCCGGGCATTCTCAATCTAGCAAGCCACATAACGCCCTGGGTCCCATGCAACAAATCACCATGGCACATGTGTATCTATCTATGTAACAAATCTGCACATTCAGCACATGTATCCCAGAACTTAAAAGTAAAATAAAACAAAGTAAAATAAATTACAGATTCCTAAGACTTTCCCACAGAGGTCTTGGGCTACAGGGCCTTTTCTTTTCATAAGCCATCTAGATAATTCTTATGCTCAGGACATTTTGGAAAACACTGACGTAAGAAAAATAAAAGACTTCCAAGAATTTTTACTTTATAGATCATACTGCCACATTCAAAAGTAAGCAGAGGGAATATATATATGTATATATATATATATATATATTAGACAGTATACACTCAATACCTATTTTTGAATGACTGCATGAAAACTTTGGATTATAGAATATTATTAAATAAATATAGCCTAAAGTTCCAGAGTAGCTTGACAGTAGATAAAAGAAAATTTCAAGTAAAAGTAGTGCCTAATTTGTCTTAATTAGAATTCTTAGGAGTAAATAACTTACAATTAGTACATTGCATGTTACTAAATGATTCATGACTTACTACACAATGGATTTTGTCAAAGTGTGTGGACCAAGGATGGACTCTGTGACCATGATACTGTCTGGTGTATTTCTTTCATTGGACTGTAAACATTTGAAAGAGAATATTGCATTCTAATGGGATGCCCTATTAAACCATGCAGGCAAAACTCAACAGCCTCCTTCTCTGTCAGTTCCAAATTATGCAGAATTCTGACCTCAACTAGGAGAATTCTATGAGTCAAAAGACTCCCAAAGAGGACATTCTTTTTTGGAAATTCCTACCATAGCCAGTGTCTTATTCAAGAAAGATATTTGAGTTTTCTGAGAAAATCACCAGCCCATCTTTGTATTACAGCAGAAAATAGGCTACAAAGGTGGTTGAAATTACTTCTTTTTTTGTAAAAGCCATAATTTGTGAAAATCAAATGATTTCCGAGGTAAAAATGCTATCTGTAGTAAGGCTGGCTTTCAAAAAGTCCCCACACAAAGGAAAATGTGAGGGTCTGGTTACAGAGCTGCCAAGCCCTTTCTGGGCACCAGAAACCAGTTCATGATAGAAACGCAGAAGTGAAGCAGTGTGGTCAACTCCTTCATCACAACAAAAGGTTTGGTCTTAAGCCCAGTTTCTAAATTATGAGTCCAAAAATCAAGCTGAATATTTATAAAACTTTGAATTTTTAACACATAAATTAGAGGCATCATAAGCATCATTTGCTATGAACGGATTATGAATATGTAGTTGTCACTTAAGCAAAGTTGTGATTTGATTAATCTTAACAAATAAAATACCACGAATTGTTTTTTGCTTTTTGTTCTTTTTAGACGGGGTCTCTCTCTGTTTCTCAGGCTGGAGTGCAGTGGTACGATCATGGCTAAGTCCAGCCTTGACCTCCCAGGCTCAAGCAGTTCTCCCACCTCAGCCCAGCAAGCAGCGGCAACTACAGGCACACGCCACCACACCTGACTCATTTTTGTATTTTTTGTAGATATGGTGTTTCACAATGTTGCCTAGTCTGGTTTCAAACTTCTGGGCTCAAGTAGTTCTCTTACTTCAGCCTCAGAAAATGCTGGAATTATAGACAATGAGCCACTGCTCCTGACCAAGTAAACAAAAACTTTATATCTTGGTAAAAAAAATGCTTCCATGAAATGAAAGAGTGAATGGTGGGAAAATGGAAGGGATTCTCAACTTCAACACCACTAACATTTTGGGTACGGCAATTCTTTCTTGGAGGTAGCAGGCTCTGTCTTGTTCATTGCAGGATGTTGAGTAGCGTCTCTCACCTCTACCTGCTAGATGCCGACAGTGCTCCCCACCCAGTTGTGTCTATCAAAAACGTCTTCAGACACTGTCACAAGTCCCATGGTGGGGTGTAGAGGGGAGGCTCACCTCTGGTTGAGAAATAGCACTCTAGTATGAGCATCAGTCACAGGAATGCAATTCCATTTTACCAAACCTATTTTACTGGTTTGTCAAGGAAATGGTCCAAAGGTGTTAGTGATCATTGTTAGTACAACACTGTCTTTTTTGGCTGTGGGAAAGTTTCCATTTTTTTTCTTACCCTGACATTTCTAAAGTTCCATAAAATACAAAGCAGGCCTGCTCACTGTAATGTTAACATGAACAGATGGATTAGGGGAAAGGCGGAATCACTTCTTCCAATGTCCAGGCCTATTCTTCCAATCAATAGTACAAGGATATTTTCATTGGGACGTGGCTTCCCTCCTTTGGACAAATTTGTTTGCCTCATAATACTTAGGGCCAAGGAAGCATAAGCCCCAGTGTCTCTCACGGCTTGGTTAAAACATCCTGGGTTTATTTATAACGTTTTCTATTCTCCTTCCACCTTATATTGTCTTACATATTGCAATATGTAAGATGTAGCAATCGTTTTCTTCTGCTTTCACACTGCAATGGAAATTGCTATGATAAGGAATCCCATGTCCTTGAATAGCCCTTTGTTTCATGCAAGTGAAGTCTGAATTTTGCTTTCAGGAGAAGTGAGCCTAGGAAATTAGCTCATTAAACATGTAAAGATCTTGGGTCAAAATAAAAATCAGATAAGACTCAGGACCTAAAATGATATAAAAATACCACTTTCCGTAATAATACTACAATATAAGAAATAGTTTCAAAATGAATGTAAGTACATCTGTTGGAGACATTAGCCTCATAGAGATAGATTGCCCCAAATTTGTATTATTTTTCAAAAAAGAAAACCCATTTGCAATGATAATACCTATATTCTCAGGGTAAAAAAGGTGTGTATATGTTAATGTAGATATTTACGCTAAATACCACTAGGAAGTGCATTGTTTAGATTTCCTAAATGTTTTTTGCTTTAAAAACAAAGTTCAGAAAATTTACTTTCAGAGTTGACATCTGATCAAACTTGATTTATAAGTTTGTCTTCCCCTAGATGGCTATGTGAAATCAGAGCATTAATTTACTATTTCTCCTCTTTCTGCAGAAATAAGCTTGCATTCTTGATCAGCACCTGTTCTCATATGTTGTCTCTCTCTCTCTTTCTGTTTCCCGCTCGCTCTCCAACTCCTCCTTCCTGCATCCTGCTCCTGTTGAGTGGGTAGAAGAGAGTTAGGTTCATTGACTTGAATGTGATGAAAGTTTACAAGGTTAGAGACAGAGGCACATTTTTAAAGGACTGAATTACTTAAAATTAAGTACATGCAGTAAGGCACTATGAAAGAGCAGGGTCTAAGAATCTCAAGAACTTTTTTTTTTTTTTCCCAAGAAATGTGCAATCGTTAGTGTAGAGCACTACTTAATATTCACTTCAATCAGTGTCCCATCTCTAACGATTGCTTCTCTGAGTGGCATCCACCCAAGGCTCCAGTGATAAATATTTAATAAAGGAAACTCCCTCTACTTTTTTTTTTATTTCTCCCATAAGCATTAAATTAATTACTTCATTTTAACAAGCAAAGCTGCTCTCTCAAATGCCACCTCAACATTTCACATTCTTGAAAACTGTCTCTGTACCAGGCTGATTTACAGAGAAACATTATGAAAAATTAAAAATTTGGGGATGGATTTTCGGTAGGAATAAAGCATAAAAAGATACTTAACCCACAAAATGGCAGCATTCTGATATGCTTCTCTCCTTTGGATGCGGTAAGCATTGCCCCATATTTGGTCATTTCAATGGGATGGCAAAAAATTTTGCTTACTGCTAAGGAGAAAATAAAGACATTTTACTTGCTCTGCGGAGGGTTTGATTTCCCAGAGACTTTTTTTTTCCCTCCTTTCATTCTTTTTCTTTTTTGGGTATAATTCTCTGTGCACTGAAGACATTCTGTTCTGGTGAGCTCTGCACTTCTTATTCATGGCAATTACGTTCACATCTTTGATCTTGGATGAGATCTCTTGTGCATATTTTGTTCTATTTATGTCTTTGATCTGGTTTCTTGTGATTTTCTTAAGGTTGTGTTTTTATTCGAAAGACGTTCAGCCTAAAATATTTGAAAAGGAAAAAAAGGTGACATTTAGTTTATCCATATGACATTGTCTTTTTAAGCATATGGATAAATTAGACTGTCTTTATACTCCTCGGTTCCTTCTTCCAGTATACTCAGAATTTGTTTTTAGCTGTCATAACAGTGGAAAATTCAACAATCAGATGGATTACAGCTTGGTTGATCAAATTCAGCACAATGATTTTTAAATCGCGTTATTCCATTTATCTTAAAGGAATCAAATCGGTTTTCCAATGAACTGGATAGTGATATAGCTATAAAACAGGAAGGGAATAAGTTGATAGAGCTCCTGCTTATGGATGGTTAAGTCTTCTAATTTTTTGTTATTCCTATTATCAATTTCATTTAGTATACATTTTTTTGTTTGTCTAACATATCATTTATACTCGGGTTTTAAGAATTCACCTTAAAAGTGACATATATTACTAAGGGGATATTAAATAATAAGATAACAGCTAGCGGTCGCTGTCGTGATGGCAAAATGCTCTGAAGAAGGGGGCTGCATGGGACCTAGGAATGTACATGACAAAAATTGGTCACCATGGCAACGTTTGAGCAGTGGGAGACAGGGAGCTGAACTGAGCAACACAGAACCACAGTGGCCTGATTGAAAAGAACTGCCTATAATTTAGTTTGACTGATTTCTTATGTAATATGGTTTTTGTACTATGCAAATGACAATAGAGATGTGAGAATCCAAAACAGTCTATAAATCCAGACTGCAATCACTAACATACATTTTTTCTGAAGGTGCAATTAGGAATTCCAGTTTGTAGCAAGCTAGAGGGTTCTCTGTTCTAATGATATTAGACTGTGAGCATTATTACAGGTGTTTCTGCATAAAGCCATGACTATAAACAAGATTTTTATATTTTAGAGGCCTATTTAGGCAACCACCACTTATCATTTTGAAATACCAAGAAAACAAAAATTAGAAGGCCTAGAAAGGTGGTAAAACTATAAGAAATTGGAAGTTGAACAGTTCCATGGTAAGCATCATCACAGAGAATGTAATTCAATAAAGTTCTTTTCTTTTCTTTCTTGCTTTTTTTTTTTGTTGTTGTTGTTTGCTTTTT
>NW_022436950.1:17989186-18020345 GCF_009761245.1 Sapajus apella | reverse complement strand
TTGTTGTTGTTGTTTGCTTTTTGTTTTTGTTTCTTGAATTATCTGAATAATTGTTCTTGGTTTCTTTTTGAATTGGTTTGCGTTGCATACAGCAGGGAGCACAAACAACTCTATGATCTGATAGACAAAGGCCAAGTGGCTTTTTTGTTTTATATTTATGTAGTAGGACAGGTGACCTCTAAAGAGAATTCACATCATGTGAATGGATAAGGACAACCAGAATATAACTTATTTAAAATGTCATAAGAACAACGATACCTCAGCTAATAAATCTTCTAAACATTAAATCTCTTCCTAAGTTTCAGTACTGTTGATTATGCAAGTACTTTATATATCATGTAAAGTAGAATTACAATGAATCATGTAGCTTAATGGCAATATCCCTGCTAAATTATGCAGATGATAATAATAAGAAGAATAAAGTTAGTAGTAACTATAGAAATGACTACTGCTTAAATTTACTGAGTACTATGTCTATTCCTCATTTTGTCCTCATAAAATTGGGGCAAGATAGAAATAATCATTCTCCTCATTTGGCAGAGAGAGGATCAGAGAGGTCAAGTAAGTTGCCCAAGATTACACAGATAGTAAATTATACAGCCCTGATTAGAACCTAGCGCCATCTGGCTCCAAAACCTCGTTTTATAAGTGTAGTTTTTTTCTGGATTTGTGTACTCAGAGAACTTTTTAAATAAGGCTTCTCTTCTCTACTCCTATGACCACCACTTTCCTCTGCCCAGGTGATCTCTTATCAATCAATTGCAGCCTTTCCTTGCTAAGTCTCAGCTTCCAGCCACACATAGACACTGAACACTAAACTAAGCTAAAACTCACTAACTTGCATCTTATAAGTATGCTAATTGTAAAGTTTTCTTTCCTTATGATAATGTGTCATTGAGCCTTTCCTTCTATTTTATTTGGCTATAAGAGACTAGGAAGAAGAATTCGTCTTTCTTTGACTCCTGAATGTCCTCATTCATGAAGCATACATGTGTGTTGCTCTCACGAAAGCATCAGGAAGCAAAAAGGAACAACTCGCCAGGATTTACTAGAACCCCGAATTTACTTAAGCTGGAAGAACTGTCTGGCAAAATGATTCAAGAAGTTTCTCTTCTCTCTTGTGTCTGGTTTCTGTTGCTCAGCACTACATTTGTGAGATTCACCTGTGTTGTTTTGTGTGGCCATGTCATTTCTATATAGCATTCCACTGTACAAACATTGCACAGTCTATTCGTCTGCTCTTATTGGTGGATGTTTGGGTGTTTTCAGTTAGGGTCAGTATGAATAATGCTGTTAGAAACAGCCTAGTGTATGTCTGCTGGGAAAGATAGGCACATGTTTGTGTAGGTGTCACGATTGGTAGGGCAGAGGATCTGCATATAATCAGCTCTCGGGGGTAGATAGTGCCAAAGAGCTTCCAAACGTGATTATAGCATTTGACTTTTCACCAGCAAAGAGTGTGGGAAAACTCCAGGTACTTCACATGTGTGACAGCACTTGGTGTCATCCGTGGTTTTGATTTTAGCCATCCTGGGGGTTTTGGAGTTGTATTGTGATAACTAATGAGATTGTGTACCTTTTCATATATTTAAGTTTCATGTAGATATTTTTTGTGTGTGAAGCGCCTTTTTAAGTATCTTGCCAATTTTTCTATTTGATCATCTGGCTTCCCTTTGATTTGTGAAAAAAGCATTGATTTTAAGTGATAAATCAGTGCATTGATAAATCATATACTTAGGAAATGTTTCATGCTTTTCCTTTTTTTTTTTTCCTGTCCAGATTCTTAATCTATTTTTTTCTTTCACAGCACCTGAGTATTAGTTAAGAAACAATCTAGTCTGCTGTAATAAGAAACTCACAATGCGATGGCTTAAATAAGGCAGAAATTCACATCATTCTCACCTGACAATCTAAGAAGGCCCGGATTTTAAGAAGCTCAGCTATGTTGGGACTGAGGCTCCTTCCTTCTCAATATCTGAAATTCTGAAGGCAATACTCTTGTCCTAAAGGATAGGTCATCACCATTTCTACATTCAGACCCAGGAGTAAGAGGAAAGAAGAGAGGGGCATGCATTTTTGCTTTATGGATATGACTTGAACGTTGTATACTTCTGTTCGCTTCCCAGTAGCTGCATCTTAGTCTTATCGCTGAGCCTCTCTTACTGAGGTTCAGGGAAGCAGCAAGAGGAGCAAGGACTAGGATGAAGAGGGAGGCTGGGAAATATACCGTTAATTTGGTGCCCATTTTTGCTTAGCTAAGTCTTCTATTACAGTGGAAGAAGGGAAGAAAAAATTGCCCATAGATTACACTCCACACCCCAATTACCAGATTTCTATACCCTAAATTTATTTCCTCCCACTTATTTATTTATTTATTTTTAGATGGGGGTCTCACTCCATACTCCACACCCCAACTGCCAGATTTCTACACCATAAATTTATTTCCTCCCATTTAGTTACTTATTTTTTTTTGAGATGGGGGTCTCACTGTGTCACTCAGGCTGGAGGGCAGTGACTGTAGTCTCAAACTTCTGGGCTCAAGTAACCCTCCCACCTCAGCCTTCCAAGTAGCTGGGATTACAGGTGTGCACCGCTATGCCTGACTAACCTTTGAATTTAGAGATTAGAAGGTAGGTACCTCCAGTGTATTTCTGTTAGATTACAAAACTGGTATCTGCAAAACCTTTGAAACCCCTTCTAGGTAGCAGTCTCCAACAGGGATGGCATTTCAAAAGTGTCTTTTTCTCTAATGAATTAAGAGCTTGCACGAGATTTTCACATGAAAGCTAAGCCAGGCACATTTAAATTGCCAATGAGGGTCATCTTATTTATATACCCAGTGACAATGTTTAGGCATATTGTGTTAGTTTTCTGGAGCTTCTGTAATAAATACCACAGACTGTGTGGTCGAGACAACAGAAATATATAGTCTCACAATTCTGAGGGTGTCAGGAAGGTTTTCTTCAGAGGTGTCTCTCCCTGATTTCTATGTGGTTGCTTTTCCCCTCGTAAATGTCACATGGTCTTCCCTCTGTGTGTATCTGTGTCCCAAGCTCCCCTTCTTAGAAGGACAGAAGACACATTGGATTATGGCCCACTCTAGTGACGTCCGTTTAACTTAATTACCTCTTTAACAACCCTATCTATCTTCAAATACAGTCACATTATGAAGTACTGGGGGCTAGGACTTCAGCATATGAATTTAGGGAATGCGAGGAGGACATATTTCAGATGTAGAAGGCAGATTCGTTGACTGTACAGGTGAGTGTAAGTATCTACATGAAGAGCCTTGAACAAAGAAAAAGGAAGTTTTGTGAGAAATTTCAGCTAGCAATTATCACCTGGGACATTTATTCTTGACAACTTTGAGGGTCTCCCACAGACATGAAGATTTTTCCTTCCCTTGTGAAGTTGAGGTGTGAGTGTTGTTCTCCCTTCCCCACTCCCACCTGTTCACAGAGGCTCTTTCTGTGGATGGTACTGCATGTTCCACTCTCCAAGCACAAGGGTTCCTATGGGGAAGTGTGCCGCCAGCACCAAGGTCAATACCGGGAACATGCATGCCCTTCGCTGCAGGCCCATAAGTGAGAGCTGAGGTTCTCTTGCCAGTCAGCCGGCTCAGTGTTTGTTGCAGGCTTGAAGCTACTGGTGGGGGTTCCTACGGCTAGACAAAGAAGATCCCAGCTTGGAATTCGGGCTTTTTATGCTATAAATATAGAAACCGGCCGGGCGCGGTGGCTCACGCCTGTAATCCCAGCACTTTGGGAGGCCGAGGCGGGTGGATCACGAGGTCAAGAGATCGAGACCATCCTGGTCAACATAGTGAAACCCCATCTCTACTAAAAATACAAAAAATCAGCTGGGCATGGTGGCGCATGCCTGTAATCCCAGCTACTCAGGAGGCTGAGGCAGGAGAATTGCCTGAACCCAGGAGGCGGAGGTTGCGGTGAGCCGAGATAGCGCCATTGCACTCCAGCCTGGGCGACAAGAGCGAAACTCCGTCTCAAAAAAAAAAAAAATATATATATATATATATATATATATATATATATATGGAAACCAAGATAGGAACTCTGGAGTGAGGGGGGGTCCTGTGAGGGCACGTTGAGGCACTTGGACCAGCACAGGGAAATAGCAAGGGAGCAGGCACTGGGATGAGGAGGAGCTGCAGGGCTGGAGAGGGAGGGCTGGGATGAAGGGAGGGGCTCATGAAAACAGGACAGGCTGTGACCCTCCCTGGCCTTTGTCATTTGGACTCAGCCCTCCAGCCATCACTGACTGAGGGTTGATAAGAAGGGTATTTGGGGCAGTGGAGGGGATATAAGAACCGAGAAAGAAAGGAGGAAAGAGAATTATGAGGTCTGCAGCAGCTGGCGGAAAAGGAGCTGCTATTGCAGCAGGGAAAGCTGTTGCGTTTCTACAGCCATGCGGCAGGGGCTGCGACCCCCGTCATACCTGAATGGGTGTTTTAGTCTCAGCCCGGCCAGAGCACATTCACAGAATCTCTTAATTGTTTAAGCCATTGTGTGTGTGTGTGTGTGTGTGTGTTTTTTCACCCGTGGTAATATGGTCATTTTTTCCCAATTAAAAAATAAATACCTGAATCATAAATAACAGGTAAATTAATTGAATTTCGTTCAAATTTATTTAGAAATCATGAGATAAGAAGCCGCTCTGGAAATTCTACGTCTTATATTTAATTCTGGAAAAGCACATACTTTCATTTAGTATAAAAATAAAAAGTTACAAAATTGGATGATAAGTTTTCCTGTGAATATTTGATGCATACTGGATGTTACAAAAAAAGACCGTGAAATCACTGAGATATAAAAAAGTCTTTGAGTTCTTTCTGTGCACACACCTTACTTGGAATTTGCATCTCTCTGCATACTTATTGCAGATGTCCAAACAGGTCCTCCTGTGCACTTGGACCACAGCTCTATTAGAGCCATCACCTGTGTTTGGTAATGAATGACATAGTTCTAGACAAATAACTAAGCCTTGGCCTTATTTCTCTCTAGTTTCCTCATTTCCATTGTGTGTCAACATCTCTGCACTGAGCACTTACTGGGAGAAAAACATCATTCTAGCTACTGCGAGGTTTCACCTGGTCGGAAGAAATGCTCCTTTGCCCTTCAGCAATTTAGGAACTAAGTGGGGTGACAGTCATCCTAACTCCCAGACCATATGTCAGGAGAGAGGACTGTCAGATGGCTGGATAATGATGATCACTCTGTAGAGGTTCTCTCCTCAGTAATCACAGAGCACTGTGACTTGTTCAGACTCTACACATATTAGATTTGCTGTCTGGAAGATCCGTGCCATCTGGGACCTGGTGGAGACAGGCCAAGAGGACCACCCGTAGTTTAGTTCCTGTGGTTTTTCAGGAAGTTGGGCAGCAGTGCTGCATGGGCTTCAGGGGTCCATCGTAACAAGGGTCTTAATGCAGATGAAGTTTGAGGTGGGAGAAGACTTTCAATTTAATTAGAAGAGACATGAGCGGGAAGGTGAGGTGAAGCCGGTGGAACAGGAGATGCGATAGGGGTGGGGGGTATGAAGCACCCTTTTATAAATTGGCCATTGTTTGTGCATATTTACAATGTGGCTTCAAGAGGAAAAGAAAGTGGCTGATGGTGAGTCTGTTTCTTGCTCATGTTTTGGAAGTCACTCATTCTGGAAATACTCCTAGAGTGTTTGATGTGTACCAGTCATGGGCTGACGTCCTGGAAGACAACAATGAAGAAAACAAAAACATTTCCAGCTTTTGTGCAGCCTATTTGCTGCTGGAGAGAGCTATAATGCAGAAAAATAAACAGGTATGGCACAGATTATCTTAGAAGGTGACGTGCTATGGGAAAAGTATAAAGTAGGTTTAAGAGGATGGAGGGTTATGTGGAAGTACGACTTTTGGAATGAACATGGGAGCAGAGGCTTGAAAGACACACGCACCGTAAGTCACGGGTATCATGAGGCAGAAGAAACAGGAAGTTCCAAGGCCCTGAGGTGGCCGAAGGAGGCCAGCAGGCCTGGAGCACCTCGAGGAGATGCAGAGCAGAGAAGGGCAGAGAGGAAATGGGAGCCAGACCGTGTTGGGCCTTTGGGGCCCTAGTGAGGGTTTTGGCTTTTACTCTTAGTTAAGAGAGCAGCCACTGGGGCATCATGCAAAGCAGAATATGTTCAGATATTTTAATATATCACGAGCCTGTGTTTCAGACCTGATATTGTATTGAGTACTGAGGATATAGTGGTGACTATGAAAGCAGTCTTTGCCCTCAAGGAATTTATTTTACTGGAGGATTTATTTTACCAGATCACCTAAGGAAGGGACATGGCAGATTGGGAGCAGGTGTAGCAGAGAAAGGACACGGTTGGTTGGCCAGTAGGTCTAACATGTGAGCAGTACTTGGTCAAATGCATTGAGTGGCACTAGGAAGGCAACCCAAGCCTCATCCTCAGTGACCCACCCCAACTCTACAGCCTCACCTCTGGAAAACAGCATTCCCCAGGGTGGATTTCCCACTTTCAGAAGTTTGAAGTGTTGACAAGTGCATTTGATGTGCCTGTCTCCTGCAATAAAATTAAATGCTTGGTTGGGCATTGTGGCTGATACCTGTAATCCCAGCACTTTGGGAGGCTGAGGTGGATGGATCGCCTGATGTCAGGAGTTTGACACCAGCCTGGCCAACATGGTGAAAACCCATCTCTACTAAAAATACAAAAATTAGCTGGGCGAAGTGGTAGGTGCCTGTAATCCCAGCTACGCAGGAGGCTGAGGCAGGAGAATAGCTTGAACCTGGAAGGTGGAGGTTGCAGTGAGCCGAGATCGCACCACTTCACTCCAGCCTGGATGAAAAGAGGGGGACTCTGTCTCAAAAAATAAAAATAAATAAAAAAAAAAAAACTAAATGCTTTCGGAGGAGGGGAGCGTGGCCTCCGTCTTATCAGTCACCACACTGTGTGAAAGGGGTCTGAAGCCTCTCCTATTGGTATGTTTTGAAGGGGAAAAAGGAGGAGACCTTGAAATGGCTAAATGTTTGAGGAGGGAATGAGGAGAGGGAACAGGCGGAGGAAGAGCCCGAGAATCACAGGGTTGATGACACCAAAGGTAAACCCATTCTAAGGGACAGCATGGCAGGCATGGACTATGTGAGGTCATTGAGTTAAACACACGTAAAAGAGGTCAGCCAGGTAGTGACAAAAAGCTATGGACATAAAGGGCAGAGAAATGAGGGAATCCAGGCGATATGTAGAAGTGAAGGCATTACTGACTGGTAATAAACTGAATGAAAAATGTCAAGACAGTGTCTCTTATTTGTTATAGCGTTCTCTGAGTATCTGAATAAGTCAACACATCAGCACGTTTATTTCTTCAGGGATACTCCAAAGTCTCAGTTTTTCTTTAGGTTTTACTTTTTTTTTTTTTTCATTTCTTCTTATTTTACTTTTTTTTTTCTTGAGGCAAGGCCTTGTTGTCACCCAGGCTGATGTGCAGTGGCAGGATCATGGCCCACTACAACCTCAAACTTGTGGACTCAGGTGATCCTCCTGCCTCAACATCCTGAGTAGCTGGGACTACAGGTCACACCACTGCCACTCAGCTAATTATTTACCTTTTTGCAGAGACAAGATTTTGCTACGTTGTCCAGGCTTGTTGGTCTCAAACTTCTGGCCTCAAGTGATCCTTGATTCTCTTACCTCAGCCCCCCAAAGTGCTAGGATTACAGGTGTGAGCCACCATGCCCAGTCTCCTGTAGGCTCTGATTCTCTTTAGAATGCTCTTTTAGGAACAATCCATTACCTTAAGTCAGTATTACTTTCTTGAACATTTGACTATTTTTGTGTCCCCTCCCCTTCAAAAAGCAAAGAAATTGCATCTTATTTCTGCCTTTTTTAAGGGAGAAAAATATCTAAACATTTTATGCTTTATACCAGGGATTGACAAACATTATCTGTAAACAGCTCTAAAACAAATAACTTAGGCTTTGCAGGCCATACATTCCCTGTTGCATCTATTCAGGGCTGCTGCTATGGCATGAAAACAGCCATAGACAGTGTGTAAAGGAATGAATGTGTTTGTGTTCCAATAAACCTTTATTTGTAAAAACAGGCAGTGGGCCAGACTTGGCCCTTGAGCCAGGGTTGGGCAATTTTACCGTTACATTATCATCTTCAAAATATGCCTTTGTTGAAGATTATTTTACTTTTGACTATTTTTTTGTTGAGTTGATGTAATTCATTATTATTCCTGTTGTATAACACTTTTTACATCAAAATCTAGTGGTTTTACCAGCAACAGTTTTAGAAGATTACAACTTTCCACATTTTTAATTTTTTCCCGAAATTTCAGTCTTTTGTGGACATTTAGGAGGGATCCAAGTAGTGTTAAAGCTTTTAATTGTTCCCTTCCTTTTCACTGGAGGAAATAAAATTTATAATTTCTTGTGTCATTTTAATTCAACACCAGCTATATCATCAGTAGTTTTCTATTGCAAATGTAATAAAAAAGTGAAAATTAATTTTCTGTCATTTGAATCAGAGTGTCCCAATGCCTCGATATGGTGCTTCAGTAAAACTGTAAAGTTAATGGAATATTATAATCTGCAAGATGCTCTTTTGTTGAAGAAGGAAAATTGGCTCATATTCCATGGTATGAAAGGTTTATAGCAACAGGACCAACTAAAGCAGCAATTAATGGTAAAAACACTGAATAAAAATGATAGATCCCATCCTGCTTTACTGAGAGAATAGAAATTCCTATCAGAATACTCAAAGGTTCTTTTCTGTCTCATTTTTAATGCTTCGGCAAACAGATGCCCTGGCTTCCAAATCTTGCATTAGGAAAAAAAAAAAATAGCAGTATTAAAAAAGAGCAACATTTACTCTTTGCCTCTACCAGGGTGATTAAAATGTTGACGGCATACCGGCGTTCCTGAGCTTTGTGACAGCTGCCATTGCTATGGCACCCAGCCGCAGAGCCAAGGCAGGCTTTATTAGTGAACTGCTCTGCTGGGCCACAGACACGCTGCCTCCATTTCACACTAGCATCTGTTGCCATATTTTAAAGCTTCATTCCACAAACTTTGATGAAGGCAAAGATTCCACACCGTATGCATTTGCTCCTTCAATAGGGTAGGTCGGTTTTCTAGGACCACAACCTAAGCTTTTATTCCTGGAAATTAACGCTGCATTTCTCCCCTGATTTTGCCAGTAGCAAAAAGATTTTCACTTTTTTGTACAATCTACGTTTAGAAAATGGAAATTATGTTGAGTTAGATTTTCTTTTTTGGCAGGAGAGAGAATGGAGGCTTCTAACAAGCCTCATCAAACAAGACTGGCAGCATGCATCTTTTAGGCATTTTCAGGCTTGTCCCAATTTGTGGAGGCGGCTACTACCACGTCATTCTCTGATGACAACAGCTTCAAATGTGGCTGTACCAGTGCTACCAAGACATCCATTTAGAAGGAGACGCATGTAAAATCCAGATTTGAAATTCAATAAGGAAACCAAAGAAAAGTCCAGCTTTCAGGTCATCTCCTAGCTAAATGAATAAATGAATAGGCAAACTATTGCATAAAAAAATATCTCGAAGGCAACTAAAGGAAGCCTTACTCACTACTGTCTGAAAATAGCCCTGTCTGGAAAGGTATGCTTTTAGACTAAGAAAGCAGAAAAAACTAATTAGACAAGAAGCAACCGTGAACAAACATGTTAGCAGAATCAATAACTGGAACTGATCAGCTATTTCTTTAATTGTACCAGCTGGGCATCCGTGATGTGCTTAGCAGAGCATAATTACCAGCTTCCAACCCATAGCAAAGATCTTTTCTTTTTTCTTCCTTTTACATAAATAGCTGGGCATATGCCATTTAATAATAATGATAATAATAATATTTTTAAAAATGGAAAAGGTACTGGAAAATGAGACATCCCATGTAAGACAGTACGTTATGAATAATTATAAGAAGGCCAAGTAAATATGCCAATTGTGCTAATAAGAATGTGCACTATCAAGGAAATGTAACTAATTTCTTAATTAAAAGGCCATTATGTGCTCTGGGTGCAAAGCTGCATTATTAAAAGTAGGGACCATTTGCTTTGCTGTTTTAGTATGGGTGGTGCAGTTTGTTCCCATTTGTACAGCTATGATTGATCTGGGCCCAAATCGTTTCGCCTACTGCAACTTGAAGGACCATGCAATATAGTTGTCTGGTACCATTAAGTGGAATTGAGATGGACTTTTTGAGTTGTGTAAGAAAAAGGAATAGAGAAGAGAAAGGTTCACTAGTTAATTCAAAGGAAAAAAAATCCTAGCTCAATTGATTTGTACACTGTTTTCCCCCAAGTGACAGCAAAACAAAGGTTTGTAAGCATGTAACAGACTGGAAAGACCAGTGTTTAAAAGTCCGAGTTTAGCCGTGTATAACCAAAGAGAGCTTATCGTTTCTGACATATTGCTGTGGGAAACTGGCCTCTTTTGGGCAGTTGTCACCTGGAAAAGTGACATGTTAAAGGAAATATGTACATAGAGAGTGAAGGGCAAACCAGAAAATACTGGAAGAATCCTGATAAAAGTAAGGATTTACTAATAATTATTCAAAACTTAGCTCAGATGTGTTCTTCTAGAAGGAAAATATTTCTTCAAATTGTTTGCAACAACAAACATTTATTATTATGGGGAAGAAGTCATAATAATAAATGTTTTTATACATTTGCTCTTAGATATAGAAAAAACTTATGGAAGAGGGAATAAAATAAATTTTGAAGTGACAATAGTCTGCTTTCACTTTTCATTTTTCTGAGTTCATTGTTCCACCTTAAATTAGGAAGAGGACTGTTTTATTCAGCAGGCATAACTCATCACAGCTGAAAAGACTGTAGCTACATTGGAGTTATTGATGCCTGGGTTCTATCAGCACTGGAGAACAGTTCCTGTTTCTTTTGTGATGTTCAGAAAAGACAGTCCCTGCACTATCTCTCCTCATTACCAGCAAGTCAGTTCAACTTTGTTGAATTTGTTTCAGTTTTGTGCAATTCACCCAACCCTTATTGTGTAATTACAGAGCACCAGTCTATTGTAAGGCACCAGTCCTTAGAGAAGTCCATCACCTTCCAGTCCCAGAGGGAATAGTGTATTTCCTTTTATTCAGACTGTCTAAAGGCAGTCAAACCAAGCTACTTGGCAGCGTGGTGGCTCACACCTGTAATCCTGGAACGTTGGGCAGCCAAGGTAAGTGGATCACCTGAGGTTAGGAGTTCGAGACCAGCCTGGCAAAACCTCATCTCTACTAAAAATGCAAAAAATTAGCCGGACATGGTGATACACACCTGTAGTCCCAGCTACTCAGAAGGCTGAGGCAGAATAATCTCTTGAACATGGGGGGGCAGAGGTCCCAGTGAACCCAGATTGTGCCACTGTACTCCAGCCTGGGTAACAGAGTGAGACTGTCTCAAAAACAAAACAAAACAAAACAAAAAAACAAGGAAGAAGTAAGTTGCTGCCTCTAAGAGATTTCTATCTTGAGGTAGCCAGATAGTCCAGTTTGAATGAGGATGGAAGGAGAGCCCATTTCTCCCACAGTAATTTGCTTTCTGACTTTGGATAGGTTATTTGACCTCTCTGGAGCCTTACAAGTTTCATCTATAAAATGAGGAATGCGATATTTATTTGTCTCTTTTGTAAGGGGAAAATTTAAAAATTACAGAATGATACTAAAGGTAAGACACCTAAGTTCCCAATATCCAGAATTTACATAAGTTTATATTTTATAATATTTACTTCTAATAGTGTTTATTAACTTTTTTTTTCCCCAAAACCAATGAGTCATGTGTGCAAACAACAGCTATAACATGTGAGAACAGGTATTGTTGGTATACTAGGTGCTTTCAGGTCGAAAGTAAGAAATATCTCAGGTTGTCAGATAATGATTCTTTATCCTAAAACACAGAAATTGAGAAGTTTAGTCGCCACACAACCTCTCTGGGTTCCCAGGCTCAGGTCTCTTCTTGGAGAAATGGTCTTTGTAATCAAATCAAGCAGATGTTGCATAGTTAATTTCATTAGTCTATATGATAAAGCATAGAAAGATGCACAGGGTTCAGAGAAGAATATAAACATTTGCTGTATACCACAGGATTTTAGACAAGAAAGGCCTGCCTGTGTCCAGTCTGCAGGGCAAGGGGAGTAGTAACTGAAATTCATATTTAACCTTCTCAATGGTGATGTATTATTTGATACTTTAATTGCCCATGCCCCTCTTTCCTGATTTTCTTCTTGTCAACATAAGACTTACCACTTTTTAACATGCTATTTAACACTGTTTATTGTGTATATTTTCTTTCATCTGTGTCTGCCTATAGCATATTAGATCTCATTGGCGATTACCTATTCCTATAAATTAGCCAGAGTGTGAGGACAAAGGACAAGCTGATTCTAATGGTAACAAGTCTCCTTCACAAAATAAGGACTGGGAAAATAAGGACCAGTGCATGGCACCTAGACTAGGTAGAACATGATTTTCCCCTTTTCTTCCTTTACACAGTACCTTTAAAAAGTAAAATTTAAATTGTTCTATTATAAAGGCACATGCACATGTATGTTCATTGCAGCACTGTTTACAATAGCAAAGACCTGGAACCAACCCAAATGTCCAACAACAATAGACAGGATAAAGAAAATGTGGCACATATACACCATGGAATACTACACAGCCATAAAAAACGATGAGTTTGTGTCCTTCATAGGGACATGGATAAATCTGTAAACCATCATTCTCAGCAAACTGACACCAGAACAGAAAATCACACACCATATGGTATCACTCATAGATGGGTGTTGAACAATTAGAGCACGTGGACACAGGGAGGGGAGCATCACACACTGCAGTCAGTTGGGGGTTACTGGGAGAGGGAGAGCAGGGGGTGGGGAGGTGGGGAGCGATAACATGGGGAGAAATACCAGATATAGTTGATGGGGGGAGGAAGGCAGCAAACCACATTGCCATGTATGTACGTATGCAACAATCCTTCATGATCTGCACATGTACCCCAGAACCTAAAGTACAATAAAAAATAAAAATAAATAAATAAAAATAAGTAAAAATTTATTGGCAAAATGATTAATTGTAAATCATTTTTCCCCATTTTTTGTGTAAAATACACACAACATAAAACTTACCAACTTCAATGTACAGTTCAGTGGTATTATGTACATTAGTATTGTTGTACAACCATCACTACCATCTGTCTCTAGAGTACTTTTCATCTTGCAAAACTAAAACCCTATAACCATTAAACAATAACTCCCCATTTCTCCCTTCTGCCAGTGCCTGGCAAACAGCATTCTACTTTCTCTCTATAATTTGTACTACTCTAAGTACTTCATATAAGTGGAATCATACAATGTTTGTCTTTATATATATATATATATACACACACACACATATATATATATATACACATACACACACACACACACATATATATATATATATATTTTTTTTTTAATTATACTTTAAGTTCTGGGGTACAAGTGCAAAATGTGCAGGTTCATTACATAGGCATACACATGCCATGGTGGTTTGCTGCACCCATCAACCTGTCATCTACATTAGGTGTTTCTCCTAGTGCTATTCCTCCCCTAGCCCCCACCCTCCACAGGTCCTGACGTGTGATGTTCCCCTCCCATGTGTTTTCATTGTTCAACTCCGCCTTTTTGTGACTGGCTTATTTCATTTAATAAAATGACTCTAAGTCTCATTTGTGTTGTGGCATGTGTCAGGATTTCCTTCCTCTTCTCTATCTTGTTTGTCTCTGCTCTCGTCTTTATTATTTCCTTTCTTCTGCTAGCTTTTTGCTTAGTTTATTCTTATTTTTGGAGTTCCTTAAGTTTAAAGTTAGGTTTTTAATTGGAGACACATCCTGGATTTTAATACATGCCTTTGTAGCTACAAATTTCTCCCTTAGCACTAATTTCACTACATTCCCATACATTTTGATAGATTGTGTTCCATTTCTATTCATCTCTAAGTATTTTCTAATTTCTATTTTCCTTCTTTGATCATTGGTTATTTATAAGTTGTTGTTTAATTTCCATAAATCTGTGAATTTTCCAGTTTTATTTCTGTAATTAATTTCCAACTTTATTCTGTTGTGGTCAGAGAAGATATTTTGTAGTATACCTAATTTTTTAAGTTGATCGAGGCTTAACATACGGTCTATCGTGGAAAATGTCCCAAGTATTCTTGGGATGAATGCGGATGCTATTGCTGTTGGGTAGAGTTCTGTTAGGTCTAATTTGTTTATTATGTTGTCCCCATTGATCTACTTCCTAACTTATCTTCTCTCTGGTTGTTTTATTAATTATTATTATTATTACTTTTTGAAATGGAGTTTTGCTCTGTCACCCAGGCTGGTGTGCAGTGGTGTGATCTCAGCTTACTGCAACCTCCACCTCCTGGGTTCAAACAATTTCCCTGCCTCACCCTCCCAAATAGCTAGGACTACAGGAGCTTGACATCATGCTTGGCTAACTTGTGTCTTTCTCGTAGGGATGAGGTTTCATCATACTGGCCAGGCTGGTCTCAAACTCCTGACCTCAGGTGATCTGACCGCTTTGGCCTCCCAAATTGCTAGGGCTTACAGGTGTGAACCACTTTGCCTGGCTGGTTGTTTTATTTATTATTAAGAAAGGTATTGAGATCCCCAATTATTATTGCAGAATTTTCAGTTTCTCTCTTCAGTTCTGTCAATTTTTGTCTCATATATTTTGATGGTTTGTTATTAAATGTGCAATGTTTATCACTATTGTATTTTCTTGCTGTATTAATATTTAACGTCCTTCTTTTTATTCAAAGTGCATATTGTCTGATATTAGTATAATCAACCTTCTCTCTTTTAGTAACTGTTTGCATGGAATTCCTTTTTTCATCCTTTCACTTTCTTCCTTAAAAAATGGTTATACTTCTAAGTTATATAAAATGATGTTTTGATATACATATACATAGTGAAATGGTTACTGTAGCCAAGCAAATTAACATGTCCATCATCTCACATAGTTATACATTTTGTGTGTGTAGTAAGAGTACCAAAAATTTAATCTTTTTAGCAAAACTCCCAAGTACAATAAAATATTAAGTGTATGCCTAATGTTATACCTTAGATCTCTAAATATTTTCATTCTATATATTTGATAATTTGTATCCTTTGACCTACATCTCTCCATTCTTCCCAAAATTCCCATACCTCACTTTGGGTAACCATTGTATTTTATGTCAAATACATTTCTGTGTATTTGACCTTGTTTTTTTTCTATTAGGTTCCTCATACAAGTGAGATCATGAAGAAGTTTTCTTTCTGTGCCTGGCTTATTTCACCTACATAATGTCCTCCAGATTCATCCATGTTATGATAAGTGACCAGAGCTCCCTCTTTTTATAAAGCTGAATAATATATATATTGTGTGTATACGTATACACACACACACACACACACACACACGCACATATACACATATGCTATACTTTCTTTATCCATTTGTTTGTCGACTGAGACTTTGGGTCTTTGGTTGCTTCCTTATCTTGATCACTTTGAATAATGCTGCAATGAACATGGTAGTGCAGGTGTCTTTATAATGTGGTGATTTTATTTCCTTTGTATACAATATATTCAGAAGAGGAATTACCAGGTCATATGGTAGTTCTATTTTTAATTTTTTACATTCTTTCACTTTCAATCTATTTGTGTCTTTAGATCTAAAGAGAGTCTCTTGCAGACAGCATATAGCTGGATTATGTTTTTGTCTTCCATGTGCCTGAGAAATTTTGTCTCTCATTTCCTGCATTACTGTCTGCTTTTGTGTTCAGTTAATTTTTAAATAGTGAAACATTTCAATTATCTTCTTATTTCCCTTTGTGTATATTCTATATCTATTTTCTTTGTGGTTACCATGGGGATTACATTTAACATCCTGGAATTATAGCACTCTGATTTGAATTTTTACCATATTACCTTTAATAACACACAAAACTGCTCCTTTACAGTCAGTCCCATCCACATCCCTTTTAGTTGTTGATGTCACAAACTTATATCTTTATACATTAAGGTTTATATACATTAATGTATACATCCACATTTAGGTTAATGTATAGTGAGATACATTAATATCTCATATTAAATATATTAAAGTTCATGTCCAGCAACATAAACTAATAATTTTCTTTTTGGGTACAGTGGCATGATCATGGTTCACTGTAGCCTTACCTCTTGTGCTCAAGCAACCCTCCCACCTCAGCCTCCAAAGCAGTCGGGACTACAGGTGCACATTACTACACCTGGCTAACTTAAAAAAAATTTTATAGACATGAGGGGGTCTCATTATGTATCCCACACTGGTCTCTAACTCCTGGCCTCAAGTAATCCTCCCACCTTGGCCTCCCAAAGTGCTGAAATTACAGACATGAGCTACCATAACCAGGTAACTAATAATTTGCTAATGCATTAATCGCTTACCTAGAAAACAAAATATAGAATTACAAACCTGACTTACAATAATACTAACTTTTATAATTGCTTTCCAGATTTTGCCTTTGGCTGAAATTGAGCAAAATTAACTGCAATTCACCTTCTAAGCCTTTCCCAGTATTGCTATCTGGATGGAGGAAAAAATTTCTGGTGTTCTCTAGTCTGCTATATTCCCAGAATTCCCTGAATTCTTATATTTAAAAAGGACATTATTAATTACAGAGAAACTGAAGTTCTTCTTAACCAACATTCATGATTCCTTTTCTCTCCCTACAATAGTGGGTGTTGTCCCAGCCTATCCTTTGTATTTTTTCATACAAATATGTGGAATCATGAATAGCATGTAGTATTGCTTTTCGTGGTAAAAACGCACACATATCACTTTAGCTATTAACACAGACATATTTTGCAACTTTATTTTTTCACTTAACCATTTATATGTGTGTTTCTGCTGTACTTTATATATGTTATATATAACATGTTATTATATGCCTAATTTATTTCTTTTAGCATTTGATTTTACGCATACATCACATTTATTTACACTATACATTAACCTAAATTTGAATATTTATATGGTTTTTAATTTTTCACTCTTGAAAACAATTCTCCCTATAAAAATTACTCAAGTCATCTTACCTGTGTAAGCGTTTTTCTAAGAATGACATATCTAGAAGATTTGCTGTACTGGATTGTAGAACTTGTTGCTGTTTTTGGTCTCGTATTCAAGTTAACTGTTCCCTTGGTATTTGTTTAATACCTTGTACATATCTCTGATTTAAACCCTTAGTACATGTGGCTCAGTCACTTCTTGGCTGAGGTGAGAACATGTCTATGGAAGACAAGTCTGTGACTATGTGAGTCTGTGTGGCCAGCAGTCTCTGATCTGTGCAGGGTATTAATGTGTCAGAACCGAATGTTCCAGGAATACTCTAGAGGCTGCAAGGGCTCCTGCACCAGTTGTAGTTCCTGTCTTGTCAGTCCAAGCAATAAGACACAATTTCCTTTCTTACTTGCGTTTTTCTGCCAGAACACCATGGGCTGTTACTCGTCTTTAGCTGGAAACAGTTTGCATTTACACCTGTAAGTTTATTCATCCTTTTAACTGCTTTTATTTTATTGTATTTTATTTATTTATGTTTTTGAGACAGAGCCTCGCTCTGTCACCAGGCTGGAGTGCATTGCCACGATCTCCGCTCACTGCAACCTCCACCTCCTGGGTTCAAGTGATTCTCCTATCTTAGCCTCCCAAATAGCTGGGATTACAGGCACGTGTGGCCATGCCCAGCTAATATTTCTAATTTTAGTAGAGACAGGGTTTCACCATGTTGGCCAGGATGGTCTCGATTTCCTGGCCTCATGGTCTGCCCACCTTGGCCTCCCAAATTGCTGGGATTACAGGCGTGAGCCACGGCGCCAGCCTTATTTAATTTTAATTAATGCAAATGTAAACTTAAATAGTCACATGCAGCTCATGGCTACCATATTGGACAGCACAGCTCTAGGCTAGCCATTCAAATCCCAGCTCTGCTATTTGATATTTGACCTGGACGAGTTACTTAATCTCTTCATTTCTCTGTTCCATTTCCTGTAAACTCATCTTTTTTGTTGTTGTTGTTTCTCAAAATAATTTAATGAGCTCAGATGAAATAAAGTGCTTAGAGTGGTGACTGGCGTACAGTAAATACTATACAAATGTTTGTTCTTGTTTTACTACTAGGAGTGGACATTTTTATGTTTATTTGGCTTTTAGATTTCTTCTGTGATTCCTCGCATGTTATCCTTTCCTATTTCACTCTCTGGTCATTTGTCTTCATCTTTGATTCAGTCCAAATAAAATCAATTTTAAGAAGCTATCTGGTAAAGACTTTATATTTGAGATACTCAAAGAGAAAAACAAAAAAATGGCATCCACCAAAACTTCAGAATAAAGACATTTTAAATTAAAAATTTCTAGTATACCTCTAATAAAAGTTCCAAAAGAAGAAAATGTAGAGATACAAGAAATTTCCAGAGTTTTAAAAAGAAATGAATCCTAGCACAAAAATATACTTTGAATATTTAATTAGAAAAAATGAAGATAAAACCACATCTACAAACATGGTAGTGACGCTGAAGAGCAAGGAACAAAACCCCAATCTACAAATCTCCTATTGGTTTTTGCTTCCTACATCTTTCACTGGCTTTATTTTTTTTCTCAGTGAAATAACTTAATAATCTATTGGTGGTAAGCTCTCAGCCCTTGTATATTAAACATTCTTACTCCCTTTCTCTCTATTTTCCTTTCTCTTTATCGCTTGAATTACAATCTAGCAGAATATTAAATTCCAAGTTGGTCATTTTTTTCCTTTTAGCACTATACAGGTTTTAGTTCATTGTTTTCTGGCCTCTATTATGGCTCATGAAAAGTCCTTTGCCCATCTAATTACCATTCATTTAAGGTAAAGTACACAACAGTTATAATTAATTTAAAATGTTATTGTAAACGTCTCATTCACAATAGTAACAAAAACTGTAAGCTACGAACTGTAAAATACAAAGATGTATAAGACTTTTGTAGAGAAAATTATACAACATTTGCAGAAAGACCTATATAACCTCATAAATGGCCTATGCTCATGGATATGTAGAACCATACATATCTTTGGATATGTATAATAAAAATATACATTCTTGGTAAATTTCATTCAATTCTAATAAATATTCCAACATTTTAAATGGATGTGGCAAGCTTATCTTAGGTTTTTAACAGAATGTGGCAAGCTCATCTTGAGCATGGTAAAACATATATGACAAAGCATATAACTGAGTGTGTTATTAGTAAAGGTATAGACTGAGAAACTCAGAACAGAATAGGATATTGATGTTAATTTTATTGTTTGTGTTTCTTAGCATTAGTTTTTTTCTTGTTTGAAAATTTGCTTTGCACATTCATTTTGAGAGAAGTTTCTGATTATGTTTTATTTTTTGTTTTTCTCTTTCTTTGTCTCTAGCAGTTTTAAAATTTTGAGTTTCCCCCACCAAACCCTTTTGCTTCCAATTTAGAACCAGGCCCTAAAATGCAATTTTAGAATATCTGCTCTGCAGCGATGTCAAGAATATAACAGATCCAGGACAGCGAGCTGCTTGATTCCTGGTCATAAGAATGCCAGAGCACCCCTTCTTTGAAAGCCCCAATTCCAGAACTCAGTTGGGCAGGCTTTTCCCTCATTCTTTCTTTACAAGCAAGCAAGCTTTACTCAGCTCCCATCTTCAGGCACTCCATTTTGAAATTTTGAAATTTTAGCTCCCATTATCCTTCAGAAATTGGACTCTCAGCCATCACTATTGGTTTTCTGCAACAGAGTACAGCAGACCAGAGGTTTCAGCTCTACTCATAGTTTCTTCGGCCCTCTGTTTGCTTTTCATCAGTCTTTTCAAAGTGTTTGGAGCAAGGGGTTGGGGAGTATTTCAGATCATAAATTTATGGAGCCATCTTGAGTCTACGTTCCTTGGGTTACAATGAATTCTATTTGAAATTTATTTCCAGTGAAATGAGAGAGCACAAATTTATGCCTGTGTTATAAAAAACATCTAATTTGAGTAGGAATAAAATAAATACCTAAGTGGTGGGCTGGGCGCATTGGCTCATGCCTGTTATCCCAGCACTTTGGGAGGCTGAGGTGGGCAGATCACTTGAGGCCAGGAGTTCAGGACCAGTCTGGCCAACATGGCGAAACCCTATCTCTACTAAAAACACAAAAAATTAGCTGGGCATGATGGCATGCACCTGTAATCCCAGCTACTCAGGAGGCTGAGGCAGAAGAATCACTTGAACCCGAGAGGCGGAAGTTGTAGCAAGCCAAGATGGTGCCACTGCGCTCTAGCCTGGGCAACAGAGGGCGACTCTGTCTCAAAAAAAAAAAATTAAAATAATAAAATAAAAAAAATAAAATAAAATGACTAAGTGGCAATCTCAGTTCTATACAGGTCAGATCAAGGAGACTTTATTTGCTTTATGTTTTGGGGCTTCCTCTAACATTTAATTGTAGAGAAATCCACTGCTATAAATGTATTTGAACATTCATGATCTATCATAAAATCAATCTACAAGTTGCCAACTATCATACAACCTTGATATTCTCCAGCAGGGGGTCCTAAAGTTAAGAGGTCCCAAAGCCCTCAAAATAACTTGGCCTGTGGTCTGTTCACCTTTCCAGGAGATGCGGGTGATGCTGCCCCAGCAAACTGCCCCAGGCAAAAAACATCACAAGAAGACACTTTTACTTTTAGTAAATAAAAGATTCAGAGTCGAACTCCAAGAACGATAAGTATCAATGTAGAATTCAATCCTTAGGTACTTATTGACCACAGTGCTGGGTTTGTGCCCTCCCCACGAAATGTAGAGAGTAAGTAATTTGTAGCTATGTCTGAAATGCTATTTAACAATATGAGAATCCTCAGTACAAATCAGGAGGACTGGATAAATGCTATAGAAGTTTCATGATGGAAGAGCTCATGGTGGTATCTCAGGGTGAGCCGAGGTTGCTCCATGGGGGCTATGAGACTTCAGTATTTCCCCTTTGTGGCAAGGGATGCTGGTGGAGATGACACAAAGGCAGAATTTGGGCTCTGATTCAGGCTTCTGGAATACAGATCCTGATTCTGACTTTTCCTATTACTGTGATCTTGGGCAAATTACTTAACCCTCTATGTCTCGGTTTTCTCACCTGCAAAATGGATTTTAGTAATAACTCCTGCCCCCAAAGAACTATTGTGAAGATTAAATATGTTTATGTTTGTCAAGTGCTCACAGCAGTGCCTGGCATCTAGTAAGCACTGTGCCAGTGTTTGTTAAATAAAACAAAGAACTGAGACCAAATGAACCTGCTTTTTGGAACTCTTTGCAAAGCTCTGAGTGTTTTGAGGGTAAAAGAAGCTTTTTCAAGTCTCTAAAACAGATGGGCTTAATTTTTTCCCCTGCTAAGATTGTTGGACTATTTCTAGATTTATATGAAAACAGTGAACTACAGAATGGTCTTGAAAGTCATCTTCCTTGCTCAGTGGTTTACTGCAAGTTAAATTCTTGTAGATGGAACAGAAAGCAAGTTTCAATTGAATGCACTATTCCAAAAAGCCTGGCTCCTCTCTGTGTCTGGTCCTGTGTGATATGAGCTAAGAACTTTGGCCTTTGAGAATAATTGCTCCTTCTGAAGAGATGAATTAGATCTTCCTGAGTCCTAGGGTATTGCTGAATATGTTACCTTTTCCAATTAGGAGCTCTAAAAGAAGGTGAATGTTTTTGATTCTGTGATTTAAAATGTTCTGCTCTCTTGTACTGAACATAATTTGGCGTAAGTAGAATTAGACGAGCTACTTTGTCTGCCTAAGTTGCTATCACCTAAGTGCTGATTTGAAATAGCACCTAAAGAGGAAAAGAATATAAATTGACCATGTGTATGTGAGTAACGAAGTTCAGAGGTAGAGCAACTTAAGTCAGGTAATTGTCAGCTAAGACAACAAAGCTATTCTAAGGGTTTCCTTCTAGCACCAAATCACAGTCTGTCCAAACAGAGAAAATTAAATTAGACGGCTTATAAATTAAACCTCTTCCACTAGCAAGATTATTCTGCCCTCTGCCACAGAACTTGCAAAGCCATTCCAAGAGGTCGTCCTCTTCTCTCTTCTTGGCTCCTACCTTCCTTGGAGAAAACAAAATTGGCAGCAGCGGGTTGTTTCGAATTAGAGTTGGTAGCAGACCTATCTGGTTGTCAGATGTTTGGCATGTTCATCATTTTAGAGCAGTGTTTACAAGTTGGTCTCCCATATTTGTTGGAGGTACACTCATGGTGTGGTATTAGGAGCACCATCCAAAGGATATCAAGCTCCAAATGTGTTCTCCACTGCTCTCCTTTCAGGTTTGAAATGCTCTCACTGGAGCCTTGTTCTTATGGGTTGGGTTAGGAATGGGGTCTGAAAACTTTTTCTGTAAAGGACCAGGTAGTAAATATTGCAGGCCATACAGTCCCTGCTGTTACTATGCAACTCTGCAGGGGTAGCAGGTGGACGCAGCCAGAGACAGTACGTAAATGTTGGCCATGGCTGTGGCCCAATAAAACTTTATTTACAGAAAGAAGCAGCCAGCTATATTTGACCTGTGGGAGTAGTTTGAAGACAGAAAAAGCAAAACAGCAACAAAATCAGAAAACTGTCAGCTTTCTTTCTTTCTCTCTCTCTCCCGTTTCTTTCTCCTTTCTTCCTTCCCTCTCTCCTTTCTTCCCTCCCTCCCTCCCTCCCTCCCTCCCTCCCTCTCCCTCTCTCTTTCTCTCTTTCTTTCTTTTTCTTGTAAACCTGAAAGCTAAGAAGACAGTGGAACAATATCCACATACTTGTAAATCCCAAATTTTCTATAACCAATGAAAGTATCTTTCACCTGTGGAAAAAAAGGAAAACATGTTCAACATGTTCAGATCTGTAGAAATTCAGAAAGTACATCACCAAAAACGCTCTTAAACCCTAAGGAATTACTTCAGCCTAATAAAAATGAAGTCAGATCAAGCACTCAAGATGGTGAAAGACAATATAAGAAAAAATGATGAATAATGACTTACAAAATACAGAGTGACATTTGAATGGTTAGTGATAAATTATAATACATGTTATAATATGTATAAAATATGTGTTAGTACATTTGTTAAAAACGAATTTTGTAAAATAATAGATATATACTTTGGCTGGGCCTGGTGGCTCACACCTACGATGCCAGCACTTTGGGAGTATGAGGCAGGTGGATCACCTAAAGTCAGGAGTTCGAGGCCAGTCAGGAGTTTGAGACCAGCCTGGCCAACATGGTGGAACCTCATCTCTACTAAAAATAAAAATAAATTAGTCAGGTGTGGTGGCTGGTGCCTGTAATCCCAGCTACTTGGGAGTCTGAGGCTGGGTGGATCACTTGAATCCAGGAGGCAGAGGTTGCATTGAGCTGAGATCATGTCATTGCACTCCAGCCTGTGCAACAAAGCGAGACTTTGTCCCAAAAAATAAAAAAAAGATAAAGAAAAAAAAAAAAAAGAATGGGTATACTTTAAGTTAAAAAAAAAAAAATCAAAGAAAGCCCTGGATTAAAAGCAACTATAATTTAAAGAGTTTCATACTGGCAGAAGATTAGCAAAATATAACACTAAAGTCTAGGTATCATTAAATATCACAGAAATCTACAATACAGAAGTAAAGTCAAGTTTATATGGAGACCTACATGGGAAGTGTGGCACTAGAAGCCAATGGAAAAATGATGAATTATTTATTATAACATTGGAACAGCTGACTAGCTCTCAGAGAACTTAATAAAACACTACTATCTCATAATATATACAAAAGTAACTCACAGAAGGATTGAATATCCATGTAAATTTAAAATACCAGAGGAATATACAGGCAAGTATTTGCTATACTTCGAGGTTGAGAGGGTCCTTACTTAGCCAGATAAGAAATTTTTTATTTTTTCATTAAAAAATTGACAGACTTGAATCCATAAAAATAAAGGTAATGTATTAGTAGAGCATAGTAAGAGAGAATGTAACAACATATTCAGAAGAGAGCCCCAGTTGATTTCAGAATGCAAAAAATAAAAGAAAAGAAAATAAAAACCTTTTTTTTTGGTACAAGTCTTAGGATGTCTGTCTGTGTCTATAGCACAATTTAATTCCCACATACAACTTGAACTCTGATATAGGGAAGTAATTGTATACAAAAACAGATAAACAAAAAAAAAATGCAAAACCAAATGATAGCACATAATACAAATGTGGTTTCCTTTTCCCCTGCTTCTTTTCCTCTGCTGCTGCTGCTTCTTCTTCTTCTTCTTCTTCTTCTTCTTCTTCTTCTTCTTCTTCTTCTTCTTTCTTCTTCTTCTTCTTCTTCTTCTTCTCCTCCTCCTCCTCCTCTTTCTTTTTTTTGAGACAGAATCTGATTCTGTTGCCCAGGCTGGAGCGTGCAGTTGTACCATCTTGGCTCACTATAACCTCCGCCTCCCAGGTTCAAGTGATTCTCCTGCCTCAGCCTCATGAGTAGTTGGGATTACAGGCACATGCCACCATGCCTGGCCAATTTTTGTATTTTTAGTACATACAGGGTTTCACCATATTGATCAGGCTGGTCTTGAACTCCTGACCTCGTGATCTGCCCATCTTGGCCCCCCAAAGTGCTGGGGTTACAGGTGTGAGCCACCACACCTGGGCTCTTTTCTTCTTAACTGAGCATAAGCAGGGTTCCTAGAGGGGCTTACAAAATAAATGAAAGAAATCATCTAAACTCCTAGAACTGTATATATAGATACCTTCCCCACACACACTCACACGTACATACTCATACACATTCTTCCATCCATAAATTAAGAATATGGAAACAAATCAAAAGTCATCTGAGAAGACTGAAGGTCAAAATAAAAAGACCAATCTGAGAAGTGAGATGGTTTACTTTTGTATGAAAACAATTTGTAAATACACAAAAGACAGTATTTATAAATTACTAAATGTATATTATCAACATAATTTTTAGGACAATGATAAATAAAGGGGGAATGAAGTGAAATCAGAGAAGGCTGGGTTTCCATAAAAGTATGACTATTGAATTTTAAAATGGAGACAGTGAATAGTTGATTGGCTACTGCAGAAAAACAATTTGAGTATTAGAAGATCAAATTAAGAAATTCTTTTATTCTGGAAAAAGAAGTCACTCAGAAAATATAGTACCTGCATTTTTTCTAATTTAATTATATGATAATTGCTACTTATAGTTAAGCCAATAAAAATAATGCACTAAAAAATAAGGAAGATATCTGAAATGATGTTAAATAAAATGAGTAAATCCTAATTGTATACAAATAGCATTTGGAAACATGGTTATAAAACTTAATGAAATGTTAAAATTCTTGCAATTTTACATTTTCTTGGAATTCTTGAGCAAGGAAAAAAAGAACTTGTCTATCTATAATAATCTGTATTTAAACAGTTTATTTCTATATGGTAGTTTTGGAGGTAGTGGAACTAATCTTTTTGTCTGAATTTATTAGCCCATGTAAAGGGCACGAAAGATGCTACTTTTCATTTGTTAGAAAAATGTAGATTTTTTTTCTTTTCCTTTAAAGGTAACTAGCAAAAAAAAAAATGAAATGTATTATTTCCAAATCAGAGATTGTATTACTTCAAAACAAAACTCTAGTAATAAAACAAATAAGCTTAAAGGGAAAATAATAACCAGGGAAGCAGGGAAAGCAGCAAAAACGCTGGCAGGAAATTGACAATGAATATTTGGTCATCAAAATTAATGTGAATACATAAAGCTTTTCTATTAATAAAATAAAGATTTCAGGTTGGTTTAAGATATACACCTAAAATAAAATTCATTACAAGAGTTAAAATAAAACAGGCCTAGTGCTGGGTCTCACACCTGTAATCCTAGCATTTTGGGAGGCCAAAGCAGGTAGATCACTTGGGGCCAGGAGTTCAAGACCAATCTGGCCAACATGGTGAAACCCAATCTCTACTAAAAATACGAAAATTAGCTGGGCATGGCAGCACATGCCTGTAATCCCAGCTATAGGCAGAGGTTGAGGCACGAGAATCACCTGAACCCAGGAGGCGGAGGTTGCAGTGAACTGAGATTGCACCACTGCAATCCAGCCTGGATGACAGAGTGAGACTCTGTCTCAAAAATAATAATAATATAAAAATAAATAAATAAAACAGGTGGGCAAATACATGTTAGGATAGAAAGAAACCAAAAAAAAAATGTGTCTGTAAAAGTTCTCTTTATCATTTCAAAAAATCTATAGCCCTAAATTGGAAGCCACCTGGTATCCAACTACAGGATACTGGCTATTTTATGGCACATTCACAAGATGGAATGTTAAAAGTTAGTGTTGAAGATTCAGTATTAAGGGAATAAAGTGGATTATAAATTGTTGTTATACTAAATAGATAGCACCAATGTGAATGACATTCTGAGAATATAGATTCTCCTTAGATTTTGTACTTCAAGAATCTTGAAGTAGCTTGCAGTATATCTTTGCTTCATAAATTGCCTGGTAGGAATGAAAACAGCAGATTAAAGGTGTTTGAACAAAAGCACAAAGTAAATGTATAAGAGCTGGGTAGCAAGGACAACAGCCTTGGAGGTGGCTTGTGATAAGTCTATCCCAAAATGATACAGAAGAGTTCCATATAGATTCTATATTGTAGAAGATAGCAAACAAACCCAGTCCAATCTCTTCTTAGGGAAGTAAAAATGCTAAAAGCACTTGATGAACTAGGGTTAGATGTACAAAAAGATTTCAATCTCCTTCTCCATTTGTCTTAATGAAATCCCTGTCTTTGAAGCATTTGGTTCTGGAGTGACTATACAGCTGATAGAACAGCTTCTCTTATTTTTTATGTTCCTATGCATTCCTGATATAAATCCTCATTATCAATAGTAGTCTGTGATGTTTCTTCTTTGAGACCTTATAAAACTTGATATATATGTACGTGTAACTCTGAGTAGTGGAATTTCACATGCTTTTTATTTCATTCTTGTTATGTATCTCTATTGCTTAATTTTTCTATAATGAATATGTACTATTTATGCAACAGAAAAACAAATTGTACTTTAAAGTTAATTTTAATTTAAAGGCAAATAAATTTTATAGAAGAACAACAGTGCTTTTTAGGCAATAGGATAATGTACATATCCTAGAAGTTTTCACATTATTCATATTCTTTTACTTCTTCTTCTTCTTTTTTCTGAGACAGAGTCTTGCTCTGTCACACAGGCTGGAGTGTAATGGCATGAGCTTGGCTCACTGCAACTTCTCCCTCCTGGGTTCAAGCAATTCTTTTGCATCAGCCTCCGAAGTTGCTGGATGCCCACCACCATGCCCAGCTAATTTTTGTGTGTGTGTGTGCTTTTAATAGAGACAGGGTTTTACCATGTTGGCCAGGCTGGTCTCAAACCCCTGACCTCATGATCCACTTGCCTCAGCCTCCCAAAGTGTTGGGACTACAGGCATGAGCCACCACACCTGGCCACATTATTCATAGTCTTTGACCCAGTCATTGTACTTCTGGGAATCTACCCTAAAAATTATCTTTGATACAGAAAAGGCTTTATGTACAAAGTTATTAATCAAAGCATCACTTGTAATAATTCAGAATTGGAAGCAATAGTCACTAAAGAAAGTTTGGAAATGCCATTTAATAGACTATTATGGAGTAAAAGATAATGAATACCAAGGACTTGTAATAACATAGAAAATTGCTGATGAATGAGTAAAAAATCACGACTAGGGAAAAGTACTCTTTTTATAAGAAGAAATATATATAAACTACATATTTAAAAAGGTAAAAATACAAGCAAGTGGAAACAAAGCTTTTTCTCCCCGCTTGATGAGATTTGACTATAAATGTTCTCTTCTGTGCCAAAATCAGATAAACCTTGGGTTACTTAATAAAAGACCTAGCCCTTGTTCAAGTATCTGTACAGAGACTCTGAACCCCTTGACAAACACTAATCCTGCAATGCCCAGTTTAGCCACTTTTGAGTGGTGGATGCTGTTATACCTGTAGGTGCCTAGTACTCTCTGGGAATGAAAAAAGAGAGGATGACGGGAAGAAAGAAAGTAAAGCCCCTTAGAGACAAAGAGCACACTGTCATCCCTTTGTCTCACTTAGGGTGGGAGCAGGGTATACCAAGCTGTGGTGGGGTTGGAAAGACAAAACTTTGACACCTCTCCTTGGCTCTGATTGTCACAGTGCCCCACCTTGCTCCAAGGGCCAAGAATGCCACCTGAAGAGAAGTCTCAAAAGGGGTGAAGAAAGAAGTGTCAGCTGATTTAACTGGTTTTCTCTGCAATGTGTTCCCCAGGTATACTTGAACTACTGTGTCCAGTTCAGTTCATAAATATTTATTAAGCAACAGTTCTTTTAGTCAGTCACTTATTCAGCAATATTTATGATCTACTACGTGGCATGCACTGCGTCAGGCTGATTGTTCCTGTCAGTGTGGTGGGAAGTCGGACTTATAATCCTACACAGTGTTAGAACACTGACAAGACATTCGATAATTTTAAAACACTTGCTAATTTTTGGAAGTATGAGCATGTGAAAATATTTTGGGGATTTTTTTTTTAAAGAAAGAGTCCTTATCATTTAGAGAGAGAGACTAAAGTATTTAAGGTTGAAATATAATATTGGGGGAGGAAGTGAGATAGCATTAAGATACAAAAGATAAAATATCCATATATTGTTGATTATTAAAACAACAAGAAGAAATGGGAGTTCATTAAAGTCTCTACTTTGTACATGTTTGGAAATTTCTGTAATAAATAATTTATTTTGTGAACACATGACAACTAGATACTGCTGAATAAAAATAATTGCCCAGAAACATGAAACACTATGAACTGAGATGAGCGTTTGGAAGGAAGACACTCAGGGAATGTGGAACTAGGAAAATGAATAGCAGGGGACTTGACATAGACTGAGATAACAAGAGGCTGGACCTTGCAGTTTTTGGACTGAGATGAAGGAGAAGAGATGTTAATCCAGTGAAATGATGGAAGGGCTAAAGCATTCTAAGCAGTGAGACCTGCCTGTGTCCTGACTCTTAGGCGGAACATTTGCATGGGGTCTTCTAGAATGAAAGGATGGCTAGAATAGAAACAATGGCTCACATCTAGTGAGATTAGCTGTAGAGGCCAGACAGAGTCAGACCCTGCAGGAGGGCTTCAGACCGTCCTTTAAGTTTGATTTCTTGTGCCAAGTACAATAAGAAGTGGTTATAGGTTAGTGGTGACATGATAAGATCTACATTTTGCAAAGATTACCATGGCTGCAATGAAAAGAGCAAATGGAGATTGTGGGTCGGGTGTGGAAAGCCTAGTAAGAGGCTATTTAATATTGCAGGTAGGAGATGATGAGTCTCTGTGGCTTGAGTGGACATGGAGAGAGGTGAATGGCTTTGACAAGCGTTTAGAGGGTAACAGCCACGTGACTTAGTGATGAGTTAGATATGGGGGACAAGAGAGAGAGGGCTTAAAGGATGCCTGGCCTAGCTTTTTATGCTATAAAGATGGAAAACAAAATACCTCATTTTAAGAGATGTTATCGTCAAGGAGATAAGCAGTTTCCACTAATATGATGAGTATTAAGGTAGAAGTAAGCCCAGAGCTCCTATTGAAGCATGAAACATGTGAATAAACTTATATCAGCCTGGGGGTCAGGAATTGCTTCCCAGGAGACGCACAGTTAAGCCAAATCTATACTATGTGAATTAGAATTAGCAGGAAAAGGAGGTAAAAAACGGTGTTTCAGCAAGGGCAACAGTATGAGCAAACTAGTGGAAGATATAAAAAAGCATGAAGCACTGGGGACCAGAGTGAGACAAGCAGGGTACATAAGGCATGCAATTTAAGGAGGCACCCACTCTCAGGTGTGCTCTGTATAAACTAAAGAGTCAGTATCTCTTTAAATTTTGCACCCTAGGCACTTTGCTTGCATCACTCTACTCTCTTCCCTGATGAAGTGTCTACTTACTGGTGCATGGGTTTGAGGCAGAGATTAGGAGGAGATGAGGTAGCAAGGGTGAGATAATGGAAGATCTTGCTTTGTGTACAAAGAAACTTGGACTTTTATTCCACAGAAATAGGAAAACATCAAAGGGCATCATGCACAAAGAGTTAAGGGTCAGTTTTACATTTTGGATAAATCTTTGTGATGTAGAATGAACAGAAAGAGAGAGAGAGAGAGGGAGAGAGAGAGAGAGAGAGAGAGAGAGAGAGAGAGAGAAGGAGGGAGGGAGAGAGAGAGAGAAAGAAAGAAAAGAAAGAAAGAAAGAAAGAAAGAAAGAAAGAAAGAAAGAAAGAAAGAAAGAAAGAAAGAGAGAAAGAAAGAAAGAAAAAGAAAAAAAGAAAGAGAAGACCCAGAGAAGACAGAGAGATCTGTTAAGAGACAAATGGTGATGGCTTGGGTAGGATGACAGTATGACAGAGAAGGAGAGAAGTTTACATATTCAATATATATATAGGAAAATTTGGAAACAGATGAGTTGAAGATAACTCATATTTTTCTCAGTTGGGTAACTGAGTTGATGATATCATTTATTGATTATTGCCTATATGCATATGTGTACACACACACATGCACACACACACACACACACACACACACACATGTTCATATGCTTAAAAGTCACTGTACTATTTATCACAGTCAGCCACATATTCTATTTATATTGTTCTGCCTTGAAATAAACACACACACACACACACACACACACACACACACGCATGCACACACACACAAAACCCAAAAACTCAATGCATTGTCTAGTTTCTACACCATAGCTTTGGTCTTGATATATTGCATAGAACTAAACATTCATGTGGTCATGAATTTTTTTTAAGAATTTAAATTTTAAAATCAGTAGATGTTGGCGGGGGCATGTAATGACTGGCTGTATAAAAGAATCCTTTCTCTTTTTAACATGCATGACAGGCCGGGCGCGGTGGCTCAAGCCTGTAATCCCAGCACTGTGGGAGGCCGAGGCAGGTGGATCACGAGGTCAAGAGATCGAGACCATCCTGGTCAACATGGTGAAACCCCGTCTCTACTAAAAATACACAAAATT
>NW_022436950.1:17961772-17989086 GCF_009761245.1 Sapajus apella | reverse complement strand
CAAAAATCGCCCCATTCCCCCCCAGCCTGGATAAAAAAAATGAAACTCCCCCCAAAAAAAAAAAAAAAAAAAAAAAAAAACATGCATGACAGACTCATGAGAGTAAGCTCTGTTAGATTAAGCGGCTATCCATTTTGTTTATGATCATACAGCCAGTAGATAACACAGTTCCTGGTGTGGAGTAGGTACTCATGTTTTTATGAAATAAAAGAATAATAGTTTAGGTTGGGAAGATGTTTCTGTATAACAAGCTGGCCAAAAATTCAATAGTTTTACAATTATTTATTCTTGCTCATGTTCCTATAGGTCAGTGGAGTCAGCTGATTAAGGCTCCAAAGCAGGGGTTGCCTTCAGGCCATGGCCAGCATTCGGGTGATTGCTGTAAATATATTTCAGGCCTCTGTGTTATATTTGCTAATATCCCATTGGCTAAAAGTCAGCTACATGGTGGAAGCTAAAGACAAGGGGCAAGAGGAAACCTTTGACTCTACCAGAAAGAGCTACCAGGTCACATGGCAAAGGATGTGATTTCAGAGAATAATGAAAAGCTGGGACAATTATTTAATATACTACTGTCTACACTCTTGAGCACAATTATTTATGTCCCTACTACATGAAAAATATACTTACTCCCATCCTAAGATCTCCAAAGTCTTATCTAATCATGGTATCAAATTTGAAGCCCAGGATCTTAATATCTAAAGAAGGTCTAGATTTGGTTTATCTTTAAAAAAAATGTTTTTAAAGTAATTAATTACTTTTTATTGATGCGTACTATAATAGACACTCATAGTTTTGGGGGTGCATAAAATAATTGAATACTTTCCTATAATTTGTAAAGATTAGATAAGTTCTTGGTACATTCCAGTTCTTAGGATATTCATCTCCTTAAATATTTTTCTTCTATTTCTGCGATAAACATCCAAATTCTTCTATTCTATTTTGAAATATACATTATTATGAACTATAGTCACCCTGCTGATCTATCTAGCACTAGGTCTTATTTTTTCTACTCAACCATATATTTGTGCCCATTAATCAACTTCTCTTCATCCCCTTCTGCTGCCCGTCCTTCCCAGCCTCTGGGAACCACCAGTCCACTCTGTCTTTGTTAGGTCCATTTTTTAGTTCCCATGTGTAGGTGAGAACATGCAGTGTTATATTTCTGTGCTTGGCTTATTTTACTTAATGAATGATCTCCAAGTCCATCCATGTTCCTCCAAATGATAGAATTTCATTCATTTTTTATGGCTGCATAATATTCCATTGTATATACATATACTACATTTTATCCATCCGTCCATTGATGGGCACTTAGGTCAATTCTATATCTTGGCTTTTGTGAACAGTGCTGTAATAAAAATGGAAGTGCGGGTGTCTTTTCAATATATTGATTTGCTTTCTTTTGAGTATACCCAGCAGTGGAACTGCTGGATCTAATCCCTGCCCGGATGAATTACCTACTTACTGGTGCTCGTTCCTAGTTCTAGATTTAGTTTTTTGAGGAACCTCCATACTGTTCTCCATAGTGGTTGTACTAATTTACATTTCCAGGAGCAGTGTACCAGGGTTCCCCTTTCTCCATATCCTCACCAGCATTCATTATTGCCTGTCTTTTTTGTAAAAACCATTTCAACTGGGATGAGAAAACATTTACTACAATAGTAACCAAATCAGCATGATACTGACATAAAAACAGACACATAGACCAATGAAACAATAGAAAACCCAGATGTAAACTCAGATTTTGGGTTCTCTTAATCTAGAGACGCATTTTTTTTTTTTTTTTACTTTCAAAAAGCTAGACCTTTTTTTTGAGATATTTTGATGTATTTCATTATGTATTCATTTATTTAATTTTGACTTTATGATGGTTAATCTTATTTGTCAACTGGGCCACAGAATGCACACATATTTTTTAAAACCTTATTGTGGGTGTTTCTTTGAGGGTGCTTCATTCTGTTTCTTTGGAGACCTCTGACTAACAGAGCGATATTTTGTGATGTAGTTGTAAGTAGTAGTACAGATAGATCCCATGCATCTTGTCTTAGTCTATTTGTGCTGATACAACATAATTCCATAGACAAAGTCATAAACCATAGAAGTTTATTTCTCATGTTCCTGAAGACTGGGAAGTTTTAGATCAAGGCACTGTCTGATAAGGGTCCTGGTCTTTGCTTCGAAGATGGTGCAAGATGGTGTTTATTGCTGCATCCTCCATGGGGGATGAACGCTGTGTCCTCAAAGGGTGTGAGGGATGGAAGGGCATGAAAACACTCACTTCAACCTCAAGCCCTGTTAGAGAAGTGCTCATCTTATTCATGAGGAGGATTCCTCATGATTTAATCACCACCCACCCCCTCTACCCAAAGACCACACTTCTTAAGACTGTTGCATCAGGCATTAAATTTCAAAATGACTTTTGGAGGAGACATCACAATAGAATATCTCTACTCTATTTTCTGTAGCGGTAAGGTCTTAAAAACATTACCGAACCCATACATCGTCCCAACCAGGATATTGACGTTAACACAAGCCACTGATCTCATTCAGACTTTCCCCATTTTTCTTGCACTAACTTATGTGTGTGTCTGCACATGTTTAGTTCTTTGCAATGTACAAGTTTGAGTCTCCGTTACCACAGTCAAGACACAGAACAACTTAATTGCCAGAAAGATCAGAGATGTCCTTTTTTTTTTTTTTTTTTAAGATGGAGTCTTGCTCTGTCACCCAGGCTGCAGTGCAATGCTGCAGTCTCAGCTTACTGCAACCTCTGACTCCCAGGTTCAAGTGATTCTCCTGCCTTAGCCTCCCAAGTAGCTGGGATGTCCACTTCCATGCCCAGCTAATTTTTGTATTTTTAGAAGAGATGGGGTTTCACCATGTTGGCCAGGCTGGTCTTGAACTCCTGACCTTGGCCTTCCAAAGTGCTAGAATTACAGATGTGAGCCACCACGCCAGGTCCAGAGATGTACTTTTGAATGGACAAATAGTGCTTAAAAGAAAAGTGAGTTTTGTGGTTAGCTACTTAAATCCCATCCCCTGCTCCATCCTGCCTTTAATATTGTGGAATTTATCACTGAGAACTTTCTTGCTTCTCAAACCAGAGAATGTGTACTGTGAAGTTAACTGCAACGTGATGTACCAAGGGCACATGAAATTACATACAAAAAAATGCAGTGTCTACTGTGTGAGCAGCTACTCCAGTCAATGGTAAGTGATTTTAAAATTTATTTGTACATTAAAATGGCATGGGTACTCAGGCACAGTGACTGATGCCTGTAATCCCAGCGCTTTGAAAGGCCAAGGCAGGAGGATGGGTTGAGCCCAGGAGTATGAGACAAGCATGGGCAGCATAGTGAGACCCCATCTCTACTGAAAATTAAAATAAAAATTAGCCAGGCATGGTGATCCTCACCTGTAGTCCCAGTTACTCTGGAGCCTGAGGTGGAAGGATCAGTTGAGTCCCGGAGGTTCGAGGCTGCAGTGAGCCGAGATTGTGCAACTGCACTCCAGCCTGGGTGACAGAGTGAGACCCTGTCTCAGGAAAAACAAACAAACAAAAACAAAAAACCCAGCATGAGTATATTATGGAGTAGAATGCAGTATGTCTTTTTATCTAAAACAAGACTTCAAAGATATGCCCTGCACATTGCAGTCATTTGCGGCCACACTTGCAGATCCTTCAAATTACTGAATAATCTTTACTGTCCTAAAAGATACTTTGATAAAGGCTTTAAGGAACACTTTTAGTTAGCTTTTCATCTGCTATTTTCCACCTCCTTATTCAGGGCATTCCTTAAGTCCAAGCACTTGGGAGTTGCCACTTTGTGATTCCTGGCAGTAAGAAGCTTTCAACTGATATTGCTTGAATGGCTTTGTGCCTTGCCTGTGTGATCCTCTATCTATATCCCAGATAAGAAGATAGAGAAAAGGCTGAGCACAGTGGGTCACGCCTATAATCCCAGCACTTTGGGAAGCCAAGGCAGGCCGATCACCTGAGGTTGGAAGTTCCAGACAAGCCTACTAACATGGAAAAAAGCCATCTCTACTAAAAATACAAAATTAGCTGGGTATGGTGGTGCATGCCTGTAATCCCAGCTACTTGGGACGCTGAGGGAGGAGAATCACTTGAACCCAAGGGCAGAGGTTGCAGTGAGCTGAGATCATGCCACTGCACTCCAGCCTGGGTGACAGAGTAAGACTCTGCCACATACACACAAAAAAAGAGGGTAGAGAATCCTCAGATTGAGTCTAGACTTTGACCTTCATAGTCATGTGACCTTGAGCAAACTACTAAACATTTCTGAGATGAGTTTCCTTTTCTGCAAAATCTAGAATACCCATTACATGAGGTTATTTTAAGACTTAAAGGAAATATTGTGCAAAATATTCACAACTTGTGATACAAAGTAGCTACTCAAGAAATGAGAGCTGTTACTACAGTGATATGGTTTGGGTCTGTGACCCTACCCAAATCTCATGTCAAATTGTAATCCCCATATTAGAAGTGGGGCCTGGTGGGAGGTGATCAGATAATGGGGGTGGATTTCTCCCTTTGGTGATGTTCTCGCAATACTGTGAGGGTCAGTGAGTTATTGTGAGATATGATTATTTACAAGTATGTGGCACCTCCTCACCTGTCTTCCTTCTGCTCCAGCCATGTGAAGACTCCTGCTTTGCCTTCTGCCATGAGTAAAAGTTTCCTGAGACCTTCCCAGAAGCCAAGCAGATGCCAGCATCGTGCTTCCTGTACAGCCTGCAGAATCATGAGCCAATTAAACATCTTTTCTTTATAAATTACCTATTCTTAGGTATTACTTTATATCAGTGTGAGAATGGACTAATACAAACACTGCTGATGATGATGCTGGGATGTTGAAGATATTAGCTTAATCTTTTTTTTTTTTCTTTTTTTTGAGACAGAGTCTTACTCTGTCTCCAGCCTGGAGTGCAGTGGCACAATCTCGGCTCACTGCAACCTCCACCTCCTGGGTTCAAGCGATTCTCCTGCCTCAGTCTCCTGAGTAGCTGGGACTACAGGCACCCACCACCACGCCCAGCTAATTTTTGTATTTTTGTAGAGATGGGGTTTCACCATGTTGGCCAGGATGGTCTTGATCTCCTGACTTCATAATTCGCCCACCTTGGCCTCCCAAAGTGCTGGGATTACAGGCGTAAGCCACTGTACCTAGCCTAGCTTAATCTTAATAACTAAAATAAATCATGAAAAAACTGTAAAGCAAATTAAAAAATGAATGAAGATATTTTCAAAAATATATATTTTTTTTGCTCAACATCAAATATCAATTTTACTCCAGCTAGTAAAGAAGACAAAACTGATGTCTATTCTAAGTCTACTGAGGCATCATAACATAACTAAACAAAATCATCAGTATTCTCTTCCCTAGATCTAAGCATTACATGGAAACCCCACGTCTTACCCATATTTTCTAAGTTAATGAGGAATCAGATATAATCGATGATGTTACAGAGAAAACACTAAAAATAAAACAAATGTATCTTGGAGAAAGGCTTTAAACATAGCTTTGAGAAATGAAAGCCTCTAGCATCATTTTTCTCTGTCAATTTTGGTAAAAGCATTTTAGGAAGATGCTGTTTACAAGACTTATCATTATGGAAGAGTGATAATATAAAAAGGTCTTCTCTCAGACCTAGAGCATCTAATGAAAATGTATAATCTTCCATTCTCAGTTCAGCAAGGAGGTCTGGGTGCCACATCCTAAAAAGGGATTTTTTTTTTTGCCACCCTCTGTATTTGCTCAGCCTGACAATATCACATTCTCCACAGCCTGTGATTGGGTGCCACACTGTCCATATTATCACACCTAGGTCAGTCTCCAATCAGAAGTCTTCATTTTCAAAGTGGCTCATGTCTATGAATCCCCTGTCACATTAGTCGTGGCTGGGTGGTAACTTCAAGGATATCTTTAGGTCCCATAAATCCTAATAATCTAGGGGCATTTTCCTGATGGCATGAGTACATGACTGCATATCCATCCAGGCAGGACGTGCTCCTGGACGTGACTAGCTGCTCAGAAGAAATCCAGAACTCTCTGTGGTGAGAGCACAGGATGTTCCTAATGAAACTAATTCACAGGCCTCAGTGAATGTCAAGCATGGCCTATTTGGGGGCCTGGATGTCCTTTAATGGCACGTATTTTCTCCACCTGAATTATGAGCCATGCAAGCGGTTAATCACAAGCCTTAGGTGTGGAGAAACAATGGCCTTCCTAATGCCAAGCCACCAAATTATAGACTTACCTGCTCAGTCTCAGGAAAGGTGAGGTCTCCTTATGTTTCCCTGGAACCTGAATTGTAAGGCATATGATATGGAGTAATAGAGCAGAAGCCTGTAGGATGCTTAAGACTGACAAGAAAAGGATGAGAAAAAGGCTGGTCTTCATGTTCCCAGACTCTCATCCAGGTCTCACCAATCTGAGGAATCACGCCGCTCCTGTATGGGTCTACAGAAAGAGGTCATGGGTGTTAAGATGATGGAGCTATCTCCAATGGAAAGAAAACCTAGGAAATGAGGGACATGTGTTCCTTCTAATAGCTTATGCCAGGGTTTATCAAGCTTGGCACTACTGAGAATTTGAACCAGATAGTTCTTTGTTGTGGAGGCCGTCCTGAGCTTTGTACCACATGTAGTAGCCTCCCTAGCCTCTTCCCACTAGACATTAACAGCACATGCCCCCAAATCACGACAACTGAAAATGTTTCCAGACATTGTCAGATGCTGTGGGTGGGGGTAAAATCTCCCTAGTTTGAAAACCACTGGCCTAGACTCCAGTTCTTTGGCTGTAACCTGGTTCATTCAAAACACTTACTATGTGCCAGGCTGGTGGGGAAATGTACTAGTTCATTCTCATGCTGCTCATAAAGATATATCAGAGTCTGGTAATAAAGGAAAGAGGTTTAATGGACTCACAGTTCCACCTGGCTGGGGGGGGCCTCACAATCACGATGGAAGACAAAGAAAGAGAAAAGGAACATCTTACTTGGTGACAGGAAAGAGAACTTGTGTAGGGGAACTCCTCTTTATAAAACTATCAGATCTCATGAGACTTATTCACTGTCATGAGAACAGCACAAGAAAGACCCACCCCCATGATTCAATTACCTACTTCCTGGTCCCTCCCATGACACATGGGAATTATGGGAGCTACAATTCAAGGTGAGATTTGGGTGGGGACACAGCTAAACCATATCAGAAAATGTAAAAAAATCTAGTGTTGGCCTTAAATAGCTTGCATCTATCAGACTCACAGAGATGGGCCAAAGAAGATATTTGGTGCTACACCTGAACCCTAATGGTTCCCCAGCAGTGGCCTGGAATCATGAAAACTCTGTTTGACCACATGGACATATATATATCTGTTGTTCCTTCCATGACAAACTGCCTCTTAGGGAAACTGACATTTCTCTACAGGTCTTTCAATTTCTGTTTGGAGAATGACTACTGTGTCCAGGCCTGACATTCAGAATGTATGCCCGCAGCCCATGAAATTTGTTTTCTCTCTGAGTAATGGGGCTTTTCCACCCAGTGCATCCATGGCATCTGTAAGATCAAAGTCATTTATTTCACAACCAATATTAAGGCCCAAACAGCTGAATCTTGACAGAAGGCAGAATCTCTACGGAAAATGCAGGGTTTAAACAAAAATAACTCACTAAAGCCCTTATCCCATATTTCTGAATTTTATATACCAAACATATTGAGCCGTTCACTGATATGATTGTTATTCTTCTGATACATGTCAAATAGTCATTTTTAAAGAAGTAGCATTCTATTTTCACTATCTGAATTTTGTGGCAGATCATAGTGGCCTAAATGTAACGACCCCACAGGGAAACGTTTTCTATGAAAGCTTTTCCACAAAGGTGTCAGATATCTGGGGCACAAATGATAGTGAAATTTGGGACTGACTTTTTAAAAAATTATTTTAGCAGAATAGAAAGGAAATAATGCATTTTTATTATAGTAGGTCTCACATTTTCCAGAGCATAGATCATTTTCATGAAAGATGCCCTTTGAGCCTTCCTACTTTTCAAAACATAGAAGCGCCAAGACAAATGGAAATACAGCTCCTGTTTTTAATAGGATGGTGAATTAGAGAGGAGAGAAGAATCAGAAACTCAACAGGGGTCAGTATACCTGAGTTCTAGACCCAAGTCTACTTTTGTCTGTGAGATAATCTTTTATGTCATATTCCTTTTATTATATTGAGGTTTAGAAATGAGATTCATTCTCTGAGTTTCCTTATATTAAAATAAAGGGTAAGATAATGATATTATTACTAATATTGAACAGCTTTATGTATTCAGCATTTGTCGATAGCATACTCCACACTAAGCTCCATTTCAGGCACTGGAGCTGTGATATGGTTTGGCTGTGTCCACACCCAATCTCACCTTGAATTATAATAATCCCCATGTGTCAAGGGTGTGTCCAGGTGGAGATAATTGAATCATCAGGGCAGTTTCCCTCATCTGTTCTTGTGATAGTTAATAAGTCTTATGAGATCTGATGGTTTTATAAAGGGGAACTCCCCTACACAAGCTCTCTTGCCTGCCACCACGTAAGATGTGTCTTTGCCCCTCCTTCACCTTCCCTGCCATTACTGTGAGGCCTCCCCAGCCATGTGAAACTGTGAGTCCATTAACCCTCTTTCTCTGTATAAATTACTTAGTCTCAGGTATGCCTTTATTAGCAGGGTGAGAACAGACTAATACAGGCCACCATTAAAGGAGATTGCTAATTTAGGCAAGAAAAATACATATTGGTATGACAAATATCAAAGTTTAAAAGACTTCATAATTGTATTAACATTATTTGTTAAGAATCTCATATTTAAAAGAAAATTTAGAAACCTAACCATAACCTTTAGGCATCTTGAAAAATGGAAATAGATCTCCTCCCCACCCTTAAAAGCAGAGCCACTCGAATAAGGGAGAATGAAGTTTGGGTAGACAAATGGATGGAGCGTGGTCTAGGATCCCTCATCTGCACCCCTCTTCCCAGTGCTTATTCTGTGTGGCTGGAGAATACTGACATTTACCCCACCAAACATACAGAGGCATGTACACACAAACACACACTTATGCATGCGTACACACACACAAGCTTAACATATATATACACACATGGACCTGAGATCCTCAAAATGGCTAGCTAAATCCATGCAGCACACTAAAGAGAGGGCATCCCTTTTCTGAATTCAAAGGACTAAATTGCACCGAATATAATGGGTAAACATTTGAAATTTCAAACTCCAAGAGCCTTAATAGACAGAGAAAGCATGGTGCACTTAGCATAACAAATAGTAATAATTATTTCCAGTCAATGATAGTGAATCTTTCTAGGATATTTTGGTTGATTGGACAATCCTGGAATTTAAAATGTTATTCAGTATTGAGCACAATATTTTTGAGTAATGACTGAAGTTGATCTTTCCTGTTTAAAGACAGGATTTGGTGGTTAAGATTGCAGAAAAATTATTAGGGCTGTAGTTTCACTTATGAGATATAAATCAATCTCCTTTGAATGTTGAGATCCTTGAGAGTCCTCCTAAGTGGCATTTATTAATGTGTTTTATCATGTCCAGTAAATAGTAGTACTCAGTGTGAGTGTTTCTTTTCAGGGGAATCACAGTATAAGAGGGGGAGAAAAAGAGCCTCTCTTTCATGAATGTTTAAGAAGGGATTCTGAGAAATGCCACAATACTGGACTAACCCATTTATTTTGTAATAAAGACTAGGTGTAACTCATCTTTTGAAGTTTTGTTTAATTTTGAACCCCTAACTCTATTGTTAATCCCTGTCAGTTTCCCCTGTAATTATAATCTGTTAACATTTCACACAGACAGGAGGTTGTAAACTTCTTTGAAATTCCATCGGTAGGTAGAGTTGATAGAGCTGATATTAATCAGACGGTATGAATTCCACCAAGGGGGAGAAATGTGGAGGAGAGGAAACACATGAGATCCTGGGAGTGAGAATGTAATGGGAATAAATCCACCGTCCCCAAATGGCACACCTGGAACATCCGTGCTACTGCTTCTCCAGCCTGTTCCCAGGTGATCCTCAGCACAGCTTCAGAATCTTTGGAAACCCAGGCAATCATGACCACTCAATTATCCTGGGCACTAGAGATGAAACCTATTTCTTAATTTTGGATAGGACTTGTGAGACAAAAAGACAAGGAGCCATAGACAACCAAATTAAAAAAAAAAACACATCTCTGAATACTCACCAGGCTAGAAGACCTAAAGAGTCTCACCTGAAAAAATGCCTTAGACATAAATTTCACAAATAAGGAAGCTGAGTTTCAGAAGGCTGTTCCTTGACAAACACCAATATAATTGATGACAACCACAAATAGCATGTTTCAATGGCATCACCATGTACGCCCTCCCACCCATCAATCAGAAGCAGGCATCTGCATTTTAATATACACCTATAATTGCTTATTATTCAAGTTTTCTATTGAAAAAGCACTCTTGGTCATATATATTGTGAGTAATTGAGTCTCTACTATATATTGGTCAATGATTTGCATGATCTGGACCCCACAGTCCTAGCATGACATTTCCCTCTTTTCCTATTACTGGCCGTTCACAGCATCCAAAGACAACAGAGGTGCTGGATCACTGCCAGGCCCCAGGCATTGAAGCCTTGCTTGCTGCAATTCTCTTTGGCCAAGTTAGGCACATACTAAAATGGATACAAGGATCCCATAGCAATTGCCTTGTAAGACACTTAAAGGCAACCGATCACAAGGTGGACAAGGGAAAGCTTTCACGAACCCTGAAATTGAGTTTGGAGTCACTAATACAGCTGGGGAATGACAGCGTGGAATGTCTCAAGGTCGCCTGCAACAGAGAAAGGGGGCCTTATTTCAAAGAAATTGCCCTGTCTGCCAAGATAAAAATGAGACACACACAGCAAAGAGAAAGAGCAGCTGCTACAGTGCACTACCAAGGGAGAGACTGCAAAACAAATCATCAATGGGAAAGAAAATGAGGAACACCATGAATTTCTTCTATCACTGGACAAGAAGCGCTCTCTCCTCTAATTCACAGGATAAAAAGAAGGCTGGCTCCAAATGGCCATTTAAGCCCAGTAGGGCCCCTTGCAAGAGTGGAAAAGGAGAGAAGATAACATGATTTTCCCCACTGCACTAAGATGCAATGGCTACACACACCTCCTGCAGCTGAATCATAAAGGCAGGAGCATGCTTGTGACCATTTGGACCACATGGTTCCTGCTGTCAGAAGGTACCCCCAGAGACATCATTTGCTACTGCCTATTGATCAGACATCCAGCAGATTCCAGGAGGCAAAATGTTAATAGACGGAAATCGTCTTTGCTTCTGGAGGAAAAAGTAGAGATGGGCGAGTAAAGATTTTCTTCTGTGCTTTCTTCTAGAAATTTTATAGTTTTAGGTTTCACATTGTGTATGATTCACGTTGAGTTAATTCTTTATGTGATGCAAGATATGGATCAAGATTTGAATTTGAATATGGATAACCAATTGTTCCTGCACCATTTGCTGAAAAGACTATCTTTTTTTCACTAAATTGTTTTATTAACCTTGAAAAGAATCAATTAGCCCATATATGTGTGTGTATCTACTTCGGGACTTTCTATTCTATTTCATTGATTTATATTGTCTATTCTTTTGCCATTACCACACTGGCTTGATTACTATACCTTCACAGGAAGCCTTGAAATCAGGCAGTGTGATTCCTCCAGTTTTCTTCTTTTTTAAAATTACGCTGGCTATTACAGTTCCTTTGCCTTACTATATATATTTTAGAATTGGCTTGCTGATTTTTACAATACACACACACACACACACACACACACACATACACACACACCCCTTCTAGATTTTTCATTGGAACTATACTGAGTTCATACTTCTATATTTTTATTATTTTTAAGATAAATTGGTTTATACATTTATTCTGATGCTTCTGGTTCAAACTCAGGGATACAGTGGCTTCTGCTTTAACTCTTCTCTGTTACACTTGTGTCTCCTTTCTCCCACATCAAATGTCCTAGTTCTCCAGGACACTAAAGATGATAGAATTGGAACATTTCATAATTATTAATCCAGTTTATCCCATATTACACACATAGTTTCTGAATGATAAACTCATATTATCACCAATAATATAATTACTAATATTAATTAAAAACTTTTTTGCATATACCTCTTTTTCCTCCATCTTTATAATTGTACTATGTCTACACTTTCTGAACATATAGTCATTCCATTACTGTAAAAAATCTGCCTTGGTATTTTTTCTAAAAGGTACACTTATCTATTTATTTAACTTAGTTATTCTCTGCCTCCTTCAAAAATGATTTTAAACTGCCTTAAAAAGAGGAAAAGACAGTTGGGTAAAAAGGAGGAAGCAAATATACCAACAATAATTTAAATATGTGTTATGATTAAGTGCAATATTTGGCTCAATGCATCCTAACAGCCAAATTAAAGATAAAAATGTGACAAGTTACATAAAGTGATATTTTTCAAATACAATTTTTATTTTGTTTTCTTTTTCTTAAGATGAAAGGCAGGAAAACTTTTTTCACGTTACATTACTAGGAGACAAAAATTGAGATGTGTTATAAAATCCTCAGAAGTGTTTCACAGAAATGTAAAAATAAAGTTCATGTGAAAAAAGTTCAACATAATATTAAAGTACAAATCAGTAAAACTGAGAGAACTTTTAGATCTTAAACTGTTTTTTAATACTTTTTCAGGTACATTATGTAGCTGTTTCTCTCTTTTTATTATAGAATGTATTATTATATAAACATTTTAAATATTTATATATAAATGTATTTATACATATATCACATATGGGGTGTGTGTGTGTGTGTGTGTGTGTGTGTGTGTGTGTATATATATATATATATATATATATATATATATAAATAATGTTTTGCTTTTCTAGTTAGAAATAATTTCCCTACTATCAACATTATAATTAAGAACTTTAGCTGACTCTTTGAGCCAAGAAAAGACTTTGAAAATTCTACTCAGCCACACCTTAGAAACTGTCCAAAGTGCTTCACTATGAAGCTTAGGCCATGTTAAACCAAACTTGGCATTAGCTGCAGAGGCAAGGCAGAGGAAGAAGACGTTAGTTGCAGATACAATAATATTGGAAAAAGAGGTCAAAATGGACATTTGACTAGTGGGGTGGACAGTGGCAGAAGAGTGTTAGTGACTCGGAGGCAGTGGATGAGGAAAGAAAGATCATGGTACCATTGACTGTCCATTGTAAAAGTCCAGCAAGACCTAAAGGAAACAAGTACGTCTTAGAGAAGTTTGCATTTGTTAACAGGAGACCAGCTTAATGGACAGTGAGTAATAGGATTACTGGAAAAGGTAATCTGAATAGGAAAAAGATATAGATAAATTAAAGATTGAAGTTTCCTGAATTCTCCCACGCAGAATTAAAATTCCATTATATACAAATTCTAATACCAAAATATTTTCCATGTGGGAACATGCTTCATGAGTTTGCCTTATGAAAGAGCATTTCATTTACTTGAAGGTGACCACTTGCCCATTTTCAGGTGACTACATTCTTATCGCTACTTGAGAGCCAGTGGGCTCTTCTCAGAAAATCTTGGGCTTACACAGACAAGACAGTCCATAGTTTTATGCCAAATTTCTCTATCTCTTGCTACTCTTTATCTTAAGACTGTGAGGGCATCCTGACTTTTTAATTCTTTGAGGGCCATAATTGACCAGAAACACTCTTGACTGCATCAGGAATTGAGTGGGAACTCTTGATGGGCCTTCGGTCAATCACTTAAGAAAATCCATTTCATTTAAGTCATTCCTGGAAATTTTTTCTATTATTTAATTATGTTGTGCACCCTTGTGCTTCCCTCTCATGATGTAAGGACACACAGGTTAATGTGAAAGAAGCATATGCAATTACTAAAGAAATCAAGCTTTTCCACTGATAGGTATATGTGTTAGGTTGAATATTAACACTGATTCCTCATGCTCTTTCCTTATGACACCTAAGTAATAAGTTATTTGCATTTATAAATTATTGAAATTGCATGTAATTAGTAATAAAAATTTTTCATCAGAAAAGAAGTATCCTTAATAACAGGAAACAGCGGTTTCACTTGAAAAGCATGGAAAACATATTTTCTTGGTAAAGCTGATATGGTTTGGCTGTGTCTCCCTCAAATCTCATCTTGCACTGTAGCTCCCACAATTCCCATGTGTGGTGGGAGGTAGTTGAATCATGGGATGGTCCTTTCTCATGCTGTTCTCGTGATAGTAAGTCTCATGAGATCTGATAATTTTATAAGGGGGAGTTTCCCTACACAAATTTTCTCTTGTCTACCACCATATAAGACATGCCTTTCATCTTCCCCCATTACTGTGAGCCTCCCCAGTCATGTGAAACTGTGAGTCCATTAAACCTCTTTTTCTTTATAAATCACCCAGTTTCAGATGTGTCCTTGTCAGCAGTGTGAAATAAAGTATAGAAAGCCTCTTACATTGGAAAGAACACTGGACCTCAGGCATTGGCTCAACTTTTAGGTCAGTACCTTATGGTCACGTATTATTGGATAAGTCACTCAATATCTTTGGGCCTTGATTTTCCCATGTTTAACATAGAAATAATAATGACTGTATGGGATTAGCCACAGTCAAATTAAATAACGTGAAAAAGTTCTTGGTAAATGCTAATGTATTCTGTAACTGTAGTCTATCAATGTGTATGGCTTTTTTTTTTTTTTATAAAAGTCTAGGTCTGCTTTGTGATCCCGGAAATCCCCTTCATCCTCTTCTGGCGTGGGGTCTACCTTCATGCTGCCTTAAGTTCACAAACACTGGAATGAGTCATTAGGAGTTGTCATTATTCCCACCTGGGAGGAGTGACTGGCTCGTGTCTTATCCCCACACAAGCCCTCAAGGGAGGAGGAGTCAGGAAGCTGGATGAAGAGGGAGTGACGTTGGCCCCACAGTCAGCACATCACATACCCCATCCCAGGCCATGACAGCTTCCAGCTATGAAGGACAACAGAAAGCCAACGAGTCCTTCCATCTTCAGGGCAAGACGTTGGCTGCTTTAAGATGACGGATGTTATTTATTTGGTTGAGAGCAGAAATGATCATACATATTAGTATAATTTCATCAGCTTCTGAAAGGGACGCCTCCATCCACACCCTTCCCTCCCACCACTTAAACCCACTGGTTAAGTACCAAATGTGCCATTAAAGAATATGTTTTTCTTTTTGCTGACAAACAAAATCAGATGCTAATCAATAGGAATTCAGTCGGCAGAGACATCTTACTCATCAGTGAAATTACGTCTGGATCTTGTTGGCTTGATGGTAGGAAATCCTTATGATGGGAAGTTAAAATGAAAAAATTCTGCTCTCTGTCTCTTATCATAAGATACTATAAACACCCACAACACTCAACAATCAATCAAGCACACAAACACAAACCACTCAGTTGTTGGGGTGTTGGAAACTAATTTTATTAGCTCCATAGCCATTGTTTACCCTTTCAAGGAAACACGTAAAACATTAGCATTTCCTAATAATAAGTCTGCCCAGGTGTTCTCGTTTAGGTAGAACTCCTTCACCCATCAGTGAAGGTCCATTCCCAACCTGTAGGTTTAGCATAGTGTTGACACATTTGTTATTAATCAAGCTTTTACTACATCAAAAGAAAGTCACTCATTCTCTTTTTTTCTCCCCACCAAATATAGTGAAGAGAATAGAATGAGGGGGAAGACACTCAGCAAAAACATAAGCCCAGTATATAATTTGGAATGGCCATTAACCAGAATATACTAATTCTATTGGAGATATTTCTCACATCGTTGAAGAGTGTTTTGTATTGTTCAAACTTTTAAAATAGAACACTGAATGTAATAGTCTCCCTCCCTCCTTCCCTCCCTCCCTCCCTCCCTTCCTTCCTCCCTTCCTTCCTTCCTTCTTTCTTTCCTTCCTTCCTTTTCCTCCCCCTTCCTTCCTTCCTTCCTTCCTTCCTTCCTTCCTTCCTTCCTTCCTTCCTTCCTTCCTTCTCTCCTCTTTCTTTCTTTCTCTCTCTTTCTTCTTTCTCTCTTTCTCTCTTTCTTTTTTCTCTCTTTGTTTTTTTCTTTCCCTATTCTCACCACCCTGCTCCTCTTCTTTTTAGCTACAGGGTCTGCAGATGCTTTCACACATGTTAGTTTACTTTATCTTCATAGAAATCCTAAAAACTAGATAGGATCACTAGAATTATGTTTGGGTGTTAAAAATAAGATTAGTAACTTTTTCAGGGTCAATCAAATGAGAGATTATACGTCAGAGATTCAAATCCAGGTTTCCTAACACCTGAGGTAGGGATTTTTTCTATATTGCTAACTATTCTATTCCTTTTAAATTTAGATATTGAATGCCCTGGTGGTCAATCCAAATTTTAAGGTTGCATTTGTAAGTATGAAAGTTCAAGCAAGCAAAAAAGCATATTGAATACAATTTCAAAATTTCTGGGAGAACTGCTAAAAATATCAATAAGAATAAGCATTTTCTAGCTTTATCCTTTGCATAAATAGATGCTACTGCTGACAGTGTTTTTTCCAGAGCTGGACTTCCCACTGTCAGCAAGAGGCGTGCTGAGATATTTACGGTGATCATGTTTTACATCACCCCATCTCTATCCTCCCTGGCTTTCTCAGCATTCTCTGAGCAGGGTGGGATAAAAGGCTGGTATCATGTAGCAATGACCTCAAAAGCCCCACACTGGGCACTGTCAATATGGCATGTCCTTCCCAGCTTCCCATACTTTGAATCCCTGCCCTGACAACCGGATGGATTGTTATGCATTTGCTTGTATAATGTGACCCCCAATACTAAACTGACTGTCTCATTTCTCATAGGCAAGGATGTGGGACTCACGTTAAAGCTGAGTTTCCAATTGCACTCACTCTGTGCACACTTAGTGTTGATTATCTACTTGCCTGGAATAAAAGAGAAGGGCTACCACCATGGCTCATCCAAATGCTCCAGTAATCTAGATTCACTATGATACCTCCATGTTGGATGCATGCAGATTGTGGTGGAGCATCAACACTTCCAAGAACCTCACTGTAAACATACGAAAACCAATTCTTAGGAAGAAGTAGAGTAAAGTAAAGGAAATCAAAGGGGTCTGTCAGAATGGACAGAGATAATGGTCTAGTACAGGGTTAGGAAATCAGAGAAAACAGAGTCCTACAAATATTTGACATTCCCTCTTGGATACTTTCCTTCCCTTTTCTTCTTCCTTGCACTTGCTTTGTTCAGTTTCTCTGCAGAAACGCTTACGCCTTCAGTCTTGCAAAAGCCTTCCCTTAGTAACAACTGTACTGAAATTCATTTTCAGTGTAAGCCAAACCAGGAGCCAAAGGCTCCCTTTCTGAGCTCCAGACTGATGCAGAGACAAATTTATATTTTTGCTGTGTATTGAGCACAGACCTGCTCACCAAATCTTGGTGGCTCCTTCTGTGCCTCCAAGGCCTGAGTTCGTGCTTCTTTTGGAGCATTCATTTACTTTGAATCTTTCTTCCAGGAACTTGCTTTCATATCTGTCTGCCTCCTTAGTTCATACATGTCTGTTAAGCAGGGACAGTGTCCTCTTAGAAAATTGTGATCAGTATATCAGGACAATGACATGGATGTAATATATCTTGGAAACATCTAATAGAGAGATTTTGCCCCATGGCTTAGGGCAAGGGTGGGCATTTGGCCATCTCTAGACACATTTTTAATTGTCAAAACTTGGCAGGCAGCTGTTACTAGATAGAGGCCAGAGATGGGGCTAAATGTCCTACATTGCCCAGGATATCACTCCATGACAAAGAAGCATTCAACTCAAAATGTCAATAGTGTTGAGGTTGAAAAACCCTGTTAACAGAACAAACTACCATCCCCAGGTAAATCCATTTGTATCTCCCCAAATAGGCTATTTTTCTAAGATGAATGTGACCAACATGTCTGTCCAGGACAGGGTCTCAACCTAAACAATCATGTTTCCAGCACAGAATGCCTTCTTTTCTCATTATTAGCTCATTTATAACCCTTTGTGAAGCTTATTAAATAGGCTTTATTATTTCCATTATACAAATAAGGAAATGGAGACTGAGTAAAGAGAAGTGATCTGTGAAGGTTTTATACCTACAAAGGTGGCAGACCTTGAATTTGATACTTCTGGCTCTGTGATCAAGAAGAGAAAACCAATTGGTCAAGACATGAAGACATACAAATCCAGGGCATGTTGAGAGACCAGCCAGGAGTGACGTGCCATTGAATCCTAGAGTACAAAACAGAAAGAGAAATTGGTTTGGGCTCAGATGGTTAGGCAGGCAATTTGAACTTAGGAGAAGTGGAGGGCTGAGGGTAGATTGCGGAATAGATGATTAGACATTTTCTTTGGAAGGATGGGTGATTTGGTAGTGGATGGGCTGCTTGGAGAAGGGAAGATAATTAAGGACATGGATGAAGTTCTTCAAGTCCCACTTCTAACGACTAAAGGAGGGTGACAGAATGAGGAACACATCAATCCCTAGGGCAGCCACACTTGCTAGAAGCTGCATAGTCTGCTCCAGATAACGTCAAAGTTCTGGGGAAGGTAAATAACTCCTCTCTGGAGGTCATGGTATACATTCTGTGTCTGTGCTGCCACACACTGAACTAAAGACACAAATCCTTAAGTTTTACATTTCAGATCAACAATCTAGATGTATATAATCTGTAGACCTATAGCTTAGATGTATGTTTTCTTGACACATGGTGAAAAAATAACTAGTTTTCCAGGACTCCAAAGCAATATTGCAAGACTCCTTTCTCCACTTACAAAACTTGTACCTTAATGATCATTATTAACCAAGTAACCCACCTCTATCTTATAGGGTATGAGGATTTAGTAAACATATAGTTGAAGAATGTGATAAAGTTTCTTCTAAAAAATCTGTCCCTGATTTAAGCTTAGAGATTAAAAAAAAAAATCTCTAAGAAGCTAGAGGGAATGTAGAATTTCAGGGAGTGTATACATGTTCTCAAAAGAATAATAGGCAAACAGCCCAGAAGCCTCCCACCAGTTATACCTGGCATGAAGCTTATTCTTCTGTGAATGCAATTTCTTCTTAACCTCCCACAGATGAAATGGAATCCAGCATCACTTATGATCTATTTCTCATGTAACTAGTGGTGGCAGCTTGTTTTGCATATTTTTAACCCTCTGTTTAAACATCAGACTAATCCATCATGAACAGTGACTGCTATCATTGTATAGGCCTTTGAATTTCAGAATGCCTAATTTGTTTATTTAAATGAAAAAGAGTTTCCAAAAGAAAGTGGAAAAGCTAAGGAGAGGTTTGGGTTCTCATTTCCAGGCAAATATTAATTTTGCCTCTAGGGTCACCATTTATTGGGAGCTATCAGACACAATTATTCTGTAAAAGCCTCATTACAGGAAGTTTCTACTTTGAGATGGCCAAGAGAGTGGCCTCAGGGCCACAGCCACTCTGACCTTCCAACTTTTTGGTCATCTTCTCAGCACAGCCAATATAGTGATTTTACGAGGAGTCTTCCCCACCTAATCCTCTTAACAGTTGAATGCTTACCCCATGCATTGATGCTTTGGCTCAGTGGCATCTAGGAAAGAATTGGAAAAAACCTCAGATAAAAGAGATGATATTTCTTAAGGCATATGCTTTTCCCTTTTGAGTTATAGAAGATCTCAGCCCTATTGTTCTTACTCCCCAATGTTGGCCTGGGAGGGAGAAAATTTCCCTAAGCAAGATGTACTTTTTTGGATGTGTCAGAATATACTAGAACACTGGACAGCAGGATTTCTAACCACAAGGTGTTCTTTCCAGGACAGTTTTCTTTCTGTTTCGTTGCAAACCTTCAGAAAGTTTTCTATCAAGATATATCTGGCATCGAGGATCATCGATTGCATTAGTCCAAATCATGGACATGTGGATTATGTGTTAAGCAAAAATAATTTATTGAGTTTCTACTATATGTTGTTTCTTAGGAAGTTATAATTGAAGAGTAACATGCAGTTATACTTTCTTGAGGAGATTAAAATCTATTTGGATGGCATCCTAATTTACCCAAAGAAACAGCAGAGAAACAATAGCTTCTGATCACAGGAGATGGGTCATTTGAAAGAGATCTTCAGTGTGCCCTTAGAATTTATAGAAGGAGATAAATGAAAGTTGGCATGCTCAGAGGATACTTCCTTGAAGAGGCGACCCTTGAACTGGATTTTAAATCTTAGATAGCATTTAAATACACCAAGATGAAGGAGACAGAATTTCATATCTGCAGAGCAACATAAATAAAAATTTGGCAGGACACTGTAGGACTGGGGACAGAAAATTGGGGATATGGAAAAGCAGTCTTTTAGATTAAAAAAAAGGTGTTATGTGCAGAGGAGTAGAAAAAAAATGTGAAAAGTATCATGGAAACAGATTGAAGGCCTTTGAAAACAGAAGAATTTAAACTTGACGGCACATGCAATAGTCACTGTAGGTTCTAGGAAGGGAGACCCATGTTGAAATCATCATTGGAGTGCAGAAGGTTTGATGACCAATGAGAGATGGAGGAGAGGGCATCACTGAAGGTGACTCCAAGGCTGGAGGCAGGACTGTTATCACCCACAGAAAGAAGTCCTTCCACAGGTTTAGGAAGGAGCACCTGTTGTTTTCCCCAGGAGGAGAGATTCCATTGGGCTTTCCCTAAAGAGAATCTGGAATGAAAAAAGAAACAAGACTAAATGATATTTCTGAGAATAAGTTTTTTCAAATATATATATATATATATATATATATATATAGAGAGAGAGAGAGAGAGAGAGAGAGAGAGAGAGAGAAAGAGAGAGAATAAAATCAATAGAGAGGAAAAACATAGAGCTTCATCTTTGCTGCCTTGTGTTCTCATAACACAAGCTCCTATCTCTCCACCTTGGTCTCTATGCTAATCTAGATCTCTGCTAATCATGGATCTCTATGCTAATGTAGCCTTCATTTATCCAGGTCTACCTCTTACACCCTCATCAGTCCTGATCATTAATAGGAAATCTTTTTCCACATAGTATACTGAGAATTAAACAGATTTTCTCTCCTTTTTCAGTCACCACTCTCAGCTTTCCACTTTTTTACCAAGAACTCTTCCCCTCTGTACTCACCCCCAACAGAACAAACCAGTTAAGAAGCAACTAAGTTGACATAAAATCAGAGTCTTGCTGTGCTTTATCCCAATTCTTTTAGCTCTAAACTAAGGAAGCCATCTTGGTGAGACAAAAGGATGGATGGGAACACAGTGCTTGGAACACATGCTTCTGTGGTTTCTCATGCCATGTAAAGCAGTAGGGAAATACTTTAGAAATAAACATAGCTTTACACCTACAGCAGGACATATTTAAATATTTGTCTGCTTGTACTTACTATTTATTTTTAATGCTCTGCTGAAATTGCCTGTCTGTAGCATTGTCTAAACAATCTCACAGAAAGTCTTTTAAAGGAATATCTTGACTGCAGTGAGATTTAACTTTTGTCTTTCAAATCAAATGAATGACTTTCCCAAATAGAAGAAGAAAAAGAGCAGAAGTGAATAGTATAAAGCAAGGGACTTGGGTTTGGTGTAGAAACTAATTATAAGAGAAGCCAGGAAGTACTTAAGATAATTCTGAGTTGCATTGATGATGCCTTCACTGGCATCTTTTACCTTAACAATGGCCTCTTCTCTGATTTAGTCAAAGAGAAAACTGTCCCTCAATTTGTTGACAAAATCTAGCCTATAGACATGGTTTGCTTCTTTCCTGTGCAAGTGTCGTTAAGCTCAAATGGACCTGACCTTCAACCGCTGAATGTCAAGGTGCCAGCCATAGTAGAGAAGTCCAGAATATGAACTTTGCAGCTAGCTGGGAAGACAAGTGAGGTTTAAATTCTACCTCTGCCATTTACCAGGTTTGAGACCTTAGTAAAGTCACTTAATATTCTTAATCTCGATTTTTCTGTAAAGTCAAAATAATAATTATTAATTGGTTATTGTGAGAATTAAAGAAGAATGTATTGAAAGGGCTTAGCAAGCACTTGATAAAATATTTAGCACCTAATAAATATTTAGCACTGAATAAAAGATTATTATTTGCTATGACCTCTCATGAGCTTGAGGGACACCTTTATAATGATGAAGTACAAGTTTGTTCTGTAGAAAAGAGAACTTGTAATATTTAAAAACAAAGCTTCTCTTATCAGTGTCCTTATCTTGATTAAAAGCGTCATTACCCTATGAACAATTCAGGCTGGAAACTACTGGACTTTTTTATGATTGTTATTTTTCAAATCCCTTAACTCCCTCATCCCCTAACCTAGCAAATCTCCCATCACTGCTAGTTTTTTCTTGAAAACAATGGTTTTCCAACTTTTTTGTGGTTTATAGACTAATTTGAGAATATTGTGAAGCCATGAAATATTCTCCATAGAATAATGCACTCAGATGTACAAAATTTTATAGACTATTTTTAGGCTGAACAGACCCTCCAAAGCCCACATAAGTAGGTCTTAGGTGTCTATGGAGGAAAGTTTGAGAACCTCAGCTTTAAAAACATTTCTTCAAACTAGATGAGGTTTTTCAAGTCTTTGACATCTACTCTAGCTCCAAATCCTTGTTATCTCTTGCCTAAATCAACTTTGTCTCTTTGATTTCAGCATGCTCTTTCTCCTGGTGAGAATCTGCCCTGTTCCCAGAATCTTTTTCCCCTAAAGTAACATTTTCTTCCTCAGATTCTTTGGAAATTTGTTGTTGATTAACATTGGTCCTCAAATGCTACCTTATATCATGAGCTGGAGAGATTTTGAATGTAGACAGGAGATGGGTTCCAGAGACTTGGATAATTTTTAAAAATTTTAGAGATGATTCTTACCTTAGTAGACCCAGACCATACTTTGAGAAACATTATCCCAAGATGATCTCTTCTTGCTAATTCTCTCAGTTATCATTTCGTTTGACTTAGCCTCTGTACTTTCATAAACTAGGTATGTTTTGAACTTTGTTTTTATTTGCCCTTCAATTTAGGAAACTCTCTTTACTCTCACAATTTGGTTGAAACTTACTTACTATTTTTTCTTACATTAAAAAAGAAATTTAGAGACAAGGTCTCGCTCTATCACCCAGGCTAGAGTACAGTGACACCATCATAGCGCACCACAGCCTCAAACTCCTGGGCTCAAGGCATCCTCTGGCCTCAGCCTCCTCGGTCATGGAGATTACAGGTGTGAGCCACTGTGCCTGACCTCAAAACTACTCATTCTTTATCACTCAGTACAACCACTGACTCTTTTATGGATTCATGCTTCACCAGCTGCCCTAATAAGAAGGCAGTGTAGTTTCTTCTAATGTCCTACCATTGCCCTCTGCAAGCACTGCCATTATAGTATTAATTCAAGGAGACTTTCCCTTGAATTGCTGTTGCTTGTGTGCATGGCTTGCACCTCCACTAGATTATACAGTCCGTGAAGGCAGATCAGACTCTACTTGCTCCATATGTTGTGGATATTCCTAAAATGTTTGCTGAATTATAAAATTTGCTATCATTCCTATAGGTGCCAAATTTTAAAATTATTTTGTCTGTACCCTCAGAACAGCAGAGCTCACAGTTATGGTAGAGAGGAGACTCGTTTGTGACAACGCAGGGCTATGCATGCTATTGTGCTACAGCCAGCTGGTACTGGCTTGGGAGAACTGCCTGTGTGCATTTCTTCCCAATTCTGAATTCAGTGATGTCTTTTTGGTGAGCGTGAAATCAATCACGGTGATAGTATTTACCCCACAGAAATCAGCAATTGCTACAAATCAGGGTTTTTTCTTTTAAATAATTTTGTCTTTTTTTGAGAATGATTTACTAGCAGTAACCAAAATAGTCATACGATTTCTGCGTGCCTTCATAGAATCCAATCTAACAGGAAAAACTCATTTAGCGATCTTGAAAGCCACCGTTTGTAAGTAAAAAAGCTACATATAAATCAAAGCCCTGGAACTTCACTGCCTAGAATGACATGGAGTAGAATATACCAAGGCACCAACATATAGGATTTTCCTTGATCTTCCATTTGGAAACTATGAGACATTAAGCAAATTGCTTGAATCTGTTATAGGCTTTAGTGTTATCACCTTCAGAGTGAAAAAATTTGTGCCTTCCCCTATTTCAAAAACCTAATTGAAGAGTAAATGAGGGAAGGCATGTGTGCAGAAGCTTTTTAAAAATTGCTATCAAAATGTGTTCTTTCTACCTCTGAGCTTCTAGAACCAGTTTAATAAAGGAGATTTCAGTAAATAAGAGAGTGACAGTTCTTTATCTTCAGCAATCAATCTAAATCTATGAACAGTTAGTGCATGCTTTAAATGCTGTAGGTGCCATCCATTACCTTCCTCACAAGACAAACCTGCAAGAAACATCAACCAGACTAAGCATTTATTTCTTCTCCCAGAAATTTTCCTTTTATTTGCATGGAATTCCCCTTTCCTTAAAATGGTAAACACTAGAACAATCTGATCTTTATCATAGACTTCAGTGAAACACAGACATACCATTTAACTATCCTCCCTACTCCCCATAATACAAAAATAAATGGCATTGATTAGTGATTGACTTCAAAGTGAGTAATTGAGTTTTAATGAGTTTATAAAAGGGATTGAAATCAAGGCGATAAATTAAAAGCAAAATAAAACAGTAAACAAGAAAGGATGTTTTACAACTTGGTTCCATTACAGTCTATGCTAACCAGATTAAAAAGTAATTGCCATGTCAAGAAAAATTATAGTGGCTTCTGTAAACTAGAAGAGCAGTAGGCTCTCTTTGTGTGCAGGGTGTAAAATGAAGAAAACAGAAAGTAAATGAGTACAGAGAGGGAGGGAGAGGGCAGAACTTGTTCCTGGCGGTCATTATGCTTTTAATATCAGAGATCTCTTCATAGAAATAAGTATCATCATCAATGCATGCTAATGAGCTACCTGATGTAAACTAAAACATTTAATGTCCTCTATTATCTTTGTATAAAGTGAAGTTTCTGGGCTTTGTAAAGATATAAAGATATTTAGTATCTTTTGTATAACATATCACGAGCATATTTATGACTGCATGGTTTTCCATTTTAAATGTCTCTAAATTAATGACATTGAAAAGACATAATATTCTCAATATTTTAGGGGACCTTTTTAAAATAGGCTTTAAAAAATAAAGAGTTGATGACATTTAGACAAGTGATTTAAAATAAGAAGCATTTGTGATTGGAGAACCAAAAGCCACTATAAAACAGGGAGATTACGTAAAATAAATTGGATGTCTCTGTGAGCCCCGATGATATGTCATGGGGCACTTATGGAATTGAATGCAGCCCTCACGGACCCACAGCTCATTATCACTGAGAATTCATGGGCAGCTGGTGAGAAGCCTAGATAGTGGTAAAGGGCAGATGTAACAGCAATTTTTTAAATAACTATCGCTAGAATCTTTACAACCTGAGAATTTGCTCTAAAACAGAAATTTAAAAAGATGCAAGCATCAAAATTCAAGATAGTATCTGTTGATAAATCTGATAAGCAGATTTAAAGATTTAAACTAAAATAATAAGCAAGGTAACTGTGACTTAACATGTATACAGGGAACTATGGTGGGTACAATGTTGATGTCAGTGACTTGGAATTAACCGAATGTCCCCACAGACACATCTATCCATTGGGACTTCCAAGTTAGACTGGGGGCACTTGTACGGAATGCCTGGGAGAGTTGAGGTACCCAAATGAGAAATGTGTTTTGAGATAATAAGAATGTTTTCCAGAAGTGCTGAGACCAGCCCTTCAATAGTTGGAGAATCTTGACCTCTGTATTAGTCCATCTTCATGCTGCTGATAAAGGCATACCTGAGACTGGGCAATTTACAAAAGAAAGAGGTTTAATGGACTTATAGTTCCATGTGGCTGGAGAGGCCCCACAATCACGGTGGAAGGCAAGGAGGAGCCAGTCATGTGTTACATGAATGGCAGCAGGCAAAGAGAGAGCTCGTGCAGGGAAACTCCCCTTTATTAAATCATCAGATTTTGTGAGGCTTGTTCCCTATCTAAAGAAAACCACAGGAAAGACTTGCCCCCATGATTCAATTACCTCCCACTAGGTCCCTCCCACGACACATGGGAATTCAAGATGAGATTTGGGCAGGGACATAGCCAAACCATATCAACCTCTAACAAAGGCTCAGGTATCATAAATAAAGAGGAGGACTGCCCTGTTTGTACTTTCCTCACACCCTAAATGAGGATTAACACTGACTTTTATTGTACATTTACTTTAAGAATCTGTACTCCTGGCTAGATTGTGGTAAAAAAATAAATAAGTAGATGTTCAGATAAATACACAGAAAGATAATCACCCCCTTACAGATTCATCATTCACTTAATACTATTGACAGTTAATATCCTTTGTACAAATTTTTTTTGACTTGGTCTGAGATGGAGAGGACATATTGAATAAACTCGGAAATTCAATTGTTATTCTAAGCTATATGATAGAGATTGAGTTAAAAAGTACCTCTCCTTTATTTTTCTAGTTTTCTTATTAAAAGAAAATCCTTAAATGCACTTAAGATGTTTCTCTCTTTTCAGGACATAAACTCTTTCATAGGAGTGCTTTAAAAAAAATCCATGACCACAAAAGAAGCAGTACAATTCAAGTTGATTTAAAAACTTGGAAAGAATTTTATGTCAAATGGAAGAATTGTTTATTTTCATTAGCATAATGTTCTTGTTTTTGGTTGAATTATTGCAAGCAAATTTGCTCAGGCAAGTTAGGTAAGTTGTGTGGAGCTATCTCAGGCTATAAAAATACAAAAACATATAGACTTCTTAATTTCACAAATATTACAAAACAAAACATTGATCAGAAAAACCTGAAAATTTAATTTAAAATGGGATGAGATATGACCAGGCAGGAAAAAAAATTATAAATTGTCTTTAGACATACTATAATGCTTAAATTAATTGAAGACAAAATAAAAGCAAAGTAAAATGCACTAGATGTCATTTTTTTCACATACCATGAAAACAAAAATCCAAACAGTTATAGCATGCCTAATTGGAAAGTTGTGAGAAACAGGAATAAAGAGATATACAGCAGTATCTTTTTAAAAATGGAAAGTGCATATACCTCATAGAGTTTATACTATAAACTTTGTTTTTTTTTTTTTTTTTTTTTTTTTTT
>NW_022436950.1:17891375-17961672 GCF_009761245.1 Sapajus apella | reverse complement strand
TTACCCAGACTGGAGTGCAATGGCGCGATCTCGGCTCACCGCAACCTCCGCCTCCTGGGTTCAGGCAATTCTCCTGCCTCAGCCTCCTGAGTAGCTGGGATTACAGGCACGTGCCACCATGCCCAGCTAATTTTTTGTAGCTTTAGTAGAGACGGGCTTTCACCGTGTTGACCAGGATGGTCTTGATCTCTTGACCTCGTGATCCACCTGCCTCGGCCTCCCAAAGTGCTGGGATTACAGGCGTGAGCCACCACGCCCGGCCCGACTATAAACTTTGTATAGTATAGTAGTATAAACTCTATGAGGTATATGCACTTTCTATTTACGAGATTATGAGATTTTCAGAGTAATTCATTGCATCATGGATGTAACAGACAAAAAAACAAATGAAACAGTAATAATGTCTACAAAGAGAGTACTGATCAAATAAATTATGGCAGGCCAGGCACAGGGGCTCACACCTTCAATCCCAGTACTTTGGGAGGCCAAGGCAAGAGGATCACTTGAGCTCAGGATTTCAAGATCAGCCTGGGCAATACAGTTAGACACTGTCTCTACAAAAAATAAAAATTATCTGGGCATGCTGGCACACACCTCTGGTCCCAACTACTCAGTACACTGAGGAAGGAGGATAGCTTAAGACTAGGAGGTCAAGGCTACAGTGAGCTGTGATTGCACCACAATACTCACCTTGGGTGATAGAATTAAACCTTGTCTCAAAAAAAGAAAAATATGGCAGATCCATACGATGGCTACTATGTTGCTGTGGAAAAGAGTGAAAAGAGGTAAAAATATAATTACTCTCCGAAAGAAGAGCAAAAAAACAAGTTGCAGAACAGTTTGAATAGTACGATATATTTTGTGTACAAAAAACAAGAATAAAACTATGTATTTATATTTGCTTGAATATACCCTGAAACTCTGAAAGACTACACAAATATTAATAGCAGTAATTGGCTGGGTGCAGTGGCTCACACCTGTAGTCCCAGCCCTTTGGGAGGCCAGGGCGGGTAGATGGCTTCAGGTAAGGTGTTCAAGACCAGCCTGGCCAACATGATGAAACCCAGTCTCTACTAAGAACACAAAAATTATCTGGGGATGGTGGCATGTGCTTGTAATTCCAGTTACTCAGGAGGCTGAGGCAGGAGAATAACTTGAACCCAGGAGGTCGAGGTTGCAGTGAGCTGATTGCCTCACTGCCCTCCAGCTTGGGTGACAAAGTGAGACTCTGTCTCAAATAATAATAATAGTAATGATAATAATATCGGGACAGGCAGAAGACACGAGGTAGGTGAGCATGCTTGACAGTTCTAGAAGCAAATTTTAAATGACAACCATAAATCACTTTGCTGTTTTTCTATGATAATTGAAAGACAGTGACTCTAGGGAGTTTTGAATGAATATTGACTTCTTCTTAATTCTAAAGCTGTTGGGATTTGATACATAGCTGAATTCAAATTTTAATTTGTTTCAAAGTGTTTTTACATTAACTTTTTATTACAGGTTCTAAGATGCTCTAAAGAGCTACATTTCAGTCCTTTATTAGTCTTTTGAGAAGTAAATGGGATGTTCTTTATAGATCCATTTACTATAGAATTATATATGGTAGACACATGCCATTTTTGTGAGGGTATGATGAAGAGGCCATATTGAATTCCTGCAAGTATAGAGTGTCTGCATCAGTTTGGAACTTTCTCCTGAGTCACATTTCCATTAGATGTCTCCTATATCCTACGCATGTCCTTACACTACAAAATAATCACCTTTCAACTTCTGATAAAGCATTATCTATCTCATGATGATCATGTCTCAGTTTAAATTAGTTTCTGCAATATACCTCCTTATTGCACTATCTACTTTGCTAATACTTCAACTTTTAAAGTTATTTCTATAACGATTTGCTTAATGCAAATCTCTGGCATCCAAATGTAAATACAATGGGGGCAGAGAATGTGTCTGTTTTTATCTGGGCTGTACTCTCTAGGCCTCACACAGTGTAAGTCAATCATTATGTGTCAAATTAGTGATAGTCTGTTCTAAATAAGCCCTATTTTAATTCTATTCCTTATTTTAAATAAATCTATTATTTTCATCATTAGCTAGTACATAATACAGAGAGGACAGTAAGACACAGAATAAACATATGGTTCAGACATACCTGAGTTAATCTTATTAGCATTGACACTACCTAATGTGTGCCTTTAGACAATGTCTTGGCTCATTGAAGCAGCCATAACAACAACAACAACAACCCCATAGACTAAGTGGTTTATTAAAAACAGAAATCTATTTCTTACAGTCCTGGAAGCTGGGAAGTCCAAAATCAAGGCACTAGATGAGTTGATTTCTGGCAAGGGCCTGTTTTCCGACTTATAAACCCTGACTTCTCTCTCTGTTGTCACAGAATGAAAGGGTTTAGCTAACTATCTGGAGGCTCACTACGTCATCACAGTGTGGAAGGGTCTAGCTAGCTCTCTGGAGACATTTTTATAAGGGTCCTAATACAAATCATAAAGGGCTCACCCTCATGACTTATTCAACTCCCAAAGGCCCCATCTTTTACCATCATCTTGGAGTTAGGATTTCAACATATGAATTTTGGAGAGATACAAACATTCAAGCCATAGCAAACCCTTTATTTCATTTTTATAATCCTCGGTTGTTTTATTTATAAAATAGAAGAAAATATATTGTGTCTAATCCATAGGGTTATATGTTGTGGATTAAGTGAAATCAAGAATGCAAAGGACTTAACACAATATCTGGCTCAGGACAAGAACTCAATAACAGCCATCAAGGCTTGTTGTCACTGTCCCTGAGCTCCAGAGTTAGGCAGTTAGCTATGACAACTCAGTAGTTAAATAATCTCTCCCAAACATTGTCGCTAAGTTCATGTGATTTATGACATAGCAAAATGACAAATTCTTTGTGCCTTTGACCTCTCACCCAAATTATCAAAACCAAGAGTATTGAGTCTGTACATACAAAGGGTTGACTGCAACTCATCTAGCTTCACAGGGTTACCTAGAATTTGATCGGAGATTGTATCGTAAGATCTGTGATTCCAAATAAATATTTTGAGCATCTGGGTGAGAATTTTTTTTGGGGGGGTAGGGTGAATCATTTCTCTACAAGGAATCAATTGCATGTATTTCCTTTAATAAAGTTTAACTCTAGTATTTCAGAAATAAATATTTGATATAATTCTCCATTAATGTAAATAAAAATGGACTGTTATTTTGCTATTGACATTTGCATTGCCTTTTTTTTTCAGAAAATCATAAAAATATCTCAGTAGAAACCAGTCTTACGTTTTGGTGAGTCTGTGAGTTTTCTTTTGCACACATTCTTGCTTACAAAGCAAGACCTAACCACAGCTGCTAATGCATTAAGGTTTAAAGTAGTGGTTAAAATCAGAGACTGCGGATTCAGACTACTGAATCCAAGTTCTGCCACTCCCCACTTTCTAGCTGCATGGTCTTGAGCAAGTTTTTTTTTTTTTTAAACTTGTGCCTCAATTCCTTTACCTGTAAAGTTGAGCTAATAGGGAGCCCATTAGATTGTTGATGAAATGATTCAAAGCATCTAGAAGATGCTTGAGGTAGAAATGCTATGTGTAGGCTCTTACTATTTCATATGAGGAAAGTATTCTTCTTCTTCTTCTTTTTGTAGACCAGGTAATGAAGCTAGGTTTACACATACAGCAATTGCAATCAAGACCTAAACCCAGTTCTTCCAACTCTGAAGCTTGCATATTTTTTTCTTTTCTTTTTTTTTGGTTGTCAACTGTTCCTCAGCCTAAGGCATGCATTCTCAACAGAGCAAAAATTGAGACTTTGGGGGAATCAAAAATTCCTACTTCTTATTACGATGGTTTGTGGTCTTCCAATGAGTCATTGTACCTAAACAAATATAAAGTATATATGTGGTATTAAAATTTCATGGACAGGAGGTGATTAGGGGAAAACATCTAAAAAGGCTGTTGAAGGGGACAGTCATGGAAACAGGTTGAGAAATGCTGCTCTAAGTGTAGAATGGGGTCATCTGTATCAGAGTCTTCTCCCATGCTGACTGAAAATGCAAATTCAAGGCCCACTCCTCACAAATCTACCACTCTTCCCCTCACCTCTGTTAGAATTTCTAGGGCTGAGCCTAGGAATCTGCATGAACACCGAACTCCTCAGATGATTCTTACCCAGGTTTAAGCTTGAGACCCCTTGGTCTGTTGGTGAACTTCTGAACTCCACGAGCTCCCAATGATACATGGAATGGGCCATCCTTCTCACTGCCCCTGCTAGTTGCTCTTGCTCTTCCTTCAGCTGATGTCAGAATGAGAGCCACACACACGAGACCATGACAAAATGACCATGAGCTTTAGCATTACCATTCAATAAATGTGGAGGATTTCATCATCTTCAAAAAGGTAAAAGATGAGATACTGAGGAATGTGTATGGTGATGGGATTCACTCCTGGAATAGCAAAGGAGAGATGTAAACAACAACAATTGCTACACTCTTTTCCCCATTTGTTCTGCACCCAGCTTGAGCTAAAACTGTTTTTTTTTTTTTTTTTAAAGACAGATTCATCTTGCTCTGTTTCCCAGGCTAGAGTAATGTAGGCAATCTAGGCTCACTTCAACCTCCACCTCCCAAGTTCAAGCAAATCTCGTGCCTCAGCCTTCCATGTAGTAGCTGGGATTACAGTCAGGCACCATGGTGCCTGGCAAATTTTTGTATTTTTTAATTGAGACAGGGTTTTGCCATGTTGCTCATGGACTCGAACTCCTGTCCTCAAATGATCCGCCCATCTTGGCCTTCCAAAGTGCTGGGATCACAGGCTTGAGTCACTGTGCTTGGCCCTAAAACGGTTTTTATATCCACATTTCAAACTGTTTATTTGAAACTGTTCACAAAAGTTGTAAACATATACTTCCGTGAAAAAGAATATGGCCTATTTAAAAGAGGAGCGCATATGTTGCAGGGCCAAGGGGTAAAATCTGGAGGAACCAGCGAGCAGTAACATGGAACAGGATGCCTTCTCCTATGGACAAGGTGGTTTGGTGCAATTAGCCCAAGCTTGGGACCTGGTCTAAGCCATGCTGTGCCATAACTAGTTGTGGTTAGTTATGTTGACCCTCAGCTTCCTTATATGTGAAGGGAAGTAAGTGCACCAGAGAGTTTCTAAAGTCCCAAATAAATCTAAATTCTGTGTCCTTTCAAATTAATCATTAAAGGCTACCAGGCACGTAAATTTCTGATGGAGAGAGGGAGATCAGAGCAATTAATCAAAGAGGAAAAAGTTATTCCTTTTAGCAAGTTACCACATTATTTCGACTATTTTTCTTCTTTTGAGTTTTCTTAGATTTGGAGAACAGAGGAACAGAGGACTGCAGAGGCCACTGGGGCAATGGGAAGAAAAAGCTATCCCTCTTAATCACTGAAAGCCAGGTGGGGCCCCAACGGGGTAGCAAGGAGGGCTGGACACAGTGTTGGGCTAGAGGGCTGGAAGGGGCCAAGTTCCAATCATATTTCATAGCTGTGCAAGTGCTATAAAGGCTTGGGTTTATTTTTTCTCCATCTGCTCTTGCTGAAGGGCTCAGAATGTTTTTCTAGTGACTGAACCCACTCTCAGCATCCCTGAGGCAACTGTCCATGTCTAAATTTTATATATATATATATATATATATATATATATATATGCATTTTTCAGGCCTATGTGTTAGGAAAAACTTTGCTTCCCCTAGAGATCAGATGTATTTTCCCCTTATGTACAATACAAAATTATATAACTGATTATTCTTTCTTCCAGACTTTATCCACCAGGAAGATAGGAGCCATTATTACATCTGATATGGTTTGGCTGTGTCCCCACCCAAACCTCATCTTAAATTGTAGTTCCCATAATCCCCATAGTCATGGGAGGGACCTGGTGAAAGATAATTAAATCATGGCGGCGGTTACCTCCAAGCTGTTCTTATGATAGTGAATGAGTTCTTATGAGATCTGATGGTTTTATAAGGTGCTCTCCCTTACCCCTTTGCTTTATACTTCTCCTTGCTGCTGCCATATGAAGAAGGATGTGTTTGCTTCCCTTTCCATCGTGATTGTAAGTTTCCTGAGGTCTCCCCAGCCATGCTGAACCATGAATCAATTAAACCTCTTTCTTTATAAATCACCCCATCTCAGGTATGTCTTTATTAACAGCATGAGGACAGACTAATACAATATCCCAACTTCGATAATGTAGGAACCTAGGCCCTGCACATCTGCATTCTGATTCTACCCTTACTGTCCTCTCACCACCCCTGCCCCACCCTTTGTCTGTGGCTCTGTCCTGAGTCACAGCACAGCCATCCTTCTATTTGCCAGCTGCAAAGAACACATAAAAGCTATTCACCTATAACCATTTTTGAGTATTGTTTGTTCTCCTGATTTTTCGCATAACCCATTTTCTATAGCTGCATCTTCCTGCCACTTACAACCGCAATTGTCTACCCAATTCTGTTTCTTGCACTTCTCTTTGGTTTTAGTGATCCTTACATTTCTCAGTGCAAGTTCACCAACCTCACTGGCCAGGTGGCAGTCAGCCCATGACCCCTTTCCAGAAGAGGTGAATGTGAAAATGTTTTAAGTATATTGTCCCCAATAATGATTTTTATCTGCCTGAGATTTCTCATTTTATAACAAGTATTCTTATGTGCCACCAAAAATGTTTGGTGACATAAGATGAAACAAACAGGATTTTAAAGTATATTTCAACTTCTTCATGAAGGAAAACTTTAAACATATATAAAAGTAAAATCTTCACGAACCCAAATCCAGATTCAACAATTAGGAACTCACGGCCAATTTGTTTTATCTATACCCCAACCACTAAGCGGCATTCTCCTACTCCATGTTATTTTTAAGTAAGTCCCATTTATCATACAATTTACTTTGTAAATATTTTAGTACATACCTCTTTAGAAAAACTCCCTAATTTTTTTTTTTTTTTTTTTTTTTTTTTACACAGGCAGTTAAAAATTACTGGCTCAAGGGAAAATTGTAGGTGAAGTTTTGGTTCAAGACTAACCAGTAATCACAGAAGCATGAACAAAAACACTGATCTCTTCCGGAGAAAAAGAAAGTGTCAGGGTGAATTCCTTGTCCACAAAACTGGAGAATTATGGGATTATACTAAGCAGTGATTAATAACATTTGAAGTCTGGTTTCGAAACAAAGTAGAGAAAAGATATCTTACCCATTAGCCTCGAAATTTTTCCTCAAGGCACAATGAGACACCATGACACACTCACTAGAATGATTAACATTAAAGAGATCGACAATGCCAAGTGCTGACGAAGATATGCGACAATTAGACATCTCTTAGATTTCCTATATAAATGTAAATTGGTACAAACTACTTTGAAAATCTATTTGGCAGCTTCTTATAAAGCTAAACATAGATCTATACTTCCAGATCAGCTTTTCTATTCTAATCCAAACCTACAAACAACTTAAATGCCCATCAACCAGAAACTATCCACTCCTGAAATGTTACTTAGCAATTAAAGATCAGGAGCAAACCTCTGATACATGTTGAGTCACCATGTGATGGTTATTCCGGCATGTAAATTTGGAAAATTCATCAAACTATATACTGAAGATCTACGCAATTTATAGATGGTCAAATATGCCTCAATAAAGAATTATCTTAAAGAGAAAACTGGCTTTTCTGGAAAGATGCACTGATCAAGTCTTAAGGTAGAAAGTGAAGCCTTTCCCTTTGCTCTCAGTGCATTCCCTGCCCCATGTGAGATGTTGGTGCCAGTGTGTCAAGGCTTAAGAAAGGGGAGCAAAATTGCTCCACTTAAAGAGTGAGCATCCTTGGGGGAGGTGGAAGAGAGGGAAATGGAAGAGAAAAGAAGAGATGGAGCAAGAAGAGAGGGAGGGTTTTGGGCTGAAAATATACTCCCTTCCGAATACCTCTTAGAATGTTTAGTAAAATTAGATAAATAGAAAAAAAAATGTTGCTGTGGCTCTGTTATTGTTGGTGTAGAAACCAAAGAGGAGACTAGGTTTCACTTACAGAAAAACATAATGAGGAAGAAAAACAGCCCAAGAGGAAAGCAGAATCCTAGGGGCAGAGCAGAGCATATGCAGAATTAGTGCAGGGTTGTTTGTTTGTTTGTTTGTTTGTTGAGAGAAGGTCTTGCTCTGTCACCCAGGCTGGAGTGTGGTGGCATGATCACGGCTCACTGCAGCCTCCACCTCTCAGGTTCAAGTAACCCTCTCATCTCCGTCTCCCACTTAGCTGGGACTGCAGGTGCACATCACGACGCCTGGCTAATTTTCATATTTTTTGTCAAGATGAGGTTTTACCATGATGCCCAGGCTGGTCTCAGACTTTTGACCTCAAGCAATTCGCCTGCCTCAGCCTCTCAAAGTGCTGGGACCACAGACATGAGCCACCATGCCCAGTCTAGTTTGGGGTTTTGGACTTTTATGGGCAGTGCCATTGCTGGGTCCAAGCAATTTCAGGTGGAACTCTTGTAGTGTGGAGGTTTCCCAGAAGGGACATTAACAGAAGGTTAATGCATAATGCATAATGCTTAATTGCACCTCATGTTTCTTATTTGTTGGAATCACACGTTTTGCTGTTGTAAACTAAGATCTTCAAGGGTTTTGCTCAATTATTTTTAATAAAGAGGTTTTTTTGGTGGGAGTGAAGAATCATGACTGATGAGGATTATGTATACATTGTATTCTCTAAATTAATTCCTTGTCATAGCATCAAATATCTTAACCAAAGCTGAGTTTCCCATAAGCAGGAAGCTTACATTAATTAAAAACTAAGTGCCTAGAAATACTAGGCATTTTCTATTAGCATCATAAATTCAAATCAGTAAAGTCATAGTATATAAACTGTGAGACACCCCATCTTTAGACTATTTAGGCTCTGTGACCCAGATAAGCTTGAGCAAATAGGTGTTCCACAGAGCAAGTACCTAAGCAATAGCGAGGAAAGGGGCCTCCATAATTCATGGGGCCAAACCAAAGTGGATTTTACATGGATCTTAACTTCATATGCAGAGGATAGAATTTGAATTCCCTGTGATGTCTTTAAGATTGTCTCCCTTTTATTTCTCCTGATCTCCTTTCATTTCTGGTTTCTTATAATCTGATCTCATGAGACTGCCTGGCTTGGTTCTGAATCTCCCACTTGAAGGCATTTGCACTCGTTTAATTAATTGACCCAATGAGTGCTGCTCAAAAAACAGAACGACTCTCACTTTCCTATTAGATAATTGCATAGTGCCACAATGACACTGTGGAGTTCATCATTTGCAAGATGATATATTAAGGGGTGGAAACTCACAGTGAATGGTAACATATACTCTTATAACCCACTTATCTTTATATCACTCAATCACTTGAAAACACAAAAAACTGCAAAAAAGGAAAAAAAAAAAAAAAAGCCTTTTCATGACCATGGTTGCCATTCTCTGACCTGATGGTTAGTTCCTCCTATAAAGCAGTCATTTATGGCCATGAGTCCAGGAACTGACTGGAGTTTTATGTCTGAGAGAGCCTCCTAAGCCTTTCGTACTTGGATTTAGCATTACTGAAGGGCATATTAACATCAGTAAATCTCGGCCCCAGTGACTTCATGGCATCTCAATAAAACAGTGTAAAGGACTTTTTCAGAATGCAAGTAAAAACTGATCAGAGGCCATTAAAGGAAAATTCCACAGCCACCACTTTTTTATTGTGTCTTAAGCTTCTTTCTTGGCATGTTAACCATGAACTCAATGAATGCATTTCAGATATTAGACAATTCTGTTCACGCCAAAGAGCCTATTTTTACATAAAACTTAAATTGAAATCATCTTATGTTGAATAGAAACAGACGTATTTAAAACAAGAAGTGGTGGGAGCAGAAAACCTATAAAAATGGATTTTATTTTTATAGGAAATAGAAGTAGTAGAAAGTTGTTTTTGAAGAAATTACCTAATTCATGGGATTCTGGGTGATTTTATTCACTTCTTTACACTTATCTGAATTGTCCAATTTTCCTCCAATGAATATTTTACTTTCATAATAAGAAACATGTCTAGTAGTGGACAAATCATTAAAGTTTATTTAACGAGCATAGAGCTGAAGCAATGGAGCGTACTGTATCAGTCAGATCTCTCTTGCCCTCTGGTTAGGGGGAAACCTAATACAAAACATTTCTAAAATACTCAGATACTGGTCAGCTGTACATTCTCCTGGTGCGTCGGTTGCCTCATATGTAAAATGGGGAAAATGAGAGTACCCACCTGATAGGTGTGTGAGGATTAAATGATGCTGAATGAAAAGTATTTAGTACATGGCCTGGCATGTAATCAACAGCTACTGTAGCTCATTTATTATTAGTCATTCCACCAAACAGGCTAAGCGAAAGTCTGTTTATTCTTCCTGCTTTTGGCTTAGAAAACTTTCTATCTTGGGGTTAGTTTAGAGATAGGTAATCTCCTTGCTACTTTTCTTAGCTCACGATATCCTTTGCTTAGAGTTGTGTAAATCTGCTCTATACAAAAACATATATACATACACACACACACCTATGCACACATAACACACACTTCTGAATAGAAGTTTGGTGATTTCGTGGTAGAAGTCTAAGCCTGGAAGGGCCTGTTGGAGGGATGAAAGACAAGTGACTAACCAACAGCCACAAGGGAGGCTCGCTAAGCTATGTATGAACGGCAGCTGCCTCTGCACTGGGGGATGGACCTGAGGTCACTGCAAGTCAGCAGGCAGGCAATAAGGAGGAAAAGCAGATTTGAGGTGGATGAGAGTTAGGAAAAACCGGGACCCTCATCTTTAACCTCAGTGATGTGCATGACCTACAGAAGAGGGTCGAGGCCTTCACCAGGGAGCTGCACACGCATCTGGCCCCAAACTCAAAGAAGCTGCATAACTAGGAAGAAAGGGCAGCTGTGAGCTCAGCTGCGGGCCTCAGTCAGCAAGCAAGACCACAGAGCAGCCACACAGACAAGCTCTTCAACAGCGCTTGACACATCCACCTTCAGAGAGTGACAGCTGCCGCTTTACTTCCATCCTCCCAATTTTAGGCACATTTCTCTTATGGCCCACCCTAACCCAGAACCATCCGGAAAGGAAGTTGCTGGATACATGGCTCCCTTCTTGGATACGTGGTTCTAGATTTTGGCTAAGCTGGCACTGTGCAAAACTACCTGATGTGGTCTTCTATTTAGGTCCAGGTCCTTGTGGGCACAGTGCTAGTTCTGACCCAAGCTCAACTGATTTCCAAACCTTTTGGATCTGAATTTAACCAGGAAGATAGAAAAGCGGCTTTTCTTCTTTTCAGGGGAATAACCTCAGACACATTGCAATCTACTCGAAATTTATCATGTCTATCTGAAGTCTCTTAAAATCTCAGCAGAGAAGTTAAATGTACAGAGGGACGACTGAAGGGCAGCCAATCTACTCATTTCCCTATATCGGTGCTTCTCAAACAGAATCACCTGGAAATGATTGCTGACCTCCCCTCCCCCCAGCCCCCACCCCACAGCAGAGTTTCTGAGCTCTAGGTCTGAAGCAAGGATGAGTAATTTGCATTCCTAACAAGTCTCATGTGATGGACACGCTGCTGGAAGAGCTGCTGCTCTGAATAATAGTTAAGGAGCATATCGGAATCACCTGAGCAACTTTCTAAAATTCAGAGAATGGTGCCCATGGCACATCATGGACTCAGTATGTTTATTTGGAGTGGAAAACCTACAGTTTTGTAATTTTCACAGCATTTTATTTCCAGCATTTTAATAGATGTTATTGAAAAAAGTGGTAGGGGCTGGCGTTTTGGGGGCTTCTGTGATCAAATATGTGAAAAACAGAATTCAATAATATTAAGGTGGTTTCTAAGCAGGACATATTTATAAGTAATACTTATTTAGCAGATGTTGGTGTCAGGTATCGTGCATGATGAATTAACCTAAATAGTAACCCTATGAAGAAAATACTATTATTTTTCTCACTTTGCAGATGAGGACACTGCGGTATAGAGAGGTCTTAGTTGCACTTACATCTAGGTCTTAGATGCTCTTACATCTAGGACCTTACAAGAGCCAAGTGATATATTTTGGCTGTGTCCCCAACCAAATTTCATCTTGAATTGTAGTTCCCATAATGCCCATGTGTGTGGGGAGGATGCAGTGGGAGGTAATTGAATCATGGGGCAGTTACCTCCATGCTGTTCTTGTGATAGTGAGTGAGTTCTCATGAGATCTGATGGTTTTATAAGGGGTTTTTCCCCCCTTTGTCTAATTCTTCTCCTTCCTGCTGCCATTTGAAGAAGCACCTTTGCTTCCCTTTCTGCCATGATTGTCTATTTCCTGAGGCCTAACTAGCCATGCTGAACTGTGAGTCAATTAAATCGGTTTTCTTTATAAATTACCAACTTGGGTATGCCTGTATTAGCAGCATAAGAACTAATACACCAAGATAAAACCCAGATACTTGGGATCCATAGTCTGAGCTCTTGACCACAATGCTGTAGTGATTTACCCGAGTTCTTAGCAACATAATGGGTACACAGGACCTCTCCAAGAATAATATGCAGCCTTTCCCAAACTTGTTTGCCTATAGACAGCCATTAGGCTATAGTATGAACTGCAAGGAAAACATAACCCCATGGAAATAATCATTGTGCTTGTTGTAAGAACATGTGATTTTTTACATCTCACTGTGTCTTGATTGTATGGCTCCCATTTGGCATCAGGAATAAATGTGAATTTTTAATACTGAGCAGCTAACTGTTTTTTTTTTTAATCTCAGGGACATCATGAGTCATGTAATTAATCCTGTTTTACTCCTGGATTTTACTGCTGGCAAACAAGCATGTTATTATTTGCAACAATTAATACTAACTCTTTTTATATTAAAGATCAAAATTTTCTAGTAAATGATCACAGTGACTGGGTAGGAAGTGACGGTGGAGATAGAGAAGGTTGATAGAAATTTTGTCTCAAAAAGCAAAATTTAAAAGAAGTTTATTTTCTTTTGTAACATACTTAGAAGCTATGCACTGACTTATCAGACAAAACCCAAATCATGTTGATTATTTATTTGAGTTTTTCTCCCCTGATAAGATTATATGATAGCTTAGTAAGACATCTTTCACATTTGACTTTCAAAGTAAGATATAGAAGGTCATTTCTGCAGAAATATTCAAGAGCTTCATTGATTTTCCCAAGGGCCTTTCTGATCCTTTGATATTCAAATCCTTTGCTTTTGAAGCATACACCAGTGATGTTCTCCTCATCCATTTTCCCTTATTTAGTTGTTAACCACCCTAACTGTGCCAGATCCTCGTTTGCCACTGGCTTGTAATTCAAGCAGTTATCCAATCTGACTTTCATCTCCTCCATGAAGCCTTGCATCTTTTTCAGGGTTAGCGATTTCACCATGCAACGTACTATGTTTGCATTGCACAGTTGCAATAGCTGGGAAGAGATTGATAGAGGACTCAACTGGTGAGGGTAGATGTTAGAGTTAAGCAAGGAGACCATTTTTAAAGTTGGCATTCATTAGCAAATATTTCGTGATGACTTTGCTTTCTTACACAACCCTTGCAACTTCTCAGGCTCCATTAATGAATTCAGATTATAACAACCCCCCTATGTAAAATTTCATGCTATGCATGTTTATGAATTGACTTCATCTATGTCTTTATTCATGACCCTACTCATATTCTCTTTGTTTTGTCTTTTTTAATTGATTCTAATTTATGCCATTTTGCTTTCTTTCTTTGTCTTTCTCTCTTTCTTTCCCTTTCTTTCTTTTTCTTTCTTTCTTTCTTTCTCTTTCTTTCTTTCTTTCTTTCTTTCTTTCTTTCTTTCTTTCTTTCTTTCTTTCTTTCTTTCTTTCTTTCTTTCTTTCTTTCTCTCTCTCTCTCTCTCTCTCTCTCTCTCTCTCTCTCTTTCTTTCTTCTGTTTTTCTGCATGTCTGTAAGCAGAAGCTTGGCACTTTTTGGAATGCATAAAAGTAGAATAAGAGGAGTAAGTGCATGAATTTTACCTATTTTGTATAATCTCCTTCTTCACACTGCTTCACACTGCTGTTTAGTGTCATAGTGTCCGACATATGAATCAGGCACTTTCAAGTTTTATGTTTTCAGTTAAGCCCCATGACACTTGGTTTAAAAGCATTTCTGAACTCCTATTTTTCAACTTCTGTTTTCCAAATATTTACATGGATCGTTATGTTATTTAAATGCAAGACGGTCCAGCTGTCAGCAATTGGGACATTGATATAGAGAGGAAATGAAGTATAAAATGACTTGCTCTAGCTCTTTGTCCAAAAGGCAAGTGAGAAACATTTTCACAAATATGTGTAATCCTCACAGCTAATTATGATTTTTCTCATTTCAATTTTAATTTTTTTTTTTAATTCACACTTTCTTTTATCCCTCATGGCAGTTTCATTGTCATTAAAAGTACTGCTCTATTGTGTACATCCTCTATTCATATGCATGAGGTCAAGACCATTCAACCATGGTAATTGAGCGGTCTGATTGGCTGAATGTCCCACAGTGGTTTAGAGTGATACTGATGAACAAAAGGCACCAAAGCCTCTGCCATGATAGGAAGGATAATTATGTAGGATCCTAAATAGGGGCTCTAATCATTTGACAATGCCCATTGGACTTGCATAATATTAATATATTATCTATTATCTCACTATGATGAAGTAGTATTTAATTATTCTTTTTTATGGGGATTATCCCCAATAAATATGTCTCATAGCTACCAACTTAGCACACCTGCTTTTCCGGATTTTCTAGGAAGGATTTTTTTTTTTTTTAATGTAGTACAAAATTCAGACATGAAAATATGTAAAATTATAATCACCGAATTGATAAGATATTTTCAGGAATATCCTGGTATATCATGATAATGCTAAATTGGATATAGATTGTTTTGCTCCAGGATGGGTAAAATAGGACTATCTTTTGTCTTGTGATTCCTTTCTTTGAGTTCCAAGGAAATTTCCTATTTGTACTTCTACTGCTCTAGAACCATGTAACCTCTGGCCTGATGCTCTCTGGATTTCTAATTTCTAATCTGTAAAATGAGGAAGGTTAGGGAAAATGGCTTGGAAGCCATCATTCAGCTTAAGAATTCTGTAATCTCATAGAAATGTCTATTTTGCTTCATTACTGCGATTTTTGCCTTGCAGATAGTTTATACAGTGGTCTTCCAAGTAAACACTATATGCCATAGAAGGTGTACAAAACCATTTCCTACAGTGTGAAAAGAACTCACTGGAACTTTATTTGTTTATATTTATTTTAAAATATCTTTGAAGACTTCCCATTGTATATTTGTGTTACACATTCACTAAGATTTATGAGTACTTACTATGTGCCAGGCACCATTCTAAGTGCTTCAAAGTTAGTAATATTATTTAATCTTCACAGCAACTCTGTGAAGTAGATACTCTTACCGTATTCATTTTACTGATGAGAAAATCTGAGACCTCAAAGTTATGGAAAATGCCCAAGATTGTACAATGTTTTAATAGAGACAAACCCCGGTATGAGTTCAACCTCTTAACTACTCACCATGCAATGCTTGTACAGTTATAAAACCCAAAGTAAAAAAACACAAAGTAAATAGATAATTACAATATAGGATGTATATTAGACATACTCGAAAGTGACCCCACATTCCCGTGATCTCTGCCTCCTGATATGCATAGGTTTGTGCAATCCTGTCTGCTTCAGTATGAACAGGACCTGTGACTTCTTTTTAATGGATAGAATAAGGCCAAGGTGATAGATTATCACTCCCGTGATTACCTTTGCTAACAGATTTTCTTTGACAGAGCTTCTCCTCTGATGTCTTTGAAGAAGCAGTCTGTGAACTGCCCATGGAGAGGTCCTCATGGCAGAGAGCTGTGGGCAGCGCCTGGGAGGTGAGAGTGACTTCCAGCCAATAGCCAGGAAGAAACTGACACTCTCATTCATTCTGACAACCACAGAAACCTAAATCCTGTCAATAATTCTGTGAGTGAGAGAGGGCATTCCTTCCCATTCCAGCCTCTAACAAGACACAAGTCCCAGCCCACATCTCAATTACTGCCTCACAGATAACCCACCTAAACTGCACCTCAACTCCTGACCCACAGACACTGTGAGATAGAAATAAGTGCTCCTTGAAGCCTTAAAGTTTGTGGCAATTTGTTACACTGCAGTAAAAATACAGGAGGTGGCTACCTATTGTTTTAGCCCCAAAAGGTGAGCCATTTAAAAATATACCCCTTTAGTTTCTCTCTGTAACCACTCAAATGAAAATTAAAAATTCAGTTTTGATCTATTATATTTTCACAAATAACAGGCAAACTTTTTCATTAAAAAATCTTTTAAAAAGGCATCAATGTATGCAATTAGGAAACTAATGTAACATTTAAATCTGGGATTTTTCTTTTCTCAACACTTTACACTTTTTTTTTTTTTTGAAACAGAGTCTCGCTCTGTTGTCCAGGCTGGAGTATACAGTGCTGCGATCTCGGCTCACTGCAGCCTCTTCCTTCCAGGTTCAAGCAATTCTCCTGCCTCAGCCTCCCGAGTAGCTGGGTTTACCGGCACCTGCCACCATGCTTAGCTAATTTCTCTATTTTTAGTAGAGACGGGGTTTTACTGTGTTGGCCAGGCTGGTCTCAAACTCCTGGCCTCATGATCTGCCTGCCTTAGCCTCCCAAAGTGCTGGGATTACAGGCATGAGCCACTGTGTCTGGTCAATTTACACATTTCTAAAGCATGTTGTCGTGTAAGAGAAAGTGGCATAAGCGTCCTGTTGTTTATTACATAATTTTTAACATTTACAAAGCACTTTGTTACTTGGATTTCAGAAAGAACAGTCACTCGCCATGAAAATCTCTTTCCTTCTCCTTCTCCCTTCACTTCCACTGAAACCAAACATTCAGACAAACAGTTACCTTGGTAAATGTTCTCCAAAACAGAGTGTATTAGTCCGTTTTCATGCTGCTGATAAAGACATACCCAAGACTGGGTAATTTATAAAGAAAAAGAAGTTTAATGGAGTTACAGTGACATATGACTAGGGAGGCCTCACAATCATGGTGGAAGGTCAAAGGCACTTTTTTTTTTTTTTTTTTTTTTTTGTTCAAAGGCACATCTTACAGGTGACAGGCAGGAGAGAAATGAGAGCCAAGTAAAACCACTGGATCTCGTAAGACTTATCACTATCATGAGAACAGTATGGAGGAACTGCCCCCATAATTCAATTATTCCTCCCTGGGTCCCTCCCACAAGATGTGAGAATTATGGGAGCTACAATTCAAGATGAGATTTGGGTGGGGACACAGCCAAACCATATTTCAGAGGTTCAATTGACTTTCAATTCTATTTTATTTCCTTCCTTTGTGTTCATAATGCCAGTAATATTTTTAATTATTGCCACGATTGAACAAGATAACTGTCCCCAGGCTGACCAACATTTTATGTGAATGCTGATTGGTTGAATTACTGATTCCAGAGAAGGGAAATCACTTAACATCAAACTTAATGTGAGAAGAGGCAGGGGATTATAGGAAGATGGGCATTTCTGCCTTCTTGCTACTCCATTCCAAATCATCTGTGTCTCCTCAGCCAGCCACGCCTGAGGGCAGTGTCAGGTGAGATCGGAGAACATTAGTGAAGGAGCCATAGCGGCCCTTTGTGCTCTGGTCCTGAGGACCAGCCAAAGAGAGCACTTCAGAAGCACATGGCCTGCAGAGATTTCCAGACCTCTCAGTGAAGCTTACCTTCTGTCCGTGGGAATGTGCTGGGCCATCCTAGCTCACAAGGCCTTAGAAGTGAACAGGTGGGGAAGGGTCTTGGGAATCCCGAACACATGTCTGCTGCTGCACCAAGAGCTGCAGGGACCACTGCCACTTAAAGTCCTCTTGTAACTAGAGTGCTGACACCTTAGAAATACAGTGGAGATGAAAGGAAATAAAAGCTATATATATGAGGGGATCAAGGAACGTGAAAGGGAAAATAAAGAGAAGAGTCTCCTAAGAAAAGTAGTTGTTTACAGAGACAGTTGTCAACTTGCACAATTAGAGTGGATTTAAGATCAACACACACAAAAAACTTTCTGGAACAAAAAACATTATTGTGAACTGAAAAATACATAATAAATGAGTTTAAAAATATGATGGTCAGAATTGACCTAAAAGGTCACTAGAAGAAATCTTCCAAATCCCAGAACTAAAATACAAAGAGATCCAACTGTGGAAGAAAAGATGAAACTCTGGAGATGGACAGAAAAGACCTCATGTATATAAAATGATTAGTATTGAAGGATAGAAAAAAGAAACGGGTGGGGGAGACACCAAACATAAACTAGCAATAGAAGACTATTTCCAGCCAGATTTGGTGGCTCATGCCTGCAATCCCAGTGCTTCAGGACTACTGCTCTAGCCCAGATTTCTGAGGCTGCAGTGAGCTATGATCGTACCACTACACCCTGGCCTGGGTAACAGATTGCAGTTCTGTCTCTTTTTAAAAAAAATAAGAAAATTTCCTTAAACTAAAGAATAAGGTCTGTATTTTTAAAAGGTTTACCACACAGGCTTTATAAGACATTTTCATAGGCATATGCTTATAAAATTACTGAACTCACGATAAAGTGATAATCTTACACTTATTTTGGAGAAAGGACAAGCTATTTAAAAAGATAAAAACTTAGACTGCCGTCACAGTTTGTGAAGACCACATTGGAGTCTATAAGACAGTCAAACAGCAACTATGAGCAACTGAACAAAATTGCCACACCCAAGTACATGATAGTCAGCTAATATAAGAGTATTGAGTGTCAACAATATCCTCACATAAAATAAGCTAGTACAGTCTCTGCAGAGAGACCTGTTAAATGTTTCCTACCCTATGGGCTGGGCTTGTCTTTAGGGAAAAGATTCAGGCATTGATTTATTTTAAAAATGTATTATTTATTTATTCATTTATTTATTTATTGAGACAAGGTCTGGCTTTCTTGTCCAGGCTGAAGCACAGTAGCACAGTCTTGGCTCACTGCAGCCTCTGCCTCCCAGGTTCATTCAACCTCTGCCTCCCATGCCTGGCTAATTTTTGTATTTTTTTGTAGAGATGGGGTTTCACCATGTTGCTCAGGCTGGCCTTGAACTCCTGAGCTCAAGGGTCTGCCTGCCTCGGCCTCACAAAGTGCTGGAATTACACATGTGAGCCACTGCACCCAACTTAAAAATGTAATTAGAGAATAATTAATTAATAAATGGTGCTAGCCCAACTTATTTGTATAGAAAAAAAAAATTGGGTCGAACCCCTATCAAACACTGTAAAACAAGAAATTCCAGCTATTTGTAAGACAGGAAAAAAATACCAGGTTACACACCATGCTTTTATAATTTGTAACTTCAAGGAGGCAGAAGTAGAGGAAGTGTGTTAGAGGAGATAGCCTCTGTATGTCTTTATATAGCATGAAATAACTCATGAAACTAATTCACGGTGGATATAAATATATTGCAAATTCTAATTTGAAATACATTTAATAAAAAATTAAAAATTAAAAGTAGAGCAAGGTTTATTTTACTTTCTGCCTGTAAACGATTGCTGAAAAATATATACACATGGTTCTATTCTTATTTTGTGTGAATAGTTTTTTAAAACACATTTATGTTAGGTTTAGGGGTACATGTGCAGGTTTGTCATATTGGTAAGGTTTGATGTAACAGATTATTTCATCACCTAGGTAATAAGCATAGTATCCTCATAATATTTACTTCATTCGAATTTTCAAATGACAAAAACAGTGGTTGGTCATTGTAACAAGGTGTCCTCTTCCTTTTGTTTAGTCTGCTTGCTGTCCAACTTTTCCATTCCATTATCATTGCAAACTCTGGTGGATATTTTTCCAACTTTTTCTATATCCATGAAACAAATACTCTAGTGGGAGAAAGGCATGCAATGTGACAATGTGCTCATAACTAAAGGGTGTCATTACTTCTCTGGCCCTTTTAGTGGACCTATCAGTTATAAATCATGAATTCATCCTTATGCCTCCACATCCTGCATTATAGGGCTCTTCTTGATTTTACATTTTATCTCCTCCCACAGTTAAGATGCCAATTTCCAACATCAATATATTTACTCATTTGTTGTGCAAAACATGCGAAATTATCTTATAGTTACTGCACTATAACAATACCATTATCAAAAATAAACTTTCTAACTAAAGTCAAGGTTTCTTTACAGTGCCTTTTGACCATGGACTATAACTCATTAAGGATATACAGTTAGATTACTGTGTACAAAAAGTATTCAGATTAATTATTTTATTTGTATGACCCTGTTATTTTGATATACAATTAGGTTCATTTGTTTCTGTATATAAATGTTACAGTTGACTCTTTTATCTTTTTCTATTTACTATGGTTTTTGAACATGTAAAACATTTGCATATTTCAAAGCTCAAAACTACATAAAATCATATACTCAAGATGTCTCATTTTAATCCCTATATCTTACCTTCCTGTGACGACTCACCTCCTTAATTAAAACCATTTTCAATTAGAATCTAAATTATCCTCTCTGTGTTCTTTCTTGCAAAATTAAGTGCCTACATGCACACATACACATATATTTACATATTTCGATTTTTATTTTCTCTTCTTTCTGTCAGTCATAAAACATAGCATATATATGTTTTTATACTATATTCTTTTATTTAACAATATATTCTGAAAATCATTGCATATGAATTCATAATGACTTTCTTGATTTTCTTTTCAGGACTCAGGCTCCCATGTGGGATGCACCATAGATAACAAACATTCTTTTGTGTGTACTCTTCAATTAACAATAAGTAAAAGAAAGTATTAAAGTACTAGAAAGGAGGAGAAAAAGGAACACCTGGATGGTTAGCAAGTGTGGATCCACTACAGCTGCGTTGGGAAATGGGCATGATGGTGGGAACAGGCACGATGGTGGGAACCATGGGATTGTGGCCTGGGGCATAAGGTTTTATTTCCACAGTTGTCAGATCTGTTTGAGGCAGAGAGTTAGAATTGAAATATCCCACATGAAGTCAACATCCTAAAAGAACTGCATTCTTCCTAAAAGGATAAACCAGAAAAAAAGTTGCCCACTTAGTAGATAATAAGCAACTTTGCTTGCCTAGATAGTATATACCCTCGTAGTCTGGGAAGCCTTAAATTAAGACTTTAGTTTAAAAACTGTTCCTAAAACAGTGATCCAGAAAGAAGCAGTATAAAACTCATTTCAAATACAATTCCACAACCAGGTCGCAAAGACTCTTTCTGGGGGATGAGGAAGGGCTCTGCTGTAATAAAAATAATTACAAAACCAATTCAATAAATAGCAGAACTAGAATTTTGTAAACCCAAGGTAATAGAACAATAGCCGGAAAGGAATATCAGTAAGTATGTCCAAAATAATTAAAGACATAAAAGAATAATTACACATCTAAAAATGGATGGAACACTATAAACAAATAAACGGTAGAAAGGGAATAAAATGGTATTTCTTGAAATTAAAAAAAGCTTTTAAAATTAGAAACTCTGTCAATAGCCTAAACAGAGGGTTAAATACAACCAGTGAAAAGACTGGTAAATGAGAAAGTAAGTATGACAATTATACATAGTGAAGTTCAGAGAGATAAAGGAATGAAAATTATAAAGAAGACAGTAATATATATGTGGGATGTAATAAAAAGAAGTTCATCATCCATTAGTAAAGTTTCTCAAAAATGAGAGTAAAGAATACAAAAAAAGGAATTTCAAACATAAGAATAAAATATTTCCAAAATTGACCAAAGAAATAAATTCTCAGATTAAGGAAGCAAAACAATTTGCTTGACAAATATATAGTAACCCATACCCAGACTTACAGTAAAACTCCAAAATAACAAAGGCAAAGGTTAATCGTTAAAGCAATCTCAAAGAAAATAGCTTGCCTTCAAGTGAACAAACTCATTGAAGCCAAGTTCAAGTGCAAATGGCTTTAAAAAGTATTATCATTTTTAAAAGCATTATAAAAAAATATAGATGAGCGATACACAATGCTAAAAAATATGTAAGAACATTTCCAACTTATAGGTAACTACCAACACAGATTTGAAAAAGTTTGGTGAAAACTGGGAAAACTGCAAGGAGAAATTGATAGATCCACACTCACAGTGGGATTTTAACATGCTTCTTTTAGTAATTGATCAAGCTAATCCTTATATTGGCATTATTTAATAATATAATTAATAAGCCTGTTAATAAACATTTATAAATACTGAACCTAACAGAATACTTTTTTTTTTTTTTGAGATGGAATCTTGCTCTGTCACCCAGGCTGGAGTGCGGTAGCTCGATCTCAACTCACTGCAACCTCCACCTCCCGGGTTTAAGCAATTCTCTGCCTCGGCCTTCTGAGTAGCTAGCTGGGGTTACAGGCACCTGCCACCACGCCCGGCTAATTTTTGTATTTTTAGTAGAGACGGGGTTTCACCATCTTGGCCAGGCTGGTCTTGAACTGCTGACTTCGTGATCCACCCACCTCGGCCTCCCAAAGTGCTCAGGTTACAGGCGTGAGCCACCGCGCCCAGTTGAGAATACGTATTTTTAAGCATACTTAAAACGTATCTAAAATTTTAATGCATATGATACCGCAAAGGAAATCTCAAAAATATTGAGGAATTGCTGCCCACAGACCATGTTCTCCATAAAATAAAGTCAAAACAAATAACTAAGAAACAGAACCCAGCAGGAGTTCTGTTTGAATAGGAGATTAAGCAGAGCAAAGACGTTGGGGTGAAGTTAGGGGGGTCAAGGAGACACTGTTCTAGACCTAGAGAAGAGCTGTAGTGGGTCTCCTTAAAGTGGGTGGAGGCTTGTACATTTCACTGAATGGGCAATGTGGCTAGAGTTCCTTAGTGGAGGAAGTTACAAAGTAGAAGACAGACAGCTACAAAGCTGAAAAGATAAGCACAAGGTAGGCTAAGTAACTGTTTCTGAATTATGATTTTTTTTCTAGGTTTTATTTTTTTTAATAGATCAAGATTTTGGTTTTTGTCTGAAAGCAACGGGATTTTTTTTTTTTTTTTTTTTTTTTGAGACGGAGTTTCACTCTTGTTACCTAGGCTGGAGTGCAATGGCGCGATCTCGGCTCACCGCAACCTCCACCTCCTGGGTTCAGGCAATTCTCCTGCCTCAGCCTCCTGAGTAGCTGGGAGTACAGGCGTGCGCCACCATGCCCAGCTAATTTTTTTTTTTTTTCTGTATTTTTAGTAGAGACGGGGTTTCACCATGTTGACCAGGATGGTCTCGATCTCTTGACCTGGTGATCCACCCGCCTCAGCCTCCCAAAGTGTTGGGATTACAGGCGTGAGCCACTGCTCCCAGCCCACTTAGGGAAATTTTTGAAAAGTTTAAGAAGAAGACATGGCTAGATTTGGATGAGGAAAACTTAGCCGTGAGTGCTCCTATAGATTGGATCAAATCAGTCAAGAGTGGAAGTCAGAGATCAATTAGGGAGCAAATTTGTAATTCAGGGATGACATGATGGGACTTGGCACAGGATGGGAGCAGGAAGTGGGTGGAGATGACCATGAATGGACTAATGTGAGAAATGTTTAGGAGGTAAAATTTACAGGATTCAATAATGACTTAGCCATGGGAGTAGGAAAAGAAGAGAAGAGTTTTCTAATTTGCTGAAATTAATAGACGGTAACACCAGTAGGAAGAGAACGAAGCATCATGTTTCACAGACAGGCTGAATTCTTTCTTGCCTCTGGGTCCTTTCATTTAGAATGCTGAACTTCTTGCTTAAAAAACAACAACAGACTGTGCATATCCTCCAAGACCCAGAGGATGTCTATTTTTTTCTATTCTTGGTAATTTACATTCATACAGCACTCTCTGCCCTTTACAGTTTCACTTAATTATTGCAAGAATAGACCCAGGTGGGCCTGAAGGTCTACTAATGGGGCAGGATGCCCAGCAATGTGAACCTGGGAAATTGAGTCTTGATTCACCTTAAACACCCAGGAATATACCAAAAGTACCAGGGTTGTTTCCAGTGACTTGAGTCTAGCAAGAAGACATACATATACCCAGAGATTCTAGAAACACTGAGAAAGAAGTGGAGACTACAAAAATCCCATAAAAATGGCAAAGAGTTTCTCAAAAAACCTACAAGTTCCTTTCCTTAAGTGGCAGTAACAGCAGCTTCTGACCAACTTCCATTGGAAGCTGCCCTATCTCTGGCTTCGCGTAGCAGCCATCTGTGCATACTGAATTAATTTGTTTACCCATATTAAAGGGGCTCATATCCTTTTTGTGTCTTTTGAATTTTAGAGCTTCAGCTGTTGTTACACACACACACACACACACACACACACACACACACACACTCCCCTGAGGGATTTATTCATATGAAATCAAAACTTAAAAACTGCCTGCATCTTGAAACTATTTGGATCACTTTCTATTTATCTCACTGATTAGTAATTCTTTTTGTCCTTACATATGTGTTCACTTTGATAGCCTATGATTTTTGTTTATTATAGCTACCTTTATGTTGCTGTGTTTTTGTGATAACAGGAGTGATTCACAAATTGTAGTATCATCCCCAGTCTCAAGTCTCTCCCAGTGATTTCTCATCATACTTAGAACAATAATGATGGGCTATGAGATCCCACATAATCTGATTCTTGGTTTCTTCTACCCCACCTTCCTTTCTCCTCCTACGGTACTCTAGCCACATCGCCTTCCTTCATGGAATACAACGAGCTCATACATACCTCAGGGCATTTGCAAATTTTGTCTCCTTTACTTGAGATCTCTTCTTCCAGATACTAATGTGACTTATTCTTTATAATAAACATCACAATGTTCACTAATACCTGCTTCTCTTTTACTTCTGGGTAAACAGAGGATTACTTTGACGATAGGCTGCTACCATGTGAACAGAAGGGCAAGTCACTTCTAAGTGAAAGGTTTCGCTGTGCTTAGTTGTGCTGTTTGACTCTCCAGCCTTCTCCTCCCTTGTTGTAATCAGAAAGGTCACATGTTCCATTTGGCTGCCCTGAGATGGTGGAGCCAAAGTAGGCAGGGGTTACTGCACGAAGGCTGCAGAGCCCTCATCAGCCCAAGCTGGACATTGATGTGGGCAAGGAACAAATTATGGGTCTTGTTCTAAGCCACTGAGGTTTTGTGGTTGTTGATAACCCCAGCATAGCCAAGACTCTCCTGATGGAACACCTCATTTAGTCTTGGCTCAAACATCACCTCACTAAAAAAAATCTTCCCTGACCACCCTATCCAAAATAGCAGCCCTCCACCTGTCACTCTTTGTGCCCCAATTTAGCTGTATTTTCCTTCATTTGGTCTGTTTTCCTCATAGAACTTAGAATGAAAGCTCTGTGAAAGTAGGAGCTTTGATTTGGCCATTAATATACTAGTTAGCATCAAGGATAGTCTTTGGGTATCATAAACAATCAATAGCTAATAGTTGAACAAATGAGTATTCATTAAAAATTGAAATATTATAGACATATAAGTATAATTTAGACAGTAAAATTCCATGTAATTCCTTCTTCCAGAAAAAATACTAATGTTTACTTTTTAAAAAGCTGTATTCTATGCATGTACTAACTCGTGTGTAAATGCATTCTTTTTATTCTAAAATGGAATATACCCTCCTAAATGAATTATTTTTCAACTTGTTTTTTATGTAACAATTACTCATGGATGGTTTTCATGTCTGTGTTTAAAGAATTCTCTCTCTTTTTAAACTGATTAGTATTTGCCTTTTTAATAATGGAAAGTAGAAGTTTCCCAAGGTCTCTGACACTTAGTATTCATTTATTCCAACTAGTATTTGTTGCATACCTGCCAGTCTAGGGTCTGGAGACCTGCCACTAAGCAAGACGACAAGGTTCCTACACTTAATGAATTTATGTTCAAGTTCTGACAGATAATAAACCAAAATATTTTATAAGTTGATACGTATAGCAAAGAAAATAAGAATAAATGTGGTAATGTGATGGAGAATGGCTGGGGCTGGAAGTGATCAGGGAAGACTTTTCTTGGAGGGATTTTTGACATCAACCCAAAGATGAACCGGAACCAGATCTACGTGTGTTTGGGAAAGGAGGGTTCTGGAGAGGAAGTGCTCATGGGCAAGCTCGCCATAGCTGATGAGTAGAAATGCCAGCGCAGCCAAAGTGTGATCTTTGAAGAGAAAAGTGGTATAGAATGCTGTGAACGAAGAAGACTCTGAAAATGTGGAATACTTAGTAGGTGCTCAGAAAACGTAACTGATCAATTCCTTGTTTTACAACAACAAGCACAATGTCAGTGGTAAAATCTCGACAAATAGAATGGGAAAAATTTATCATCTTAGTCTCTGCTTACAGTATTTCATAGAACATATTGGATCCACAGGCTGGGCAGAATCCTAGTATGTTTCAGCTCTTTTATAAAGCACCATTAGGATGGCCATAAAATGTTTAGCCCTTAAAAATACTTCCTACAGTTCAGCAGTGTTTCTGGGACAACTAAATGTTAATGAAATGTTTCCTAAGTCCACTGTTTTCAGGGGTGTTTATAGTTCAAGAAGCTTCTCAAATGCCATCTCATAAAAAAGATCTAACTTTAAGATTAACTTAGAAAAAAAATTGTCACAGAAGACCTGGTATATCACTTAAATTCAATCACTATTTTCTTCTGGGAAGAAAGCAGGATTGATTCTGTAGTGGCCTCAAGTAAGTTCTTAAAAGATCTATTTCTTTCCAAATGAAAATATGTCAGTGGAAATAAAATTCTTTATAGCCTATAATTCAGAAGTGAACTTTTATGAAACACTTTGGCATTATGGATATGTGTCCAATGGAATCACATATAACTTAGAGATCTACATTGTTTAGTTTCTGGGGACTCATTAGGATTAATTTTGGGGCAGTGGAAACCATATTTCTTGACACATCCTGTTTACTCAACTTGAGACAGGTGAAGAGAATTAGAGCACCATGTTCTTATAGGCACAATTTCTGTTTCTGTTAATTATTTTTTTAATGTGCTCTTTAATTCTCAGTGGTGACAGCCTTCTGAAATCTAAAGAAACACCTAGGGAAGAAGTTTCAGAAGTTAAACCTAGGACATTAAAGTAAAGGGGCGTAGTAGCTACGGGGTGGTAAAATACACATACCTTAAATTTACAAGAATCTTTCATTAATCTATGAGAAGTTCGTGTGGATTTGCCCTGTTTAATTAACTTTCTTTGGTACATTCTACATGTTTCACACCAGGAGATATGTGTGAGTTCAATCAGAGCAGCATGACAGTATTTTTGTCAATGCTGGAAAAGCAAATTGCTCCTTTCAATTACCCAATTTCTTTCTCACTGAACCAATACACAAGCAAGTTATAAATGTCGTTCCTCTATTCCCGAAGGATATTCTGACCAAGATACTCTATGTCCCCTTTTGGTTTCGTTTCGTTTTGCTACTACCGTTGAAGGAATGAAGGCAACATTCATTGTCCCTTGCCATTTAATGAAGATAATAATTTCCAGCCAGCACAGGTTGTGATGCTAAAACCAAGAAAAAGTCTTTTCAATCATAGCCCCTGCATTTCAATCCAAGTCCCTGCTGTAGAACACTGGAGAACAAGGTGTAAATCAGTTTAAGAACATAGTTCTGCATTCAAGGCATTGTGGTTTACAGCTCCCAAATGACCTCCATCTATCTTCCTTAGCTGTAGAGGTGTATAATTGAACTAAAGAGAGTCTTGAGTAATGAGGTTGAGAGTGGCAGCTCCATTGCTGTGGCTTAATAGTGTAACTGCTGCATGTTTTTTATCCCCTAAAATGTAACAAAATAGTCTAGTAAGCCCAATTCTTCAGGGTGACACTTGCTCAGAGTCTATATTTCAAAACAGAAATAGGTTTTTATAAGCAAAAAACAATAAATCTCTCTCTACAAGAGAGTTCCCAAAATATAATTACATAAACCATTCTCTGCTGGAGCAGAAACTAATAGGAATACATGCAATAACCTGCACTTCTTTTTGTTGGGAAATTATTTTTAAACCTTTATTTTTCTTATGCAAGGAGCAGCTGCTTTTTCAGGCTCCGAAGGGGCTAAGGAGTGACAATATTCTCACACCATGCTCTGCTGGGAGCTACAGCCAGAGGACTCACATTGCTGCCAGGTTCTTTTTTTTTTTTTGGTTTGGGTTGGTTAGTGAAACTTGTGAAAATGTTGTTTTTAGAGAATTTCTTTTTCCAAGGAGCAGTTCACTTGCAAATAATTTTTCTTTTAAGGGTATATAGTTTATGTGCATTTATCAAGCCTTGATCACATACATATTGCTATGTGAGGACATCAGTAGAACATAAAAACTGAAAAAATATACAACCACCTCCTCATGGAACTCTCTGGCATCATAGTATTAGCTGACCATTAAGACTAAACCTATTAAAGACAGTCACCTAATATGAGCAGTTAGGACTACATGGAGGGTTTCAGGGGCTCTGAATCTCCATTTTACCCACTATCTACACCCTAAAAACTAAAAACAAATATCCTGCCTGCTGACTGTACTTGAAGTTCCATCACTGAGCATTCAATCCTATTGTACAAGATACTCCTCGTTAAAAGACAAATCTCACTAGAAGAAGAAAAGTATTAAATAATGGTAATAACAATAACTAGCGCTTAATAGGAGCTCACAACACCCAGAAGAGTTCTAAGCACTTTATATTATTCAACTTGTTTCATTCTCAAAACAGCATATTAGTTGTCCTCAGTTTACAAATGCAAAAACAAGCAAGGACAGAGGCTCCAGTTCACGTACGTTGGAGCCAAGATGATCTGATTTTGAAGCACTTCGTCTCAACCATTCTTTTAGTGTGGATGAGTTGATCAAATTCATTAGGGGGAACAGAGAAGGAGAGCTGGAAAGGCTGAGAGAGATTAAATTTGCGGGATCAGGATCTTCCTTTCAGAACACACATCTGAGCTTGGGACCAGCAGTGGCGGTGGTCTATTTTGCAGATCTGGTGATGTCTGTTGCTGAATTCTCCTGAAAACCAATATATCACTTACACCATGAGTGAGTCACAGTGGGTCATCGAAGTCAAATCTATTTTCATAATGATATATGTTATTTGCCATTTTCACTTTTTTGACATTCTCAATGATGATACAAAAAGCAAACTCTGGGTAAAATGGCTGGCGACTCAGGATGAATTAAGGCAATGGCAACAAATGTTAAATTCTTCTCTGTCATATGCTTGCAGTAAAAATGTGCCCGTTTCACTTAGAAATAACCTTAGTGAAGTGGTAAAAATTATTAATTTTATTCAATTTTAACCCTATGAACGTGCTTTTTAATGTTCTGTGGAATAAAATAGGAAATATGCATAAAGCATGTCTGCTGAGCACCAAAGAGTGATGTTTGCCTCAAGGAAAAGCCCTCTTGAGATTGAGTTACTAGTTGAACTAGTTGCACTTCTTATAATATCGTTTTTTATAGACAAACTTGGGTTTTTGGTAAACTTGTTATCTAAAATGAGCCTTCTATTCCAAGGAAAACAACTGACAAGATTTGGTGCTAATGATAAAACTTGAGCTTCTAACCAAAAATTAAATTTTGGAAAACGGCCACCATGAGCTTCAAAGCTTCCTAAAACTTAAAGAGTGATGAGATTAGTGGAGCTATTGATAAATGTGACTTTAAAAAATACTATGTAATAAAACATGTCAACAATTAAAAGATGTATATAACTCAGTGAACCAATATTTTCCAAGTGTAACATCAATGTATGATGTTACAAAATCATGCATGCGTAAAAGATCCACTGAATGTGCTAGGTAAATCAATAGATTTCATTGTAAAAACAGTATGAAAAGTCAATTGACATAATTTCAGATTCTACATTGCAACTAACCTTTAGAAAATTACCACCTGCTTAGTTCGACGAATGTATCAAAAAAGAAATCCAAAAATTGCCTGAAAAAGATACTAAAATATTTCTCTCATTTCCAACTACACAGCAGTATGAAGCTAAATTTTCTCTATATACTTCAACCAAAATCACATATTACAACATATCACAGAAGCAGATATAAGAATTTAGCTATCTTCTATCAAGCCAGCACTAAATAAATTTTAAAATATAAAATAGTGTTCCTTTTTAGTTTTGGGGGAAAATACAGATTTTATATCTATATAGTTATAAATGCTTATGCTAACATGGAATGTGTTTATTATTGTTATTTTAAATAGATTAATAAGCAATTTAAAAAATTTTTCTATTTAAATTTTGAACATAGTGACTAACAATAGATGTGACCTACATAAAAGTTCCTTGAAGTCTTTAATGTTGTTAAAAATGTAAAAGACTCTGGTCTGTGGACTATATTTTGAGAATCACTGTATATCCTTTAGGATAAATCATGCATCTGACAACACAATGTCCTACAGAGAGTGGTTTAATGAGTAGAATATGTTACTCTGTGAGGAGTTTTCACCAACGGTGCTCCACAAAATACTAACCTCACTTCTGACATCAGTTGTAGACTTAGTGGTCTCCAGAACCACTCCTAGTTTTGATAATTCACTAGAAGCATCCAAAGAACTTACTGTAAACAGTTACAGTTTATTACAGAGAGAAAATACAGATTAAAATCAAGGACAGAGTCCAGGTGGAGTCCAATCGATCAGTTTACAGTCATCCTCTCTCCATGGAGTCATGGACAGTGTTAACTCTTTAACTCCTTCTGGCTGCAATATGTGATACCTACAGAGTTTTGCAAATGAAGCTCACCCAAGCCTCAGTGTTCAGAGTTTTTATATAGCCTGCCTGGCTGACTTGTAGTCTCTAACCTTTCCAGAGGTCAGGCTGATACCTCTAGGCTCCAGTTCATTCAAAGGCAAAACTGAAATGACTACTCCCACCACAAGCCCACATTGTAAACCACATTGTTAGACTATCTGGTGACCAAAGTCCCCAGTCGAAGACGTGCCTATCAGGCATAATGTTTCAAGGATGCAGAGATCACCTCCCAGTAGTTGATGGCAAAGACCAGACCTCACTTTAGATCAGCATTTCAACAATATCCTCAATGACTCAAGCCCTAACCTTATACTCTGCTATCTCCATAGTGTTGGCCTTTCCTCATCATTGTTATCTGAATGCTAAACAGCAACCCAATTCCAGGGAGTTTATCCACTCATAGGATTCAAGGGGAAGAAGCAAGTTGTGTGGGAGAGTAGAGGGAGAGAAAAAATGTTTCTGGAAACCTCCCAAGTAACTTTTTCTTATATTCTTGGTCAGAATGATGTCACAGGGCCACACTCCAGCTTCAGAATGTAGCTAGGAAAGTAAACTTCTGACGCTTACTTTCCTAGGGAAGCAGAAGGGTAATGATTGGCTTAGCATGATTATGATTCACTGCTGCTCTCAGGAGCATCAGTAGTTGAAAGGGGAGGATGATGACTATTGGGTAAAAGAACACTTCTCAAACATTAATGTGCACACAAATCCCTTAGGGCCTGTGTTAAAAATGCAGCTTCTGATTAGGTAGTTTGAGGACTAGGCCTGTGTCTGCATTTCTAAAAGCTCTCCTGTGATTTTGATGCTGGTCTATGGATTGTATTTTGAGTGGCAGGGAGTTAGGAAACAGTGTCACAGTGAACCTGGTACAGATACAAATAATGTGTCTCCCACAAGAACAAATTTGCTCTCAGTACAATTACTATATGAAGTAAGCATGCCCCAGGATTACAGATGGTAGAATTTCAGATCAGACAATATTAACAATTGTTACAGATGGAATTCATTGAGAGGTTATTATATACCAAGAATTTTTACTTTGTTTAACTTTCATGACAACTTTATAAAGTAGGTATTGTTTCCATCCCTATATGAGGAAACAAAGACTGGAAAAGATTAAGTAAATAGTCCTTATTCAGTAGTATTTGCTGGCAAAGCTTGCAACAAAACCCGTTGGCCCCCAGAGCCTAAGCTCTAAGACACTAGAATATTGGCAAATGCCCTTATCACGTAGAATGAACTTACTTGAGATTTCACAGTTGGTGGCAAATCAGTAAGTTTCTTGCTCGGTCCCCAATCCCTCCTGCCCTCCCACGTTCCTCCCTGTGATGAATGAGGTGTATAATGGGCAGTTGCCTTTCCCTTTTTCCCTTTCTGAGATGCTGCCTCCAGTTTATAGCCTAATTCCCACTACTAAACGCAAAAGGGTTTGAGTGGATTTTTTCTCTCTTTGAAATAAAACATCTCTTTCCTAAATTGAGAGTCCTGCTATTTTCTAAATATGATGTGACTACTTTCTAAACCTTGCCATTATATGTCTGATCCTGGTGGAATAGTTTTGTTTGTTTGTTTGTTTTTTTGAGACAGAGTCTTGCTCTGTTGGCCAGGCTGGAGTGCAGTGGGACGATCTTGGCTCACTGCAACCTCTGTCTCTTGGGGTCAAGCAATTCCCCTGCCTCAGCCTCCCGAGTAGCTAGGACTTCATATACTTCAACCAAAATATCATATTACAACAAAGCACAGAAGCAGATATAAGAATTTAGCTATCTGCTATAGAGCCAGCACTAAATAATTTTTTAATGTAAAACATTTTTAAATGTACAGATTTGTACATTACATACAATAATTTTCATATTTTCAAAATTTATAATTTGACAATAAGAAAATTCAGGATGATGTTGGTCTCATAAAATGATTTGGGAAGAATTCCCTCTTTTTGTATTGTTTGGAATAATTTCAGAAGGAATGGTACCAGCTCCTCTTTGTATGTCTGGCAGAATTCGGCTGTGAACCCATCTGGACCTGGGCTTTTTTTGGGTGGTAAGCTCTTAATTGCTGTCTCAACTTCAGACCTTGTTATGGGTCTGTTCAGGGTTTCGGCTTCTTCCTGGTTTAGGCTTGGGAGGAGGCAAGTGTCCAGGAATTTATCCATTTCTTCCAGGTTTACTAGTTTATGTGAATAGAGTTGTTTGTAATAATCTCTGATGATGGTTTGAATTTCTGTGGAATCTGCGGTGATTTCCCCTTTATCATTTTTTATTGCATCAATTTGGTTATTCTCTCTTTTCTTTTTTATTAATCTGGCTAGTGGTCTGTCTATTTTGTCGATCTTTTCAAAAAACCAGCTCCTGGATTTATTGATTTTTTGAAGGGTTTTTTGTGTCTCTATCTCCTTCAGTTCTGCTCTGATCTTAGCTATTTCTTCCAAAACCCGGCAGAGACTCAACAAGAAAAGAAAACTTCAGGCCAATATACATGATGAACATAGATGCAAAAATCTTCAATAAAATACTGACAAGCCGATTGCAACAGCACATCAAAAAGCTTATCCACCATGATCAAGTAGGCTTCATCCCGGGGATGCAAGGCTGGTTCAACATACGCAAATCTATAAACATAATTCACCACATAAACAGAACCAAAGACAAAAACCACATGATTATCTCAATTGATGCAGAGAAGGCCTTTGACAAAATTCAACAGCCTTTATGCTAAAAACCCTCAATAAGCTAGGTATTGATGGAACGTATCTCAAAATAATAAAAGCTATTTATGACAAACCAACAGCCAATATCATACTGAATGGACAAAAACTGGAAGCATTCCCCTTGAAATGTGGCACAAGACAAGGATGCCCTCTCTCACCACTGCTATTCAATATAGTATTAGAAGTTCTAGCCAGAGCAATCAGGCAAGAAAAAGAAATAAAGGACATTCAAATAGGAAAGGAGGAAGTCAAATTGTCTCTATTTGCAGATGACATGATTGTATATCTAGAAGACCCCATCGTCTCAGCCCCAAATCTCCTGAAACTGATAAGCAAGTTCAGTAAAGTCTCAGGATACAAAATCAATGTGCAAAAATCACATGCATTCCTCTACACAAATAACAGACTTAAAGAGAGCCAAATCAAGAACAAACTGCCATTCACAATTGCCACAAAGAGAATAAAATACCTAGGAATACAACTAACAAGGAACGTAAAGGACCTCTTCAAGGAGAACTACAAGCCACTGCTCAACGAAATAAGAGAGGACACAAACAGATGGAGAAACATTCCATGTTCATGGTTAGGAAGAATCAATATCGTGAAAATGGCCATGCTGCCCAAAGTAATTTACAGATTCAATGCTATCCCCATCAAGCTACCAATGACCTTCTTTGCAGAACTGGAAAAGACCACCTTAAACTTCATATGGAACCAAAAGAGAGCCCGCATAGCCAAGTCAATTCTAAGCAAAAAGAACAAAGCAGGAGGCATCACACTACCAGACTTCAAACTATACTACAAGGCTACAGTAATCAAAACAGCATGGTACTGGTACCAAAACAGAGATATAGACCAATAGAACAGAACAGAGGTCTCGGAGGCAACACAACATATCTATAACCATCTGATCTTTGACAAACCAGACAAAAACAAGCAATGGGGAAAGGATTCCCTGTTCAATAAATGGTGTTGGGAAAGCTGGCTAGCCATGTGCAGAAAGCAGAAACTGGACCCCTTCCTGACACCTTACACTAAAATTAACTCCAGATGGATTAAAGACTTAAACATAAGACCTAACACCATAAGAACCCCAGAAGAAAATCTAGGCAAAACCATTCAGGACATAGGTGTAGGCAAGGACTTCATGACCAAAACACCAAAAGTATTGACAACAAAAGCCAAAATAGACAAATGGGACCTAATCAAACTCCACAGCTTCTGCACAGCAAAAGAAACAGTCATTAGAGTGAATCGGCAACCAACAGAATGGGAAAAAATTTTGCAGTTTACCCATCTGACAAAGGGCTGATATCCAGAATTTACAAAGAACTAAAACAGATTTACAAGAAAAAAACTAACAAGCCCATTCAAAAGTGGGCAAAGGATATGAACAGACACTTTACAAAAGAAGACATACATGAGGCCAACAAACATATGAAAAAATGCTCATCATCACTGGTCATCAGAGAAATGCAAATCAAAACAACATTGAGATACCATCTCACGCCAGTTAGAATGGCTATCATTAAAAAATCTGGAGACAACAGATGCTGGAGAGGATGTGGAGAAACAGGAACACTTTTACACTGTTGGTGGGAGTGTAAATTAGTTCAACCATTGTGGAAGACAGTGTGGCGATTCCTCAAGGACCTAGAAATAGAAATTCCATTTGACCCAGCAATCCCATTACTGGGTATATATCCAAAGGATTACAAATCGTTCTACTATAAGGACACGTGCACACGAGTGTTCATTGCAGCACTGTTTACAATAGCAAAGACCTGGAACCAACCCAAATGCCCATCGACAATGGACTGGATAGGGAAAATGTGGCACATATACACCATGGAATATTATGCAGCCATCAAAAACGATGAGTTTGGGTCCTTTGCAGGGACGTGGATGAACCTGGAAACCATCATTCTCAGCAAACTGACAGAGGAGCAGAAGATCAAACACCGCATGTTCTCACTCGTAGGCGGGTGTTGAACAATGAGAACACATGGACACGGGGAGGGGAGCACTACACACTGGGGTCAGTTGGGGGGAAATAGGGGAGGGAGGGTAGGGGGTGGGGAGATGGGGAGAGATAGCAAGGGGAGAAATGCCAGTTGTAGGTGATGGGGAGGAAGGCAGCAAATCACACTGCCACGTGTGTACCTATGCAACAATTTTGCATGTTCTTCACATGTACCCCAAAACCTAAAATGCAATAAAATAAATAAATGGGAAAAAAAAGAAAATTAATAAAGTTCTATTTTTTATTCTAATAGGAAAATTAATAAAGATCTAATTTTATTCTAAAAAAAAAAAACGAAAATTCATATTTTGACCACCACACCCGACTAATTTTCTGTATTTTAGTAGAGACAAGTTTTCACCATGTTGGCCAGGATGATCTCAATTTCCTGACCTCATGATCCGCTCACCTCAGCCTCCCAAAGTGTTGGGATTACAGGTATGAGCCACCGTGCCTGGACAAAAATAGAATTTTTTTTGAAAAATTTATTTCTAGAATACTGAACATGAATAAATACACATAGAATGTACTTTGGATCTTTAAGTTAATTTGTTTGTATTTGTTCTCTTTTGTTTCTTCATTTATTTGTTCATTTTTGAAACAAAGATATATTGAACAGCCTCTAAGTGTCAAGCGTTATTCAGTTGTAGACAATATGGGTGCAGACTTAAAAAATGCTTTTTTAAATTTGTCAGATAAAAAATATTTTTTTTGGAAAATGTGCTACTCTTCCTGGGATGGTTCCTAAGCCACTTAGACACAACCACATCTTTCATAGCCTTCCACCAAGGAATAACCTGTATGTTTATATCAATTATAGGCCAACAGTCTTTTCCCAGACACCAATCCCAACAAACATGAGACAAAATGAGCAGTAAATAAGAAGAGGTAGGGATTTGACTCAAGAATACAGCTATGTCCGAAGCAGTTTATTGCAGAGTTTTTCTCTAAGAGCAAGATATATGAAAAATGACTAGTAGCTTGCATGTCTAACAAGAGAAATGCTTACGTAAATTAGCATCACTTTGACTGACTTTTATATCATAGAGCTATCACAAATAATAATGACAAATTTTGACAATATGAAAATTAAAATATGATGTGAATATGGCAAGTAGTTAAGATGTATTAATCCTGGGTAATAAGCATTATTATTTCCAGTACTGCTAAATGTTTAATGTAGTTCAGAACTTGAAAAAGAAAAAAAGAGAAAAGAATAGTTAATGAGAGGAAAGGCAGATACAGTATTCTCCAGTTCTACCATCTAGAGAATTCATCCTACAAGTCCCATGCCTATTATGACTGCCTTAATTCAGACCTTCCTATCTTTGCCTAGATTTCTGCAGCAGTACTTTTATTCAGTCATGTGTTCAACAAAAATTGGTTAGGCTCTGGAGACATAGAAATGAAAGACTTGTACCTGTCCTCAAATTGCTTAGTCTACATTTGAGACATTGCTTCTTAATTAGTCTCCCAGCCTCTGGCCTCTGTGGTGTCTCTAGACGTGATCTCTCTAAAACATGACTTTGATGATATTTAAAATCATTCAGAAGTTATCTGTTGCCTCTGATGGTGTCCAAAGTCAGTGTAGTGTATAACATCCTTCTCATGGGCTGTCTACTGGCTTTTCTAGTTGCTTCTGCTGCCATTGTTTTTTATCCCAACCTAAGCACTGCCTCTTCTAAACCTTGTGCCATTTAATAAATGCACACGACCACCTCCCTGTCAATCACGCTGTCTGCACTGTTGTTTTTCCCATTTGGCAGCCTTTGCAGCCCTTGCTAACCTGGCCAATTTCACCTCAGGTTGGATTCTCTGGGAAGCCTCCCTTCCAGACAGGGTCAAGTGCCTCTCCTAGAAATTCTCCTCATTAATAAGCCAGTACTTACCAATGTTACGGTCAGTGCTTTTCACTCTGTATTGCCCCATCTATTAGTCAATGATATTTGGGACAAAGACAGTATCCTTTATTTCAGACGGTCTAGTAACTAATGTGCAAGGATTGCTGAGTCAAATAGTCCAGGTGTGTATCCCAGTCACACCCTTTTGTATTTAATAATAGAACTTACCTCATTGAGTTACTGTGTGCAATTACATGAGATAATTCAGGTTTTGCATATGGTAATCTCACAACACATTTAAGCAGTTGTTAGTTCTATTGATTTTTAATCTCCTTATCCCCAGAGTGTTTGACATGTGTTCAGTGAGCATTTTACAAATGAAAATATAGACGAAAGAAATAGTGGCTTCTAAATTTAGGAATGATTGCTTTTGATCTAGACATTTCATCTAGTGCCTCTGTACACTGAAAAATACCTGGAAAGGACACCCCAGAAAGAAGGAGCAACTGAACAGGCAAAGGCCATGAGAGATGAGAAGATCAAGGGAAAAGGATATAGGATGAAGATTCACAAGTTGGGGTGGGGAGGAGAAGAAGAAGGAAAGGAAGAGGATAATTGGAAGGTAAATTAGACTCTTGTAACTTGCTAATTATAGTGTGGCCTTTCCTATTTGCAGTAGAAATCTGTAGAACTACCTCTCAGGAGGTTCCCTTTCTTCTTTTGAAAACTTCTTTCTCTACCCTTGACCAAATTGATCGGTTTGAGTTTGTTGCCTGATCGAAGCAGCATCACTGAGCCCAAAGCTGTGGTACATAAAACCCACAAACTATGTGGGTCACAGTATTCATCCAGATTGCAGAAGTACAAGGCTGCAACAAAACTTTATCTACTTGGTTCTATTTCCCACTGTATGCCTCTGTGCACCTTCTGTTCCTCTCGATCTGAACTATTTAAATGGTGCGATTTGGCTGTGTCCCCACCCAAATCTAGTTGTAGCTTCCATAATCCCCACATGTTGTAGGGGCAGGGGGATTCCTCATAATCATTACCTGCAAAGAGAGAAACCACAAGAACACATAGAGATATATTTTACTACATAAAATGTTAAATTTAAATATCAAAACACCCATCAATGAATAAAGAATATTTAAAGTTCACATATAATACCACATTTAGAGAAATAATGTATTTTATTTTCAATTGCATATATATGTTACTATTATTATTATTATTATTATTATTTTGAGATGGAGTCTCATTCTGTCACCCAGGCTGGAGTGCAGTTGCATGATCTCGGCTCACTGCTACCTCTGCCTCTTGGGTTCAAGGGATTCTCTTGCCTCAGCCTCCCAGTAGCTGGGATTATAGGTGCCCTCCATCATACCTGGCTAATTTCTTGGTATTTTTTTTAGTAGTGACAGGGTTTCACCATGTTGGCCAGGCTGGTTTCAAACTTCTGACCTCAACTCATCTGCCTGCCTTGGTCTCCCAAAGTGCTAGGATAACAGGCGTGAGCCACTGCACCTGGCTAATATGTTTTTTGAATTGCATAAATGTAACATATTTTAGCAATCTTTTTTTTTAATTGCATTTTAGGTTTTGGGGTACATGTGAAGAACATGCAAGATTGTTGCATAGGTACACACGTGGCAGTGTGATTTGCTGCCTTCCTCCCATTCACCTATATCTGGCATTTCTCCCCATGCTATCTCTCCCCACCTCCCCACCCCCCGCTGTCCCTCCCCTATTTCCCCCCAACAGACCCCAGTGTGTAGTGCTTAGCAATCTTTTTAATATTAAAATGACAAATTACAAGTTGATACTAGATGAAGGCCTGAATAGAAAAATGGGCAAATAACACAAATAAAAAATTTATAAAATTAAATGTAAAAATTGACATTTGAAAGTTTTAGAAGTTTACTAAAAATGGAGGAACACCTACTTAACTGTTTAGTTCCTGGTTTGCCCACCCAATCTCACATCTCATAGTATATCCACGATATGTCGTGTATTGCTCTATGACTTTTCTCATTCATCTTCGTATTATGGTTATTTTTCCACCTGTGTCTCTCACTAGGCTTTACTTCCCTTTGAAAAGCCCAATTCTCTGTTTATCTCTTATGCATTAAGTCACAGCATTTAGTTTGGCTCTATGAAGGTTTATGGAATGAATGGTTCAGGCGAGAGAGGGTCTTAAAACAGGAATGCTCCACTAAATAATTTGTCATTGGTGTCTCTCTAAAGCTCCAAGGTAAATGTCTTTATTTCCATGAGATTTGTTTCTGTAATTGAAAAATATCTATTCTTTGTATTAATGCCTTATTTTTCTGATTTGTCTTCACTCTTATACAGTTATGGGCAAGTTTTCTTCATTATAAAAATATTTTATCTCAGAGCCAAATGCTCCAATTACTAAAATAACACTTTATCTGGTTACTGTGATTTTTCCCTGTCTCCTGTTTCTTTTGTTGTTATCAGAACTTCCATTTACACCATGCAAGGTGCATTTTTTAAAAGAAACTATCCATCCTGCATGGTGTGTTAATTTCAGCATAAACGTATGTAAAGTCAATATGTTAGCTATTTTGATATGCATTAAACTCTATTCTTACTTTGTATTCTATGCCACAAAAGCTGAGGATGGGGGGGAGGGTGTTGTTGAGTGAAAGAGACAGACCAGCACAATATTCATATCTTAGCTTAATAAAGCAGTTCACAATCAATAAAGATATAATAATCTCATTATAATAAAGTTTCACTAAAGTGCAATCATAAATCTTAGGTTAAGGGAAACAAAAATATAATTTGGAAAGGCTTTTTGGGATTTTCAGAGTGGAAGACGCTTAGATATCAGTCAGAACTGTGTTCAAATCTCAGTTACCTCACTTACTAGTTGCATGGCCTCATACAACTCAAACTAAATTTTTATAAATAACTTTAGTCCTGAAGCAAGATCTTAAAGGATATTTTAGGTAGCACTTGCATTAAAAGGCAAATCAGTCTCAATCAGTCAAATAACCTGAAAGCTTTCCTTGAAGCTTTGTTCTATGCTGAGCAAGGTGTAGTGCATCCAAAAACACACACACAAAAAAACAAATAACAAAAGCATCACTGCAATAGCTCTAAAAAACAGTCCAGGCCGTCTTGTTTGCTCTGAGTTCTCTGCATCAAGACATGCTCTGTCATCCCTCATTACCTCATGGCATATAGCATTGCTTTTAATCTTTTAAAAAATCTTCCAAAAACAAAAGCAGAAATATAAAAACAGTAGCAATCAAGTATGTTTAATATGATATAATGTTAGCATTTTAAGCTAGTAGGAAAAGCTGTATTTTTAATGTTAAATTATTGAGGTAAATCATCAGCTATGCGGAGAAAAATAATAAAGTTTAATCTTGATCTTATGCTATATTGTAACACAAATTCCAAGTATAGAACAAGTGTAGAAAATTAAATCGCAAGAGACTATTAAATTGTAAGTGAATCTGTATACTTTTGGGGAGAGGAAAATCTTCATAAGCATTATCTCCAAAGAGAGAAGTCACAACAAAACATAGTGCTATCTTTGACTACATAAAAGGCTAAATTTAAATATCAAAAATCTCATCAATAAATAAAGAAAATTTAAAGTTTGCATATAAAATACTTAGAGATACATTTTATCTTTAATTGCATATATAATATGTTGTTTTAATTGCATAAATGTAATACATTTTAGAAGTCTTTTTAATGTTAAAATGACTAATTGTAAGTTGATAATAGAAACATGAAGACCTGAACAGAAAAATGGGCAAATAACACAAATAAAAAATTTATAAAATCAAATACAGAAATTGTCAATAAATATTTGAAAATTTTAAAAGTTCACTAGAAATGGAGGAACAAAATTTAAAAATTAAGGAAATACAAAAAAAAATCTAATAATTATAAATGATAACTACACATTAAATTTCTAGGAGTTAGAAAACAATAATATCAAATGGAGACAGCATAAGAATGATGATAGTATCAAATGAAGACGGTTTTACACACTCATGGGGGATAGTTATAACTTTTCTGGAGGCTAATTGGGCACTAAAAGCCTTAAAAATGTGCTTACTTTTGACCTAGGAATCTCACTTTTAGGAGTTAATGTGAAGGGAATAATTGAACAAGTATACAACAAGTTAGTCTTCTTTTACTTTTTAAATGGTAGAAAATTAGGAACGACCTAAATGACAAATGATAAGAGATGAGAGATACAGCACCTCTGTCTAATGAAATACTGCTCAATCATTTAAAAGTGTCAAGGAAGCATATTTATTAACATGAAAATATACTGAAGATACAAAAATGCTTAATTATAAAAAAGTTATGAAATATGGAATTAAAAAATAAAACTGGAAAGTATGCTGTTAGAGCATTGGCCAGCATTTCTCTGGATGGTAAGATAATGGGTAATTTTTACATAAAACAAAATCTTTTTTTTTTTTTTTGGTTTTGCTTTTTGTTTTTCCAAGTTTTTTTATGTTAAGTTTTCATTCAGCCCCCCTTTTAAAACTCATCTTAAATTCTTTAACTTAAGCCCCTCCTATGGCACCCATCTTCTGGCAAGGGGACCCCACCACACCTTGCTTCCTCTCCACAGATTTTCTGCTGTTTGACTGCAGGTGATTCACAGCATTCACATCCCACACGGCAATCGTTAACCCACAGGGATAGAGTCATCAGAGAAATACTCTATTCTAATGTCAAATGCGTTTTTAGGGCCCCTCAACAGGTCCCAGCAATTTATCCTTGGTTGTCCACAGCAGTGACCGGATCATTGTGCCCTGAACACCAGTGCCTTAACACACTTTTGCATTGGTCATTCTCCTGTTTCGGTCTTCCCAGTCTCTCCCTCCACCTCCCAAAAACACTTTCTGCATGCAAATAAACCTTATCTCAGGCTTTGTCTTTGAGGGCACCCAGACTAAGACATGCAGATGTTAATTTCATCATAATGAACTACAGTAATACTCAAAGCTCTTGATATAATTTTAATACAAATAACCACAGGCTCAGAGTTCTAAAGCACATGGATAACAAAACAATCAGAGATTTTTATTTATTTGTTTTTTACTAGTACTTCTGGAACCACAGTAGAACTCTGCTGCCCATTAGGCAAGCTCAATATTATACAGTATATTGCCCTTAACTCTTTTCAGACTATTGTTTAGATTTTATAGGAGATAGAGTTGCACTGCTGCTAGAAATAGCAAGAAATGGGTGAGCAGAGGACAGCTGTTTCCACTCCCACTGGAGTAATCCCACTGCATGGATGATGGCAAAGAGCCTAACATTGTCTGCTACTAGAAGCAGCAGTCCCAAGGTATCAACATTCCGCTTAGTTTGCAGTCACCAGGGTCACCAAGAAAGACAGGATTCACACAGGCACTGAATGGACCAACACTTAATGCATATAGAAAACAGACAAAGCAAGATCAGCCTCAGTAGTGAATGTTGGTGCCCACGACCAGCAGGACTTACCCTGTAGCAGGGAGATGGTCTGCTCACACTCATGAGCCACTCTCTCCCCTCCAGGACCAGAGATAGCAGTAAGATTGACCAGGTGCCATGTGATGCACATGCTTAAGCAAAGAAGTACACTTCAAGCCTGAAATAGGTAAAAAGACCCCCAAGGATTCCAGTAAAAAACATTTATAACACAGGCTATAAAGGTTCTTTATTTCTCTGTAATGAAATGTTCTAGGCCCATGGCACATTGCCACTGAGCAGGAGTCAGAAGACTACACCTATGGGACTGCCTTTCCCAACAGGGGTTCAGTGGTTTAAGACATGACATTCATAGGAAGCAATCCCACAGCAGCTATGGGAATAAAAGTGGATTCTAGGCTATATATTCTGTCTAGGTTAACATTTTGGTAGAGGTCACAGGAGTTATTATTATTTTTCTTTACAAGACCACCTACCTTTATGGAATTAGAAAGTTCAATTCTTTTACTAATTGCTTCCCACTTCCTGGCAAACCTTGATAACCTAATTCAATGGTGCTTAGAAGAGCCACAGAAATCTACCATTAAAATTGATGGATGGCAGTCATTTCTCACATTGCAGGGAAAATTAAGTTTATAGATATCATCTTTTTCATTTTAAGTATTTCTTCTACAACTTTGGCTTAAACCTTTGGCATCTGGTCTCTATGGTCTCTCTGTTAGAAAGCAGTCTACAATGATATCTAATTTCATACAGTGACATATTTATTTTGCAATATAAACTTGATTACCTCATAGTGTTCTTCAAAAATACCATTCCTTTGGGTGACTGTGCCACCTGAATTCGTTTGAAACACTATCCTAGTGGAGCATAGTTTAGCTGTTGCACTTTATTAGTCACCTAAATAGCTGTGTGAGTATTTCACAAGAATTGTTCCAATGCTAAATGAGAATCAAAGAGGTGGAAAACTAGAATCTGACCAAGATTTTCTTGAACGTCTTCTGACTTTGAATCTATTCTGCTTCCTCTGGTTGTCTCTAGCAGGAGCCCTTGAGGAAGCTTTAGAGAGGAATTGGCGTTCTTCTCCCTCCAATGTAGCCCTCTGAGCCTTCCACAACTGATCTAGTTGCACTGGCCTTGTTCATCACCAGGTAATCATTAGAAGTGATAATGTCACAAAGCAGTGCAAATTGAAAGGCTGATTCAGTAACAAAAATTTGCCTTAACTGATGAACTGATACCTTATGGGTGAGAAGCTGTGTGTCTTAAAAAGCATCAAGCCATGCAGGGAGGATGCATTACAGTACCCAAGAAACCCAAAGGAATTTTCAAGACAGAAATTCCCCAACTGAATGGGCTGCATGGAGCAGGGATTCTACATGACAGCAGATCACCACTGGTGTGCCTAGGGGATTATTGAAACAAGCAAGGGCAAAAAATACTATATGCCCTTTCATGGCTTGAGTTCTTGAAGTGTCTTGCAAACTTTTCATTACAGCCAGAGCCCTTTTATCAAGTCAAATCCCAGAGGAAGATCCAACCACAGTTGCTCTATTTGAAATGAGAGGGTGAAGGCCTGAAGCCCCCCTAATCTCTCTTCCAATTTCCTCCCCACTCAATCCCTCCAGGGGTTAGTGTGGGTATATTTAAGCAGATTTCAGAGTGGAGGCTTCAGCCAAAGAAATGTGATAAATTCCTAGAATATATACCAGTCCTTCATGTCAGAGCAGCCTCTGGCATGAGGATTACACTAAGATTTACTGAACTTGGCTCATCTATCTTCTTGGATTGCCTTTGACTGCCTGTCAACCCTGGAAATTATTTACCTCCCCAGAGTTTAAACTAATCCCTAGTTTTCTTCTTTTCATTGCCACACTGCTTATTCACCTGTCAGATGGCAAATATATTTCCTTTAGCTCTGGAGAGTCTACTTGCTTTGAACCTATTTGGTAGATTATAGGGTCTGAGTACCTTAACTTTGGGGAATTCTACAGACTTCTTTTTACCACTAGAGAATCTAGTTATAGCTTTTCAGTTGTGTCTGTTTCTCCCATTCCTTAATTTTTTTATTTTTTGAGATGGAGTTTTGCTCTTGTTGCCCAGGCTGGAGTGCAATGGTGCGATCTTGGCTCACTGTAACCTCTGTCTCTCAGGTTCAAGTAATTCTCTTGCCTCAGTCTCCCAAGTAGCTGGGATTATGGGTGCCCACTACCACACCTGGTTAACTTTTGTATTTTTAGGAGAGATGGGGTTTTACCATGTTGGCCAGACTGGTCTCAAACTCCTGACCTCAGGTGATCCGCCCTCCTCAGCCTCCCAAAGTACTGGGATTACAGACATGAGCTACCGCGCCCGGCCATTTTTTCCCATTCCTTTAAATCAGAACCTATCATTACATAAACAGCAGGAGAGGGAACGTAAGACTGTTGCATGACTTTCCCAATAGCCCTCTCTAATGATGAGCCCCGGTTGTCCCTATAAAGTCCAGATCCCAGAGTGGAAAGGAATAACCTCCCCCACTTTTTTGATGATGTTGGGGGAACTGGAAGGTAAAGGCTGGAAAATTCTGTCAAGTTAGAATCGCAGTTGTCAATCTTGATGCCTCCCTACCTCTTACATCCCACATGTAAGCCTTCATCAGGTGTTGTCAATGCTGCCTATTCAATCTCTCCAATCTCCTCCACTTTGCTATTCCCAGTGTCACTGCAGGAAAGTCATACCTTACTTAAAGATCAGACTATAAACAGTTGAGGCTAGGTGAAAATCATGTATTGTTACAGTTATCCAGAATACCTGGGGAAGATGCCCCAGGGGTGGCAGACTTACTGCTTCTTAGTAAATCCAACACAGTTTTCTCCCTAGTGTTGGAACAAATTGCTGTTTCTTCAGCTGAGCGCTAGATGAAGACATTAATATGTATTTAGGGACCATATTGGATGAAAATATATACATATTTAAACCCTGTTATGACATTTAGCATGGTGAGATATCTATATGGTGCAATGCATAGAAATTGAGGAAACAAGAGTTTCGTATCTCACATTTTGGGCTTTCTCTAGAGCATACGCTCCTTTCATCCAATGACAGTGTTGGCATTATCTAAAGTGCTATTTCTCTATGTCTGTTTTTTTTCTCCAATTCTCTCCCCTCTCTTTGTTATTTAGAATGTATAATTGAATGCCAGTAATATGATGGGATTCCACTCTGTTTATTTTTACGTACCAACATCTCATATGAATTACAATGAAAATTCTCTAAAAAGACTCTTATCCCCCAGTATTCATCTTCTTCAGTCCATTTACCATCTGAACTCAGGATGATATAGCTCAAAAACAGAGTTGATCATGTCTCTTCCTCCCTTCCCTTTTAAAAATCTTTCAACTGCTTCTCATTGTCCTCAGGATGAGTCCAAAGCCTTTGGCATGACACAGGAGCCCTTCATAATCTTCCCCTGTTCTTTGCAAGTCTGTGCTATCACCACACTTGCACCCATCGCACTGCTACTTCCTGTGAAATCAAACTGCTTGCACTCTCTAAAAGGGCAATACTTCCCATATCTCGAGGCCCTTGCACATGTCCTCTGCATCATCTTTGCATGGCTAACTTTTCCTCACCCTTAAGATTTCAATTTAAACATGAGGTCCTCTGGGACCTTCTTTGCATATTTGTAGCACTACCACTTCTGCAAGCTAAACCTATACATTTCCATAACTGTAGAGTATCCAAGTCCCCAGTAAAGTCTTGAACAATCACTCCCTATTCTTACACTCTAAGAAAATCGAGAGACTTCAAACAATTTTGTTTCATGAGCCATGTTATTGATTTCTTTTCCTGTAATACCAGCTCATTTACAACACAACAGCAACAATAATTATTATAATTACAATAATGTAAGAAGAAGAGCTAATGCATTCGCAGTGTATATGCCGGGTATTCTTCCAAGATATGTATATTCATATATGATAAATATATTCATGTTTACTTACCTATACACACATATATTTGCTCTTTTAATATGTACAGAGTTGCTATTACACTCTTATATCACAAGTGAGGAACCTGAGACATAGAGAGACACTAATTGACTTGCAAGGTGGACACAGAGAATACTCACACACATACTTTTCAGTAAATCCAGCCCAGCCAGTCTTTCATTTAGTAGAGGAACAAACTAGAGAAATAGCGATCCAAGCCCAGGAATTGTAATCTAAGAACCTGCCTAACCAGTGTGTCCTCAGCTCTCTGTACTAACTTCTGGTATAGACTTTAGCTTGCCATTCTTTCCAGTTGACAGTTACCCCCTTCTTATGCTAGCTGCTCAATGGGTGCTCATGCAGCATGGAACAGAAAAAGTATTCTTTAAGAAGAGCCCACCCTTAGAAGACTCACTATGCATGTATGGATTAATTTTTCCATGTGTCCTCCCTATCATTATTGTTTACCATAACCAGGAGCCCTCTTACCTTAACAGTGTGTCTTTTTAAACAAATGGTTGAATTCCACCCACAGAACCACACGGAACATTTCCCTGGACTGCCCCGATCCAAGCATTATGCTATTTGTATTCATTAAAACTGACTAAGGGTTTCTTTATATTTATCACCAGTTTGACTTTCATAGCTGAGGCTTACTCTGCTGTCAGCAGGATTCCTGGTCCACCTTGGATGTTTTCGAAGTGAAAGTCCGAGAACACAAATGAATTCTGGCAGCCAGAAGTCCCAGTTTAGTGTATGAGTTCCAGTGAGATGAGAGGAGCTGTATTTTAGGATAAAACAATTAAATAACTCCGAATTAAATCTATGGTGTACTCATCACATTCTTTTCTTAGATTCATGTGCAATGTTAATGTACTTGACATGATTCAATTATATCTTAAAATCCTGATTGCTAAAGCCAATCAAATAATAAAAGCATAATATACCAGTCATATTTACAAGAGTTGTATAGCGCCATTGACCCTGGAAAGGGCATCTTACCTCTAATTGTGCATTATGGACAATGTGGCCCCTATAAGCCATAAAAAATCATCGTTAAAATGCTAAAATAAGATTATGAGTTCAACCAAAGGTAGGAGCTTTACATTAAGTTTTATTAATATTGAAAGAGGACGAGGAGCACAAATGAGGACAAACTATAGCATCTTTTTCTAGTCTGCTATATGGCTCCAGTCCCAGGTCCTTTACTGTGACCACCAAATGCTTATGATCCCTTGCACACTTAGGCAATCTCATTAGAGAAGTAGACACTATAGATCCCTCTGGGGATTTTCCTACTGGAGTAAGTAGAAGAGTTTAGCTTAAGAAGAGTATGATACTCAATTTCACACCTCTGCAACCTGCACATATTGGTTGGAAACAATGGGAGTCATCTGGAGTTTGAGATGTGTCTCCCATTTGTAAGGACACATAGCTTCTGCGGGGATGTGTTGCTGGCTATTTCTTTTCAACACCGTGCCACCAAACATGCCGCAAGGAAAAGTGAAATCTGGCAGCAAACTCTCACCTTCTGGAGTCTGTCTAATGCTCTGCTTGGATTTGTGTATATAGAAAGACACAGGCACTGAACTGGTTTTCTCAGAAGTGCTGTCTGCCTTTGGCTTGTACTTCTTCATTAGAGGGAACTTTCTTTTTCTCCCTGTTATTCTTCCTAGAATTCTCTTAGATTCAAAGAGAAAAAATTAGTATAGTTTGGAACAATAAATCCTTTCCATCTTTCAGGTTTGGTTGAAAATCTTCTCTCTCTATTCCCTGCACACTTGGTTATTATAAACTCTCATTGACCCGCTATTGTCTGTACGCTGTTAGATCCTTATTCACTTTTATGTGTTTGTATCTTATCTTTCCAACTAGACCATGAGCTCCTTGAAGGCAAAGAATGTCTTACACTGTTATGCACTGCCACAGTCCCTAATCTCAGCACCTTACACATCATAGGCAGCTGGTATTTACCCTTTGATGGATTAATTTATCAGGAGGAGGCACTGCTGATGACAAATATGAGCTCCAAATGAGAGCCACTCTGTCTTAGATCGTGCTTGTCACAGTTGAATGTGCATATCACTCATCTGGGGATTCTGGCAAAATGCAGCTTCTGTTTGCTAGAACTGCAGTGCTGCCTGGATTCTGCCTGCCTAATTCCCAGGCGATGTTGATGATTCTAGTTCAGGGATCCCATTTTAAGAATCAAGACCTTAGACATGAAGAAAATTAGACATGAATAAATCATTTAGAAGTCATTTCTTTGCTTTTTGCATTTTGCAGAGCCACACGTAGATATCACTTCTGGTTGATGTGAATCTAACCAGTTTAGAGACTTTTAGAAATATTCAATAACCAATTAAAGGTCTTCTCTACAATAATAATAGCTAGTGTGGCAGGGTAATTCACTGAGGTGCTAATTTGCATGTATTCCCTCTTATTTCTCGTGCATTTGTTCTGAGCAAGTAGTCAAGCCCATTCAAATGCTTTGCATGAGAGACTTCAAGAGGTAGGGGTGGGAGGGCAAGAGCTGCTGGAAGACTCCCTTCCTCTTGTCTCTTTTAAAATTTGAGTGATTGAAAAGATCAGATTAGGCATTCTTTAGGAAAGGGAGGAGAGAAAGAAAGAAAAATAGGAGAAAAAATTGTCCCCAGGACTGAGAAAAAGAGGAAAATCAGCCTATCTCCTAAATTTAAAAACCAGGCAGTCTGAGCACCAGGCACTAAGCTCTCATTCTGTCAATGTGCCTGTGCCATGGATGGCATGGAAGCCACAGATTTCTGGAACTATTTGGGCTCAGCAAATGGGTGTCACAATAGGAATCAGGGTGGAGTGATATTTGGAAGTTTTTCCAATGCTTTAACACTGCATGGCCGCCCTCCTCCCATCACCACCACACAAACACCCAATTAATTAATTAATTTAAGATTTGAAAAAGGAAAAAAGAGGGAAGGGGAATAATGATAATGTCTAGGAATAAATGTCAACCTAGCAGATGAGATTTGGAACTGGATTTAATCTGATTTTAAAGAAATAAATCAAGATGCTATTTCTTGTTTAACCAAGTGTGTGAAGTATGATTCACACTTGATGAAACATCTATTGAGTGACGATTTAAAGATGAAATCAAATCATGTCATCCTCTTTCTCCCCCCACCCACACACATATACCTTCCCCCACTCAAAACTCTCCAACGGCTTCCAATTCTGCTTAGAATAAAACACAAATTCCTTTCCACGAGCTACAACACTCTGTACTCTACATTTGCACCACCCAGGAGGGAAGCTGCTGGCCACAAGTGGCAACTGAGCAGGACTTGAAATGTGGCTGTTCAGAATTGAGATGTGCTGTAAGTGGAAAAGGTATACCAGGTTTCAAAGATTTACTGACACCCCCCCCACCCCAATGCCCAGGGAAAAACAATATACATGTCCGGTAACATTTTTATAATGATTATGTGTTGAAATGATGTTTGAATATATTGGGTTAAATTAAGTTCACTGCTTCTTTATTTTCTTTTGCTTTTAATGTAGCCACTAGAAAATTTAACATCACATGTATAACTTGCATTTTACCTCTATCTGGCAGTATTATTCCCCAGAACTGCCCTAAATAGACCTCACCTCACACTTCTCCCTTCTCGTTCAGTGCCCCAATCTCACAGAACTCTGACGTCCTCAGGGCAACAAAGCTCATGCCCACTTGACAAGGCATGGTACATCCGTGGTTGGCTCTCCCTGGAAGCTCTTCCCCTTAGATAACTGCTCAGCTTTCTTGCTCATTTCATTCAACTAAAACTACATTCAAATGTCACCTTGTCAGAGAGGCATTCTCTTACCACCCTATCTAAGCCCACTTGTGTCTTCCCCTTCTTGTTTCTTCCCTTGACCTCTTTACTTTGTTCATGTGGCATCAGACTACCCATTCGTTTGTCGCCTGTCCAGCCCCCCTTGGTCTAAAGTGTCATGTCTGTTTCCTTCACTAACACGCCTCCAATTACTAGGAAAGTACCTGGCATATAGTAGGTACATTTTAAATATTTATCGAGTGATTGAATTAGTTATTCAAAGTGAGCATTTGCATTAAACCAGTCATTTTGCAGAGAGCTTTGCATATTTTTCATATTTAATTCTCAGTTTGCCCTTAAATAAATTTTTATAGTCTATAGGTAAAACCTAATTCTATACAAGAGAAAATAAAAATTTAGAAAAGTTAATAAAAATAACATAATATGTCCCAAACCCTTTATATAGATATATTTACTTGATCCTAAGAGGTGAGCATTATTGTCTTTTTTTTTTTTTTTTTTTTTTTTTACAGGAGAGGAAACTGATTTACAGGTAGTCAAGTAATTTGCCTAAGGTCATACAGCCAGTTAGTAGCAGAGATGGAAGATAGAGCTAAAAGAGTCTGACCCCAAAATTTAAGTTTTCCTGCCTCTGGGCCAGGTCCACACATTAGTGAGTGCAAAGAAAGTTTAGACCAGGTTTGACTTTAGTGACTGTTCTCAACCCCCCAATCATGCAGTTACCATGTCATCTATTCTCAATCAGAAATTATCACCTTCTGGCACTTCCAACAACACTTACCCCCCTCCTGGACTCTATTTCTACCACACAAATTCACTTTCTAAAAAAACTGAAGACCCTGTTAGGCTCTTCAAAATATGCCTGGTTTCCTCTACTTCCTTTTCCTCTTCAAAGAGCACTATTAATGTGTTCAGTTCTCCAGAACTAAAGTCTCACCGGCATTTCTGTCTTGTTCCTCTCATTTATTACTTCTACCCAGACAATTCTCCCTCCCCAGCATTTTGCTTTCCTTCTTTTCTTTCAAGTGCTATTGCTGGTGACCTGGTTCAAGACTTTATGAATGCAGGCCAGAACTGTGGGAATAAAGTGTTAATAGTTCTGGCTTGTTGTCATTATCTAGTCTTCCAACTCATTCTGATGAATGATGGGAATTTATTTTTAATATAACAATTCAATCCATTACTGTCTTGCTGAAAAGTTTGGAACCTGCTCCCAGTTGCCTGAAGGATATAGCTTTGAAGCTCTTTCAGTGTCATTTGACACCATCGCCAGTTAGGGCTGACCTATTTTTCAAGCCTTGTCTCCCACCACCGCCACGTCTGACCTTCTGCTGCAATCAGGTTGTTTTATCGGTTGTCAGAAAAACATCCTTTGTGTGTTTTCACCTTTGCACTATTACACTTTGCATTCTCAGCTCCATGTCCCTTTTATGTCTCTTACTACATCCCAATTCATATCAAATTCTTCTCTACAGCCTTTTCTGGGCATAATAGTCTGAAATGTTATTGTTCCCCAAGACTCTTATACCAAGTAATGTTTGTGTAATTTACTCATGAAATATCTCCATGGGTTAAACTGAGATTCCTTGCAATATAGTATTAATTCCTGCCCAATTCCCAAATATCTTCTCTGGTGCTACACATCTACTGAAGACTCCAATAAAAATAATTTTGGAATTATGTATTTTAACAGAGATAATCTAATACCAGAAGAATTTTGGAATCAAAGACTGCATTTTAAGTCAGAGAAATGAACTAAAAAATTTGGTAGACTTGCCATAGACTATTCTTCTTTACCCAGCAGTCTTTTATGCAAATGAAATGACTGAAAGCTAAATCTTACAACATTTTATTTACTTGTAGAGACAGAGAAGAGTTTAGAAATCAACCTAGCCGACTGCCCAATTTCACAAGAAAAAAAATATAAAGCTCACACTACAAAAGCCATTGACAAATTATGAATTCGTATGAAGATGTTCTGAATTTAAGAGGTTCCTATATTCTTTTTTATGCCCCTAATCTGGAGGAAAGAAATACTACTTTGTCTAACTGATATTTGGTGAGTCATCCTAATTTAAGTTTTAATATTTTTATATGCATATTCTGTTCTAAACTTTTAAATGTAATCCCATGGCATTAATCATTTCCAGTCTCTGCAGTTTACAATAAATTTAAGCATATTATTATCTAATGCGATGCTCACGACTACCCTGGGATGTTGGTGTCAGCAAGCCTCAAAGCAAAAGTGAGACAGGCTTGGGGAACGTAGACACATCAGATGTGGCTGTCTAGGAATTCCTTGTCTCAACAAATTTGTCTCCTTACAATCCCTTGATCAATAAATAAATCATGTGGCTATTATTCTACAGATACATACTATCTCCCCTCAGGAGCTGGAGAGAAAAGAGTCATGCCAAGTGACAATTTATGCATGTGAAATGTCAAATCATCGTACAAAGGACAGGAGAACAGAGAGAGGAGAATGAGTGCTGGGACTCACTGTGAGCTTCTTAGGAGAAAGGAGAGTTGAATTGGACTGTGGAGTCCCCGAAGGATTTACGTAACAATGATGCCCAAAACATACATGTGCATTCATTTTGATTTTCATATACAAACTACACTTTATAGAGCACTTTCATATTCATCATTCCACTTAAGCTTTTCGAGATCCTTAACCCTTTATATGGACAGTTCTCTTGTGGTTTAGAGAACAAGAATAACCTTTGAGTAAGTATTACCCATTCCTTTGAAAATTTTCTTGGATGCTAGTTCCCTCTATCAAGGTGAAAGTTAAATTCTTAAGAAGTAGGGGGTGGGTTGCGGGAGGCAAAAAAAAAGTGGGGGAGGGATTCCATTGTGCCATATAGTTCAGAGTCCCTTGTCTCTCTTTTGTCATTCTAATGAGGCAACTGGCTTCTATAGGCAGTAGGTTTAAGGGATGAAATGGAGTTGAATTGTGCTAATTGTATACTAAACTAGTGTAGATTACCAAAGTGCTGAATCAACAATCAGGAATATGTCCCTCCATTTTTTTTTATCAACATGAAACTTCTCTTGTCATGGGATGAAAATATCAGCATAAGGTGGCATTCCATGGGTCAATTCCATGACTCGGGTGTTTGTAAAAGACTTCAAAAAGTTTATTGCAGAAGTAAGTATCCCTTCTAAACTGGAGGAGCTTCAGACTAGTCTGGAAATAGTTATATCCCATTTTTCACATTGATTAAAACGATAGCTACAGGCTTTTAAACCTCACAATGACAATGTAGTGTTAAAGAAAAAAATATCAGGCTCTTTTTATTATATTTTAATTTTCCACCCTGAGCTGTTCATAGAAATTCTGTATTATCTTTGACCTTTATACTTCAATCTGACCCACAGGCTCTATGCACTTTCCTCCCCCACATTTCTGGGGCTGCTCCTGTTGACACAGCTATTCAATGACTACCATTAGGGCTGGTTTCTATGGTTGCAGAATAAAAGATGCATTTTCTATTATATTTTCAGGCACAATGTGGACCGCCAAGACTGTTGGGGAAATGCTAAACCTAGTTATAGAGCCAGGAAGTGAGAATCAGTTGGGAATCAGAACCAGAAACCTAGACCTGACTAGATATGAGAATGGATTAGATGTCTGGTGGGCAGGCAGCCTGAGCTGGCTTGGCTGTTTTGGAACTAATGGATAGCACAGGATCCAGCATGAAGAATAAGTTCAGGTACTTGCGTTGGTGATGGACACATTAACCAGGCTTGAAAGTGATGCCTTGAATGACAAATGAACACATCTCTGTTGGCTGATCCTTGAAAATTTCTCATGAAAAGGTTGGTCTGTGGTCATAGAACGAATGAGTGAAAAAGAGTGGACAGATAATGAGATTATTCACTGAGTCATGAGTGAGATCACTCAATTAGTGCACTGAGAAAAGCATTCTTTTATCCTCACTGTAAAGTGGTTTCACTTCCAGCCTAGGTTCTGCCACAGAGGTGTAGATTAATAGTGGTGGCCCATCATGTTCAAAGAAATATCAGCTGTCTGGCCAACTTCAGTCACTCCATGTCAGGATTTCCCAACCAGTTAGTGGTATTTCCAGACTTGAGCCAAGAACTTAAGGATCACACTACTTAGTATGTATGAACAGTAATTTACTAAACAGGTTATCAGTGCCTTGTAAGAGCTAATAGAGCTTCCTAACTGTCTCGCCTAATTATACTGAAGTAACAGGATTTCCTCTCCTTTCTTATAATTGATATGTTTAGATTATGATGTGGCCAGGACATCAAAACCCTTTGGCCATCACCCTGATCATAGTTATATTTCATTGTTAGCACTGCTTTAAGACAAATGGAAGGAGATGGAATTCTTAAGAAACATTGTTGGACACGTTTAGGATTACTGTAAAGTAATCAACATATTTATATATTCTCAACAGTGTTAAAATTTTGATTGTAAGAAAAAAAGAGCAAATCATTTGGAAACAATACTATATACATTTAGAGAATTTTTTTATTATTCCATTTCTCATGCCTCGAATGTATGAAAAATACCCTTTAAGGGCAAACTATTGATTAAAGATATAATTTGGTTCTAAGACCTCAGGTAATTGTCTTTCAGGCAAGAAAAATCACAATTTTTTTTTTATTTCCTTTCTTGGTACACAAGCCAAATGAACTGAACACACACCGTGCGCAATGACTTGTGCTCAGAAGGCCCTTTCTCTTGCTTAGAAGCAAAGAAATAACCACAAATGAAAAAAGTATGACATTCATGGTAAGTAACAGTACACAGGGCATGATTAAACCATTGTAGTTTCAGGGGATGGGGGCATGGGAAGATAGTGATGGAATGTCTATTCTGTTTTGCTGCCATCTATGTGGCACTTAAAACTGATATCCACACATTCTGCTTTAGAACACAGAAACATCAGACATTAAAATGTCATAAGCTGTCCTTAACTATGAACAGCTGACCATAGAAGTGTCTATTTCTCAGAATGCCAGTGCCCTCCACCAAAGCCTCTTTGTGTTTATATTTCATGTCGGTCCTTCTGAAGGACCCACACACTTATTCTGTTCTCAAAATGCCTGCTGATCCTGCTCTCCAGTCCTGCAATAGCTTGGGTGGCTATTGTCATATTTGGACTTTGTAAGAAAAGGAACTGTTATTTGCTGAGGGCCATCAAGGGAAACTATAGTGCAGATATTAGAGTAAATGGATTAAAATGAAATGTTTTTAATCAGACTGATTTACTGAAAATCCCTGTTCCTCTATTTCTAACCTAGCAGACTTTGGGCAAGTTGTTTAATGCCTGTGTGTCTCTGCATTCTCATCTGTAAAATGGGAACACTAATAGCACCTACCTCACAGGATCATTGTGAATATTGAATGAGGGGCTGTATTTATCAGGCTTAGTCTGGAATATATTGGATGATCATTCAAAAATAACTATTATTCATTTGCTCTTTGTGAAAAATGTGCTTGGAAGCCCCAGTCTTCAACCTAGAAATGAACTCATAGAAATAGACCATTTTGGTTGAAGAACAGAAAACCCTGATAGCTGTATCTGAAAAACTGCACATGCAAGCAGACAATGACCAGATAACATATGAAAATAGAACTTTGACCTACAGCCTGGAATGATACAGCCCAGGAAGGCAACCTATCTACAGAACTGAATCCAAGAAAACAAACTACTATCTGCCTCAATCAGCTCAGGAAACCGAACAATAACCCTTGTAACAATCAGCTCCAAACAGCCAGGATTTAAATAATGATTGACAGCTTCTTTAATATTTGTCCCAGCTCCCAATTGAGGACCAATTGGAAAAAAATGAATCTGTATTCCCAACCAATCACAAAGGATGCCCCACTTCTAGTTAGACCACCTATTGCTTCCCCATGCCAACAGCCTCCAATCAGGGCAAACCTGAAGTCTTCCCTTTTCTCCACTGTAATGCTTTCTCCTTCTTCTGCCTGCCTATGAGTGTCTACCAAAGCAAGTCTTGGTGGTTTCCTCTTTGTGACAGCAAGCTCTAAATCCTAGTCTTTGCTTGTTCTCATTTAGGCGGTCTTCATTTATTTCCACACACCTCTCAAACCACAAAGCTAAGCTGTTATAGTAATGATGGCAAGGACTGATCTGCTCTTGGCTCACCATTATAATGCCAGCACCTAGCACAATGTCTGGTTCATGGAGACAGAATGAATAAATAAAAATTTCCCTTTTCTATCTGACTAGCTTTAGCACACTAGTGAAGGAAATGGAAACTGAGGGAATTTGACAGAGGGAATTTTTTTTAGAAAAGAGGTTAGGTAGGTAAAAGATCTTGGGTAAGGAGCAACTTTTCCACTGTTTGAGCAATCTTGCTTGGATCACTGTTCTGGAAGCCATGCAGGCCTCTTCTCCACAATATTCACAATATTAGACAGCAGTAATGCCCACTTACAAGGTGTTTTTGAAGATTTAATAGGAACCTGTGAGTAAAAAGAACAGAATGAGGGCCTAGGGAATGAAAGAGAATTATTTTCTTTGTATGTCCTATTGCTCTGTTTATATTTTTTACTACTATACACAACATTTAAGATATAGAATATGAAAAAAAGAAAAAAATTTAATATTACAATGCTATACACACATTGAATATTATTTTTAAAAATAAATATGAAATAATTATATTTTTTCCCTTTTTTTCAAAGATTCTGTGTGGGACATATTTTATCATTTCAACAATGAACAACAGTAAAATTACTAAAATGGACTTTTGACACATAAAGGATAGAATCATCTAAATTGGATTTAACATGATTTTTTAACTTAGTACACACACGTTAAACTTTTATCTACAAGGTGTTACATTAGGTATGGGGAAGTTTATATAAGTGTGGAAGAGACTATTCCCTGTCTTAAGAGATTGGCCCATATAAGGCTATTTTTTAAAGTCCTTCTCAACTAAAATGTAATGTTGAATAAGAAAAATGATAACTGATGTGCCCCTGGATGCAAAGGAAAGAGAGGATGCTTCTTATTGAAGTAAGGAAGACAACATACAGGAGAGACATTTGCCTTTGTGTGAGAAGCTGCTTGAGGATTTTAATAAAGATAAGAGAAGGACATTCTAGACACAAAGCAGGAGCAAGGGGTCAGAAAGAAATGTGCCACAAATTTTTCTGCTATATACCCAGATACAACTGTAAATTTCCAGTATTCATTACAACTGCAATTAATTAATCATTTAAACAACTTTTAAAAAGTATCTCCCATGTGAACTCTTGAGTTAGTTGTGACTTTTTTTAGTTTTATTTTAATTGACACATACTAATTGGTTAATGATAAAATAAGGATATTTAGCATATTCATCACCTCAAATATTTATCATTTCTTTCTGATGAGAACATTCCAAATCCTTCTAGTTATTTTGAAATATGCAATACAATACTGTTAACTACAGTCACTCGACTGTGTAATAGAACATCAAAAAATTTTCCTCCCTTTTACCTAACAGTAACTATGTATCTGTTGACCAGTCTTGCTCCATCCTCTCTCCCTGTTATCCTCTGGTAATCACTATCCCATTCTCTACTTCTAAGAGGTCATTTTTTCTTTTTCAGAGATGAAGTCTCACTCTGTTGCCCAGGCTAGAATACAGTGGAAAGATCATAACTCACTATAACCTCAAACTCCCGGGCTCAAGCAATGCTCCTGCCTCAGTCTCCTGAGTATCTGAGACTATAGGCATGTGCCAGTATACCTAGGTAATTTTAAAAGATTTTGTAAAGACAGGGTCTTGCTATGTTACTAGTCCATTCACAAACCCTTGGTCTCAAATAACTCTCCCTCCTTGGCCCACCAAAGTGCTGGAGTTACAGATATGAGTCACAGCACCCAGCCAGGATCCCAATTACAAGGGGATTGTTTTTCGATTTTGTGTATGAGTGTGATCATGTGGTATTTGTTTTTCTGTTCCTCATTTATTTTACACTAATGTCCTAATGTCCTACAGGTCTATCCATGTTGCAAATAACAATATATCATCTCTTTTTATGGCAGAATGATATACCATTATGTATATAACTACATATGTTGGCAATTGTGAATAGCCCTGCAATAAACATGAGAGTGAAGATATCCCTTTGATATCCTCATTCTTTTCCTTGGGTAAATACCCAATAGTGGTATTTTTTCATAATGGCTGTACTACTTTACATTCCTGCCAACAGTATATGAGCATTCCCCTTTCTCTGCATTCTAACCAACAATTATTATTTTTGTGTCTTTTTTACAATAGCCATCTAACTGAAGTGAAATGATACTTTATTTTGGTTTTGATTTGTGTTTCCCTGATGATTAGCGATGTTGAGCCTTGTTTCATATACCTATTGGCCATTTGTACGCCTTCCTTTGAGAAAAGTCAATTGAGATCCTTTGATCACTTATAATTGTATTATTATTATTTCGCTCTTGGGTTGTCTGAGTTCTTTGTATATACAGAATATTTGTCCTTGGTCAGATTAATAGTTTGCAATTATTTTCCTTACTCTACAGGTTGTTTTTTCAATCTGTTTATTGCTTCCTTTGCTGTGCAGAAACTTTTTAGTTTGATATAGCTCTATTTGCCTATTTTTGTTTATGTTATCTGTGCTTTTGAAGCCTTAGCCATAAAATGTTTTCCTAGACCAATGTCATGAAGCATTTTCTCTGCTTTCTTTTAGTAGTTTTAGTTCTTACACTTAAGTCTTTAATCCATCTTAAGTTAGTTTCTGTAAATGGCGAGTGATAGGGGTCTCATTCCATTCTTCTGCATATAGATATCTAGATTGTCCTTCTCCCAATGAAAAGGTGCTTTTGTCAAAAATCTGTCAACTGTAAATATGTGGTTTTATTTCTTGGTTTCTTATTTGGCTTTATTTGTCTATGTGTCTGTTTTTATGCTAGTGCCATGTTGTTTTGGTTACTATATCTTTGTAGTATATTTTGAAATCTGGTAATGTGATGCCTTTAGCTTTGTTCTTTTGTTCAGGATTGCTTTCAGGTCTTTATGGTTTCATATGAATAATAGAAAATTTAGAAATTTTCTATTTCTGTGAAGAATGTCATTGGTGTTTTGATAGAGATTGCATTGAATCTGTAGATTGCTTTGGGTAGTATGATCATTTTGAAAATATTATATTTACCAATTTAAGAACATAGCTGTCTTTCATTTGTATGTGTCCTCTTCAATTTATTTGATTAATGTTTTGTAGTTTTCATTATAGAGGTCTTTCATCTTTTTTATTAAATTCATTCCTATGTATTTCTTTGTAGCTATTATAAATGGGATTGCTATCTTGATTTCTTTTTCAGCTAGTTCATTTTTGGTATATAAAAATGTTACTGGTTTTTGTTTGTTGATTTTGTATCCTGCAACTTTATTGAATTCATTTATCAAGTCTAAGGATTTTCTTTGGTGGAATATTTAACTTTTTCTATATATAAGATTATGTAGTCTGCAAGAGGCATAATTTAACTTTCTCTTTTCCAATTTGGATGTTTTTTAATTTCTTTATCTTGGCTAATTTTTCTGGCTAGAACTGCCAGTACTATGTTGATAAAAGTAGTGAAAGTGGGCATATCTATCTTGTTCCAATTCTTAAAGGAAAGAAATAAAGCCTCTCCCGCAATTCAGTATAATTCTGTCTCTGGGTTTGTTGATGTATGGCCTTTATTTTGTTGCTGTATATTCATTTGATGCATAATGATATGGTTTGGCTGTGTCCCCACCCAAATATCATCCTGAATTGTAGTTCCTCTAATTTCCATGTGTTGTGAGAGGGACTAAATTGGAGAAAACTGAATCATGGGGATGGTTTCCCCCATACTGTTCTCATGGTAGTAAATGGGTCTCATGAGCTCTGATGGTTTTATAAGGGAAGACCCCTTTTGCTTGGTTCTCATTCACCTTTTGCCTGCTTCCATGTAAGATGTTTCTTTGCTCCTCTTCATTTTCTTCCATGATTATGAAGACTCTCCAGTCCTGTGGAACTGTGAGTCAACTAAACCTTGTTCCTTTATAAATTAGCTAGTCTTGGGTATGTCTTTGTTAGCAACATGACAACAGACTAATACAGTAAATTGGTATCAGTAGAGTGTGGCACTGCTGTAAAGATACCCCAAAATGTGGAAGTGACTTTGGAACTGGGTATCAGACAGAGGTTGAAACAGTTTGGAAGGCTCAGAAGAAGACAGGAAAATGTGGGAAAGTTTGGAAGTTCCTAGAGACTTGTTGAATGTCTTTAACCAAACTGCTGATAATGATATGCACAATAAAATCCAGGCTGAGGTGGTCTCAGATGGAGATGAAGAACTTGTTGGGAACTGGAGGAAGGTGACTGTTTCTATGTTTTAGCAAAGAGACTGGTGGCATTTTGCCTCTGCCTTAGAGATTTGTGGAACTCTAAAATTGAGGAAAATGATTTAGGATATCTGGCAAAAGAAATTTTTAAGCAACATAGCATTCAAGAGGTGGCTTACCTACTGTTAAAAATTTCAGTTTTAAAAGGGAAGCAGAGCATAAAAATTCAGAAAATTTGCAGCCTGACGATGTGATAGAAAAGAAAAACCCATTTTCTGAGAAATTCAAGCTGACTGCAGAAATTTGCCTAAGTATTGAGGAGCAACATGTTAATAGTCAAGACAATGGGGAAATGACTCCAGGGCATGTCAGAGATCTTTGCAGCAGGCCCTCCCATCACAGGCCTGGATGCCTAGGAGGAAAAAAATGGCTTCATGGGTGGGGCTTGGGGACCCCTGCTATGTGCAGCCTAGGATCTGCAACCTAGCTGCTCTAGCCATGGCTAAAAAGGGCCAAGGTATAGCTCAGGGTGTGGCTTCACAGGGTGGAAGCCCCAAGCCTTGGCAGCTTCCATCTGCTGTTGACCCCACAGGTGCACATAAGTCAAGAATTGAGGTTTGAGAACCTTCACCTAGATTTCAGAGAATGTATGGAAGTGCCTGGATGGATGTCCAGGCAGAAGTTTGTGCAAGGGTGAGGCCCTTATGGAGAACATCTGCTAGGGAAGTGCAGAAGGGAAATACCCCTGTATTTAAGCCCTGGCACAAAATCCTCTCTAGGGCAATCACAAGAGAAGCCACCATCCTCTAAACCCCAGGATGGTAGATCCAATAGCTTGCATCATGTGCCTGGAAAGGCCAGAGACACTCAACACCAGCTATTGAAAGTAGCCAGGGGGGAGGCTGTACCTTACAAAGTGACATAGGTGGAGCTGCTCAAGACCATGGGAATCCATCTCTTGCATCAGCACACCTTGTATATGAGACATGGAGTTATCTTCTTCAGAAGTGAAGAAGAAACAGTCTTTCCCAGATAAGCAAGAATTCACACCACTACGCAGACTTTACAAAAAATTCTAAAGAGAATATTTCACCTGTAAGTGAAAGGATGACAAATACTACCATGAAAACATATGAAAGTGTAATTCTCACTGGTAGAGGTAACTTACTATCAAGTTTCAAATACTCCATTATTGCAATGGTGGCAAATAACCTTTCAAATCTCTAGTATGAAGATTATAAGTCAAAATTGTCAAGGATAACTATAAAAAGAATAAGTTTCTAAGGAACAGACAATATAAAAAGATGTACATTAAGGTAATAAAATTAGAAACTGAGGAAGGAGGGAAAAAATGTAGAGTACTTACATGTGATCAAAGTCAGACTGTTATCAACTTGAAACAGTGATTATAAGTTTTTTTTAATGTAAGCCCCATAATAACCGCAAGAAAAAAAATGTAGCAGATACACATGGGAAAAAGAAAGGAATCAAAACTTGTCACTACAGAAAACTGACAAACCACAAAGGTAAATAATAAGAGAGGAAGAAAGTTACAGGGTTATATTACAAAAAATTTAAAAAACAATTAACAAAATGGAATGAATAAGTCCTTACCTACCAAAAATAACCTTGAATGTAACTTGATTAAATTTCCCAATTAAAAGATAGAGAGGGGCTGAAAAGGAAAAAAAAATCAAGGCCCAACTATATGCTTCCTACAAGAAACTCAATTCACCTGTAAAGATACACATAAACTGAAAATGAAGGAAGGGAAAATGATATTCCATTGAAATGGAAACCAAAAGAGAGCAGGAGTCATGATACTTGTGTCAGATAAAATAGACTTTAAGTAAAAAAAATGTAAAAAGAGACAAAGAAAATCACTATATGATGATTAAAAGGTAAATTCAGAAAGAAGGTTAGCAATTGTAATTATATATGCACCCAACACCAAACAACAATATATTAATATATAAATTAAATATAATTAGAAATAGAGTGATAGAGTGCAATAAAATAATAGCAGGGACTATCAGCAGAGGACAGATCAAGGGACTTTCAAGGTTATTTGATGGGGTATGACCTCAGGTCGCTCCAGCCTCTGAATGAATGAATATGATGTGCTTATATTTAGGATTATTCTTCCCTGTGATGACTGCAGAAGGCTAAGTGCTTAATTTCCTATTCTTCTGGATGAGTTCTTTTTCACATTCTTAGGGTGAGTTTTTAAAAATATATAAACAAACTTCAGTAGGGATGAGTTCCCCATGTGTCTCTTAGGAATTCACATCAGAATCAAACAAGGGATATAACTTAGACTCAAACTGTCTTTCACGCTACACAGGACCTCCATGTCCCATGGATGAGGCTAATTAGAAAAGGTGAAAACCTAGGCTGGTTGGGAATATGAGAAGAGACAAGGCTAGATAACAGAGACAGAATAAGTAGGGTATTGAGAGGTTAGTTGAAAGCATCTATTAACGGTCAGAAGTAGAAAAATGCTGAATGGACAGAGTTTAGTATCTGGAAAGGGATAGAGGATTGAGATGAAAGCCCCAATGTTTTTGCTGGAATGTTAGAGTGGTAGGTGGTTCACATGACGGATTCTGGCAGACAGTATAGACCACTGATTTTTACTTTCCTGGAGTAAAATTCTTATGGCTTGGCTGAGTTACATCACCTTCATTCCCAATTCAGTAAGAAGTAACTTTTATTACTGAAAGTGCTCTATCTTATAATGTGTAAGTGGTAAAACCATATGCATAATGCAAATAGATGGGTATAATTAATCTCATATGGTGTAGGAAGAGAAAAAGACGCCAACACAAATCACTGACCAGAAGCCTTGATGTTCTACTGCCCTTAGAATCAGTGACACAGATTTAGTTATAGGTGAGGCTGCATTATAATGAGATCCTTCTGGTGGATTTGTAACTAAGCACTCTTGGATGAGGTCCATTCAGACCACATGACACTGAATTCCACCATTGCACATGATAAATAATCATCTATGAATACAGTGAATCTTAATGGTGTCTGTCAGTTTTTTAAAAGTCCATTTAAATGGGTAAATTTATAGTTATGCATTTGACTCTATTTATTTTTTCAGTACATGCCACAAACTTGACATATTAAAACTTTAAACAGCACTGGTGTTCTTCCAATTTTTAGAGTAAAGTTTATGTAGTTGAGATAAGCTATTGACTATATGTTAATGCTAAAATGTGGTTAGTCATTCAGGTTGTAGTAATAAGAAAAATCATAATAACAGATTGCATTGCTGAGTGTTTACAATATGCAAGAAATTTAAGGTAGCTTTCTAAATGCTCTATGTGCAGTACATTTACTCCAATCTTTTGAAAACATAAGATAGGTACTGTTTTTTCTTTCATTTTAGGAAAAGAAACTACATCTTCATTCTCCCAGGAATGTACAGTTATAGAGTGTTGGAATAGAAATTGGAGTCCAAACCTATCAAATTCTAAATCCATATTCTTGACTGCTACTCAATACTGCTACTTATTCTTAACAACAAAATCAGAACGAATAACTTTCATATATTTAGTAGCATTATTTCCTGATACTGAGAAAAGGAAACAGAGAAATTTAAAACGTGCTGTGTTTATATATGACAAACCCGCAACCAGCATAATACTGAATGGGGAAAAGTTGAAAGCATTCCCCCTGAGAACTGGAACAAGACAAGGATGTCCACTTTCTCCTTTTCTATTCAACGTAGTGTCAGAAGTCCTAGACAGAACAATCAGGCAAGAGAGAAGGAAATAAATGATATTTATATTGAAAAAGAGGAATTTTGACAATAATATGATTGTATACCTTGAAAACCTTAAAGACTCCTACAAAAGACTGCAGAATTGATAAACAAAATCTGAAAAGTCTCAGGTTTTAAAAGCAATGTACACAAATTAGTAGCAATGCTATACACCAAGAATGGTCAAGCTGAGAATCAAATTGAGGACTTAATATCTTTTACAATAACTGAAAAAAATTAAAATACCTAGGAATATACTTAACCAAGGAGGTGAAAGATCTCTGTAAGGAGAACTACAAAGCACTGCTAATGGAAATCACAAATGACACAAACAAATGGAAATACATCCCACATTCATGAATTAAAAGAATCAATATTGTGAAAAATGACTATAATGCCCAAAGCAATCTATAGAGTCAATGCAATTCCTATCAAAATGTCAGTGTCATTTTTCACAGAATTAGAAAAACAAATTTTAAAACGCATGTGCAACCAAAACAGATCCTGTATAGCCAAAGCAATCCTAAGCAAACCAAAACAAAACTGTAGACATCACATTAATGGACTTCAAATTATACTACAAGGCTACAGTTTCCAAAACAGCATGGTACTTGCATAAAAGTAGACATACAGGCTAATGGTACAGATTAGAAACCCCATACATAAAGCCAAATACAACCAACTTATCTTTGACAAAACATACAAAAATATAAATTGGGAAAAGTACACCTTATTTAATAAACGATGCTGGGAAAGCTAGATAACTGCATGCAGAAGAATGAAACTGGATGCCTATCTTCCACCTCATATAGAAATCAACACAAGATGGATCAAATACCAAAATCTAAAACTTAAAACCATAACAATTCTAGAAGATAAACTAGGAAAGCTGCTTCTTGACATTGTCCCAGGCAAAGAATTTATGACTAACACCCCAAAAGCAAATGCAACAAAACCAAAAATACATAAATGGGATCTAATTAAACTAAAAAGCAAAAGAATTAATCATTAGACTAAATGGACAACCCATAGAATGAGAGAAAATATTTTCAAACTATGCATCTGAAAAAGACTAATATCCAGAATCTACAAGAAACAAATCAACAAGAAAAAAAAAACAAATAATCCTATGAAAAAGTGTGCAAATGACAGGAATAGACATTTTTCAAAAGAAAATACATGAATGACTAACAATCATATTTTTTAAAATGCTCAACATCACTAATCATCAGGAAAATGCAAATTAAAACCACAATATGATACCAACTTAACTCCTGCAAAAATGGCCATTATTAAAAAGAAACAATAGATGTTGCCATAGATGTGGTGAGACGGGAATGTTTACACACTGATGGTGGGAATTTAAATTAGTACAACCTCTATGGAAAACAGTATGGAGATTTTTAAAAGAACTAGTTCTACCATTCAATCTAACAATCCCATCACTGCCCAAAGGAAAAAAGTTTCTATATCAAAAAGACAGCTGCACACATATGTTTACTAGAGCACAATTCACAATTGCAAAGCTATGGAATCAATCTAAGTGCCCATCAACCAATGAGCAGATAAACAAAATTTGGTATATATACACTATGGAATACCACTCAGCTACAACAAAAAATGAAATAATGTCTTTTGGCCAGGCATGGTGTCTCACGCCTGTAATCTCAGCACTTAGGGAGGCTGAGGCAGGTGGATCACCTGAGGTCAGGGGTTTGAGACCAGCCTGGCCAACATGGCAAAACCCCATCTCTTCTAAAAATACAAAAATATAACCAGGCGTGGTGATGGGCACCTATAATCCCAGCTACTCAGGAGGTTGAGGCAGGAGAATCGCCTGAACCCAGGAGGCAGAGGTTGCAGTGAGCTGAGTTAGCGACATTGTACTCCAGCCTGGGCAACAATAGGGAAACTGTCTCGAATAATAGTAATCATAATGTATTTTCAAGCAACTTGGAGAGAGCTGGAGGCCATTATTCTAAGTGAAGTAACTCAGGAATGGAAAATGAAATACTGTATGTTCTTCCTTATAAGTCAGGTCTAAGTTATCAGTACACAAAGGCAGACAGAATGATAAATGAACTTTGGAGACCCAATTGTGGTGGGTAGGAAGAGAGTGAGGGATAACATATTGGGGTGCAGTGTACACCACTTGGGTGACAGGTGCACTGAAATCTCAGACTTCAGTATACTACTATTCCATTCATTCATATAACCAAAAACCACATGTACCCCTAAAGATATTGAAACAAAAAAAATTATCTTTAATTTAAAATCTGCTAGGCTTAATCAAGAAGTATTTCTTACCAGGGAAAAAAAGGTGGTTATGAGGTCCACTGCAGCAGACTTAAACGTACCTGCCCAGCAGCTCTCAACGGAACAACAGAGCTCACAGCTCAGCACTTGAGCTCCTATAAGGGACAGACTGTCTCCTCAAGCAGCACCCTGACCCCCGTATATCCAAAGAGACACCTCATAAAGGAGGGCTCAGGCTGACATCTGGCAGGTATCCTTCTGGGACAAAGATAACAGAAGAAGAAACTAGCAGCAACCCTTACTGTTCTGCAGCCACTGCAGGTGATCCCCCGGCAAGCATGGTCTGGAGTGGACCTCCAGCAATCCTACATCAGAGGGGCCTGACTGTTAGAAGGAAAACTAAAAAATGGAAAGAAATAACATCATCATCAACAAAAAGGACATCCAGTGAGAGACCCCATCCGAAAGTCACCAACTACAAAGACCACAGGTAGATAAATCCACAAAGATGGGAAGACACCAGTGCAAAAAGGATGAAAACGCCCAAAACCATAGTGTCTCTCCTCCTCCAAGAAATCACAACTCCTCACCAGCAAGGGAAAAAGACTGGATGGAGAATGAGTCTGATGAATTGACTGAAACAGGCTTCAGAAAGTGAGTAATAACAAAATTCTCTGAGCTAAAACAACATGTTCTAACCCAGTGCAAAGAAACTAAAAACCTTGAAAAAAGGTTTGACAAAATGCTAAAGAGAATAAACAGCTTAGAAAAGACTATAAATGAATTGATGGAGCTGAAAAACACAACACAAGAACTTTGCAAAACATACATGAGTTTCAATAGCTGAATAGACCAAGCACAAGAAAGGCTATCAGAGATTGAAGATCAACTCAATGAAATAAAATGAGAAGGCAAGACTAGAGAACAAAGAGTAAAAAGAAATGAACAAAGCCTCCAAGAAATATGGAATTATGTGACAAGACCTAATCTACGTTTGATAGTTGTACCTGAATATGATGGAAAGAATGAATCCAAGCTGGACAACACTCCTCAGGATATTATCAAAGAGAACTTCTCCAACCTAGTAAGGCAGGTCAATATTCAAGTCCAGGAAATACAGAGAACACCACAAAGATATTCTTCAAGAAGAGCAACCCCAAGACACATAATCGTCAGATTCACCAGGGTTGAAATGAAGGAAAAAATGCTAAGGGCAGCCAGAGAGAAAGGTCGGGTTACCCACAAAAGGAAGCCCATCAAATTCACAGTGGATCTCTTGGCAGAAACCCTAAAAGCCAGAAGAGAGTGGGGGCCAATATTCAACATCCTTAAAGAAAAGAACTTTCAACCTAGAATTTTATATCAAGCCAAACTAAGTTTCAGAAGTGAAGGAGAAATAAAATCCTTTAAGAACAAGCAACTGCTCAGAGATTTCATTACCACCAGGCCTGCCTCACAACAGCTCTGGAACGAAGCACTAAACAGAAAGGATCAACCAGTACCAGCCACTCCAAACACATACCAAATGGTAAAGAGCATCAACACAATGAAAAAACTGTGTCAACTAATGGGAAAAACAACCAGCTAGCATCTAAATGGCAGGATCGAATTCACCCATAACAATATTAACCTTAAATGTAAATGGGCTAAATGCCACAATCAAAAGACACAGACTGACAAATTGGATAAAAAGTCAAAACCCATTGGTGCGCTGTATCCAGGAAACCCAACTCAAGTGCAAGGATACACATAGGCTCAAAATAAAGGGATGGAGGAAGATTTACCAAGCAAATAGAGGGCAAAAAAAAGCAGGAGTTGCAATCCTAGTCTCTGATAAAACAGACTTTAAACCAACAAAGATTAAAAGAAACAAAGAAGGGCATTATATAATGGTAAAAGGATCAATGCAACAAGAAGAGCTAACAATCCTAAATCTATATGCACCAAATACAGGAGAACTGAGATACGTAAAGCAAGTTCTTAATGACCTACAAAGAGACTTAGACTCCCACACAATAATAATGGGAGAGCTTAACACTCCACTGTATTAGGCAGATTGAGACAGAAAATTAACAAGGACATCCAGGACTTGAATTCAGATCTGGACCGAGAAAACCTAATAGACATATACAGAACTGTCCACCTTAAATCCACAGAATATACATTCTTCTTGGCACCACATCATACCTACTCTAAAATTGACCACATAATTGGAAGCAAATCACTCCTCAGGAAATGCAAAATAAGAGAAATCATAACCAACAGTCTCTCAGATCACAGTGTAATCAAATAAGAACTCAGGATTAAGAAACTAACTCAGAACTGCACAACTTCATGGAAACTGAACAACTAGCTCTTGAATGTTGACTGGATAAACAATGAAATGAAGGCAGAAATAAAGATGTTCTTCAAAACCAACAAGAACGAAGACACAATGTACCAGAATCTCTGAGACACATTTAAAGCAATGTCTAGAGGGAAATTTATTGCAATAAATGCCCACATGAGAAGTAAGGAAAGATCTAAAATCGACACTCTATCACCAAAATTGAAAGAGCTAGAGGAGCAAGATCAAAAAAACTCAAAAGCTAACAGAATACAAGAAATAACTAAGATCAGAGCAGAACTGAAGGAGATAGAGACACAAAAAAACCTTCAAAAAATTAATAAATCCAGGAGCTGGTTTTTTGAAAAGATCAACAAAATAGACAGACTACTAGCCAGATTAATAAAAAAGAAAAGAGAGAAGAATCAAATAGATGCAATAAAAATTTCTAAAGGGGGATATTGCCACCGATTCCACAGAAATAGAAACTACCATCAGAGATTACTACAAACAACTCTATGCACATAAACCAGTAAACCTGGAAGAAATGGATAAATTCCTGGACACTTGCCTCCCCGCAAGCCTAAACCAGGAAGAAGTTGAAAACCTAAATAGACCAATAACAAGGACTGAAGTTGAGGCAGCAATTAATAGCCTACCAACTAAAAAAAGCCCAGGTTCAGATGGGTTCACAGCCGAATTCTACCAGACGTACAAAGAGGAGCTGGTACCACTCCTTCTGAAACTATTCCAAACAATCCAAAAAGAGGGAATCCTTCCCAAATCATTTTATGAGACCAACATCATCCTGATACCAAAACTCAGCAGAGACTCAACAAGAAAACAAAACTTCAGGCCAATATCCATGATGAACATAGATGCAAAAATCTTCAATAAAATACTG
>NW_022436950.1:17890355-17891275 GCF_009761245.1 Sapajus apella | reverse complement strand
TGACAAACCCACAGCCAATATCATACTGAATGGGCAAAAACTGGAAGTATTCCCTTTGAAATCTGGCACTAGACAAGGATGCCTCCTCTCACCACTCCTATTCAATATAGTATTGGAAGTTCTAGCCAGAGCAATCAGGCAAGAAAAAGAAATAAAGGGTATCAAGCCTGTAATCCCAGCACTTTGGGAGGCCGACGCGAGTGGATCACCAGGTCAAGAAATCGAGACCATCCTGGTCAACATGGTGAAACCCCGTCTCTACTAAAACTACAAAAAATTAGCTGGGCATGGTGGTGCGTGCCTGTAATCCCAGCTACTCAGGAGGCTGAGGCAGGAGAATTGCCTGAACCCAGGAGGTGGAGGTTGCGGTGAGCCGAGATCGCGCCATTGCACTCTAGCCTGGGTAACATGGGTGAAACTCCGTCTCACTAAAAAAAAAAAAAGAGAAATAAAGTAAAGGGTATTCAAAAAGGAAAGGAAAAAATTGTCTCTATTTGCAGACGACATGATTGTACATTTAGAAGACCCCATCGTCTCAGCCCCAAATCTCCTGAAACTGATAAGCAAATTCAGCAAAGTCTCAGGGTACAAAATCAATGTGCAAAAGTTGCAAGCATTCCATACACCAATAACAGACTTAAAGAGAGCCAAATCAAGAACGAACTGTCATTCACAATTGCTACAAAGATAATAAAATACCTAGGAATATAACTAACAAAGGATGTAAAGAACCTCTTCAAGGAGAACTACAAACCACTGCTCAAGGAAATAAGAGAGGATACAAACAGATGGAAAAACATTCCATGCTCATGGTTAGGAAGAATCAATATTGTGAAAATGGCCATACGGCCCAAAGTAATTTACAGATTCAACACTATCCCTATCAAGCTACCTATGACCCTCTTCCCAGAATTGGAAAA